>NC_089690.1:928269-1237692 GCF_031753505.1 Anomalospiza imberbis | reverse complement strand
TGCTGATCACAGCTCGGTACATGCAAATGTGCAAATGGTGAAGTGGTGACAGATTTGCTCGCTATTTCCATGAGGTGAAGCGTCTCTGTAGCGGCTGTGTCTGTGCAGGGGAAGCACCTGTGCCGGCTCCGTGGGCTGCTGCAGCTCGACGTTTCCTCCCCCATGATCTGATAAGAGGGTTTTGGTGACAGCCCTGTCCCCCGCAGCAGGATGTGGCCTGGGTGTGCTCACACGGGGCCTCTCGGGGCTCACAGCCACGCTGTGCCCCACGAGCCTGCCTGGGACAGGCACCGGTGGGACTGGAGCATCCCTCTGGGACTGGAGCGTCCCTCGGGACTGGAGCGTCCCTCGGGACTGGAGCGTCCCTCTGGGACTGGAGCGTCCCTCTGGGACTGGAGCGTCCCTCTGGGACTGGAGCATCCCTCTGGGACTGGAGCATCCCTCGGGACTGGAGCGTCCCTCTGGGACTGGAGCATCCCTCGGGACTGGAGCGTCCCTCTGGGACTGGAGCATCCCTCGGGACTGGAGCGTCCCTCTGGGACTGGAGCGTCCCTCTGGGCCGTGCCAGGGCTGCTAACACAGCCTGGGTGGGCAGGAAACGCCCCACGGCTCCCAGTGCCCTGAGCCTGAGCAGCGAGGCAATTCCTGGGGAAAGCTATTCCATCTTCAACAGCTTCAACTCGGGAATGCTCACCTGGGCTCAGCCTGCTGGCCCGGGCGAGCACAGGTGATGCTGGGCTGTGCAGGCTGAGTGCCACAGTCATGACAGAAACAGACACTGCACTTGGTGGCTCGTCCACGTGCTCCCCAGCTCCTGGAGGTGCCTTTGTCCGTGTGCTCCTCAGCTCCCGGAGGTGCCTTTGTCCGTGTGCTCCTCAGCTCCTGGAGGTGCCTTTGTCCGTGTGCTCCTCAGCTTCTGGAGGTGCCTTTGTCCGTGTGCTCCCCAGCTCCTGGAGGTGCCTTTGTCCGTGTGCTCCTCAGCTCCCGGAGGTGCCTTTGTCCGTGTGCTCCCCAGCTCCTGGAGGTGCCTTTGTCCGTGTGCTCCCCAGCTCCTGGAGGTGGTTTGTCCCTGCTGGCACACACTCCTCAGCTCCTGCCCCGCAAGAGCTGGGTAAGCCTAGCCAGCCAAGCCACCCTCATCTTTCTTTTTCTGTCCTTCAAAGCTGCAGACTCATGAGGAAAGCTCTAAAAATAGTTCAGGGGTCTCGTCATAGTGACAAATGTGCTCCTGCCGGAGCTGGAGCTATATCTGTCCCTGACGTGAGCCATGCAGGATACAGCCTGTTCTCCTCTGTCCCCTCTGTGCCAGTGGCTCTGCTGTGACCTGCTCCAGCTGAACAGCCTGACCTGCACTTCCCTGCTCCCTCCTGCCCCGCCAGCCCGCTCAGCTGGCACAGACTTGGGACACCCACACCTGCACACAAGGACAAAGGAGGGGACCGCGCCCCGAGGACAAAGCCAGGCACGTTCCCTGCTCAGGCCTTTCCCCATCAGGAGGATCCAGCGCACAACAGCCCCTTGCTGAAGCAGAGGGGGTTTGGGAACCTGGGCCGTGCTCAGCATCATCTCTCCCAGGTGCCGTTTTCCCAGTTTTCTTACCCCAGCTGGGAACCCCAGCACACCCACAGCATTCCACTGGGCCAGATGGGATTTCAGGTGGTGCACTGGTGGGGATGTCACCCAGGCTGCTTGTGCGTTTCTCCCCGTTCCCAAAGCTGGCCAGAAGGGTTTGTCACCCGCCCAGGACGGGCTGTGCCAAGGGGACGTGGAGCAGCCTGTTTGTTCCTGTCCCACCTTCAGGGTGTCACCGGCAGTGCTGAGTCAAACCTGGGGCGCAGCAGAAACCACCTGCCCTCGGAGCCACGAGGCAGCAGAGATGTCACCACATCGCTGTCACACCGTGGGGCAATTACCTGCTGCAGTGCCAAGCTCTCCTTCCACCCCCCGGAGCTGCCCACACAGAATTCCAGCTGCTCGTGGCCAGGTCACGCACGGACACACCCTGTGGAAGAGCTGAGGCTGCTCACACCCAACCTCTGCAGACAGAGAACCCGAAGATCCATCCTTAAAGGTCGTTATTGCTGCTGATCTGCACCTCAGTGGGACTTGATAAGATCCAATAAATCAAATTCCATGTGCTTTTCCCGAAATACCAGTGTGTCTCAAGGAGAAGAGCAGGGTTGAGTTCTAAATGTGCTGGAAAATAGGTTTGAACTTCAGTGACTTCAAGCCTGATGTTCAATTTGTAAGTGCATCACACGGCTATATTTGCATATTTATTTCTGTTAATACTAGTGTTGCACATAGGTGAGCTGGTGAACATCAGTGTGTAGAAAAAAACTAATTTTAATACATGGTGGGTATTCCTTACTTCCTTGTTTGAACAATGCCTTTGATGGAAGTTCAAACAATTTGTGTGTGTTGTGATGGGAAACCTGAAGCCTCGAGTCCATAAACTCACTAACTGAGAGAAACAGGCTCATTTAGGCACTAAATCTTCTGAAAAATCTGTATAGCAATCACAAAAATGCAGATTTACTGAGAAACCAAAAGGCAACAAATGCCGCGTCTTGAGTATGAGGTTTTAAGAGCAGAAATTTTCCAGTTCTACAGTGAATTTTACGTTCTAGGTGACAGAATAATTGAAACAGACCTGCTTTCATACGTGAACAATGTTTAAATCGTTTCTTGATACTTGAAGCCAGTGGCCAGCTGTGCCTCCACTGCAGTAAATGAGAACTGAGTGAGAGGAATTCCGCTGAAACCACGGCAGGGAGGGACTGGGGGAGTGGAAGGTAAAGGCTCAGTTAAGCTGAAACACAGAAACATTTACAGCCAAGCGTATCCCGACTGCCCTGGTTTCGCAGCCGGTTATTCGCGGGGCAAACTGCAGGGTGTGACTCCACCGCTCAGTTCCTCTTTTCTCTTTCAAAACCAGTGAGTAAGAGCTTAAAAACTCGCCCTCTGGGAACGATTGCAAATAATCCTCCTTGTTCCTCTGAGCTGTTCATTCAGAGCCCGGAAATGGAGTCTCTATAAATCTTTAATAAAGGTATCTAACGAATTTATCTTCAAGTTATAATTTGGCAGAGCAAAACACTGTTTATCCAGCTGGGATAACTCCCATTGCCAAGTTTTGTTTTTTTTTTTGGCACCAAACTTTTCTATCAATGCAAAACCAGTACTTGACACATGCGGGGGCTGTGCTTGCCATCAGAAGTCCTGTTCCAGCTGATAATGCAGATTTTTATGACTGAGATGGAAGGGAATTCCACATTCTCAGTTAATTTATCACATTCAGCATGAAGAATTAAAGTCAACCTCCTAAATTACTTGATAAAAAAAAATAAAAAAAAAGAAACAACTTTCAACTGAAGTTTTACTTTGGAGGTTTTAGAATTTAATGAATAAATTCATCAATAAGTTGATCTAAGCATATTCTGCATTGTCTTAGTCTCATCTATTTGACATGACAGCAGAAACTTTTAGATATCAGCTGATGTCAAAATATTTTGCTGAGTAAATTCCTGTGACGTTTTCTTACAGCCATCACTCTTCAAGGAAATGAGGTTTTTCTATCATCACAGATTATTATTTTCCCAAAATAATCCTTTCTTTTCTGTTAAGGTAATTGCACACTGTAATTTGTAGTAATTTGCTAAGAAACGTTTTGTATTTTGTTCTGAGGAACATTTGATGCCAAGCCTGTAAATCCTGAGGGGATTTAGGCACTGCCCACCAGAAGAGAGAGTTTGGGACATCCAAAACTCGCTTTCCATGAGGTGTTTCCTTTTTCCCCTTTTTTTATCGCTCACCTTTGGTGCCTCTCGCTGCAGCCAGACACCTGGAAGAAGAAAATCCGTTTACATTTGTGCACAACTGATTTGAAGAGGAGCTTCCATGGCCAGCGCAGTTGCAGGCCAAAGGGCTCGTTAATGCCTGGTCATGACTCAAGCAGCAATTATTGATTGATGCTATTTTCCAGCAGTGTCCTGGCAACAAAGCACTGCTCCTGCTGCCGAGGGGACGAGGCACTGCTCGTCTTTGCCGAGTTCAAAAATACTCGCATAAAAACATCAAGGACTGAGCTGCGTAAGGACGGCGAGTACAAATCTCTCCAGCTTTTTGAAATATCAAAGTGTACCCTGGAAAACTGGAGAGCATTAAAAGCAATAAATGATGGGTGTGTGCATGGAAAAATTAAAAAAAAAAAAGTGGGCAAATTCCACTGTGCTGACACCTGCTGCTTCCATGACTCCTTTTTGGCTATTTTTGGTTTTTTGGGTTTTTTTTTTTCTCCTTTCCAGCCCCTTTGGCACACAGTGGTACCTGGCAGGGAAATGGAAAGTGCTGCTTGCCTTCTGCAAATACCACCTAACCCAACTCGGATTTCACTTCAGGGTAGTCCGAGGGTCAGAGTCAACTTTTCCCAGCTCTCCTTTTATTACAATTTCTTTAATCTCCAGCACATTCTGTGGGCTGTAAATTGCTTCTGCCATTGCAGAGGTGTTTAGCACCGGCATTTGGGTTCATAGGACTTTTTTTTGGCTCTGTTATCACAGCTCCAAAGACTGTTCCAGGTGGGTGGTGAGATTTTTTCATTCCGTGTGAAATTGGTTTTAAAGATCTCAGGGATTGTACAGCACATGGCTATAAGAGGGGAGGTTGTCAAAAGGCCAGGAAAATAGGGTGAGCTATTCCAAATAAGTGAACAATAAATAATGTCCTTTCCAAATAGCCAGGGTCCCTGCTGAGCCATGAACCTGCACATAGAACAGCTCCTAATTAAATGCTTTATTTCCATTAAGAAACCACTATTTTGGTGATAGCTACCGACTCTGAAGCCCCAAAGTATAACCGGAAAAGAAGGGTAAAAACCAAACGCGCTGCAGCAACCTTTCTGTTATAAATGAAAAATGACCCAGCCAAATTAAAATTTCTAAAAGACGTGTTTGTAGAACTGGGGAGGTTTGTTAATGCCTGCAACCGCGACTCAAGGCGCTGCTCCCCACCCGTGAGGGGGAAGAGCAGACCTCCAGCACCGCGGCCTCCTCCGCAGGCTGATCCCGTGGATCCTGAGGGAGCTGGGAAGGGGCTGGAGCCCCAGGAGCGGCTGAGGGAGCTGGGAAGGGGCTCGGCCTGGAGAAAATGAGCTCGGGGGGCCCTTGTGGCTCTGCAGAGCTCCGGCCAGGAGGGGACAGCCGGGGGGTCGGGCTGTGCTCCAGGGAACGGGGACAGGAGGAGAGGGAACGGCCTCGGGCTGGGCCAGGGCAGGCTCAGGGTGGAACTGCCCAGGGAGGGTTGGAGCGCCCATCCCTGGAGGTGTCCCGGGAAGAGCTTCACGTGGCACTGGGTGCTCCGAGCTGGTACCAACGTGGGGATCCGCCATTCGTGGATTCTATGCTGGAGGTTTTTCCCAACACCTGGCATTCTGCGCCCGAGGGACCCCGCGGGCCCGGGCAAGGCAGGGCCGCCGCCCGCTCCCCGCACAACATGGCGGGCACGGCCCCTCGGGCGCCGCTGCCACTCAAACCCAGCGAGCCAATCAGGAGCCGCGGCTGCCGGGGGGCGGGGCGGGGCGGGCTGTGGCGGGCGGCGCGCGCGTGCGGTCACGGGCGCGGAGGGATCCGGGGCGCGCGGCGCGGCGCGGGATGTGCTGCGGCCCTTCCCAGCAGTGACGCACCCGCCGGGGCTGTCCCCGCGGCCGCGTCCCGCGTGGTCGCGACAGCGGGGGGATGTCGCGACATGCGGGCCCTGCGGGGAGCGCGCACACACTGCCGCCGCCGCCGCCGCCGCCAGGGCGGCGTCCCGGGAGCGCGGTGTGCGGGGGCAGCGGCGTGCGCGGCCGCTGTGCTCTTCCGCGCGCGTCGCCGTGCGGGAATGTTTCCTCACGTGTGGCGAATTCATCACCTGCAACGGTTAAAGCTGCTGGAGCTGGATCATTTCTGTTTCGTTTTTCCTTAGTAAATGAAGCTGGAGGGCAGCTTTCCGCTGGACGCTTCCAGTCGGGAAAGGCGCAGCCCACCTTTGTAGCAGCAAATGCTACCCCGCAATCACGTTAGTTTTATGGAAGTTTTTGGGTCTTTTTCCCTCCGTGACACATTCCGAGCGCCAAAACCTCTAAGACGGGGCCTGCACCCAGGCCCCGAGCCCTGGCTGACCAGCTATGCGCTTTTTCTGTGTTTTTAGCTCTATTCTGCACCGTGTCTCCGCCCATGGCAGGGGCTGGACTGGAGTCACCCTGGAGGATCCTTTCCAGCCCCAGCTCCTGCGGTGACTCTGTGCTTTTCCAGCTTTATCCATGTGAAAAATGCACGTTTTATGATTGGCTTTCGCAAGTATTAAATTGAATACTATATGTGTTATGTTATATCGATTGGAAGTGCTGTATTAACATTTTAATAGTATGGTAAATGTAGTTTTGTAGTTAAAATAGAACCTATGTATATGGGTTTTTTTTTCTACTAGCTCAAGCAAGAGATGAGATAATGAAGAAACTCTTCACACAGAGATGGCAATGATGGGGGCCCATAAAGAATTACTGCCTCCTTATCGGAAAAGACAAACATTCTTCCACCTTCTCTCCGTCTTTATGGAACCACCAGGATTAAGGGGAAGAAGTTGACAAAAACCAGAAAATTTCTTAATTTGCAAGGAATTTATGCATCATGTATGAGATGTATGAATATGCAACGGGCTACTGCTTTTAAAGATTATTCCTTTTTTCACAAGGCATGCTTATCGGGCTTAAGTGCCCGAGAGCATCCGGACGTCCGTAATTCTTTGCTTTTTATTGTCTTGTAATTGTCCTAACTCTAAATTTTCATTACTCTAATTGTATTACTATTTTTATAGCCATTTTATTATTATTAAACTTTTACAATTTTCAAAACCGAGTGATTGGCGTTTATAACAACCCAGCACCATTCCCGCTCCCTGGTTATTCTGCGCTGGCCTACACCAGCTCCCGATCCCTGTCCCGTTCCCGGTTCCTCCTCCCGCTGCTGTTCCGGTTCCCGCATTCCCGCATTCCCGTTCCCGATTCCCGCTCCCGGTGCTGTTCCGGTTCCCGCATTCCCGTCCCGTTCCCGGTCCCCGCTCCCGCTGCTGTTCCGGTTCCCGCATTCCCGCATTCCCGTCCCGTTCCCAGTGCTGTTCCGGTTCCCGCATTCCCGCATTCCCGTTCCCGGTCCCCGCTCCCGGTGCTGTTCCGGTTCCCGCATTCCCGCATTCCCGTTCCCGATTCCCGTTCCCGGTGCTGTTCCGGTTCCCGCATTCCCATCCTGTTCCCGGTTCCCGCATTCCCGTTCCCGGTTCCCGCTCCCGGTGTTGTACCGGTTCCCGGATTCCCGCATTCCAGCATTCCTGTCCCGCTCCCGCTGCTGTTCCGGTTCCCGCATTCCCGCATTCCCGGTTCCCGCTCCCGCTGCTGTTCCGGTTCCCGCATTCCCGGTTCCCGTTCCCGGTGCTGTTCCGGTTCCCGGATTCCCGCATTCCCGTCCCGTTCCCGGTGCTGTTCCGATTCCCGCATTCCCGCATTCCCGGTCCCCGCTCCCGGGGCGTGTCCCGCGGACTCTTTTTTCCCGCCGCCCCCCGCGCGCGCGGCGCTGGCGCGTGCGTCACGCGCGGGGCCGCGCAGTCGGCGCGCGGCCGCCGCCGGGAGCGGAGCCGGACCCCGCGCCCGCTCCGCCGCCATGGCCGCCGCGCACCCGGGCCCCGCCGCGCCCGCCGCCCCCGCCCCGCCGCCTCCTCCTGCCGCCGCTCCGGGCATCCTCATCGGCGACCGGCTCTACTCCGAGGTGTCGCTGACCATCGACCACTCGCTGATCCCCGAGGAGCGGCTCTCGCCCACCCCCTCCATGCAGGACGGGCTGGACCTGCAGTGCGAGACCGACCTGCGCATCCTGGGCTGCGAGCTCATCCAGGCGGCAGGCATCCTGCTGCGGCTGCCGCAGGTGGGCGCTCGCCGGGGCTCCCAGGGGGGCAGGCAGGGAGGGAAGGGAAGGGAAGGGAAGGGAAGGGAAGGGAAGGGAAGGGAAGGGCGGGCGCCGCCATTGTGGCGGCGGGAAGGGCGTGAGGCGGCGCGGGGGGGGGCGGCGGTGCCTCGCACAAAATGGCGGCGGCCGGGCCAGGGCGCTGACTCGGCTCCTTCTCCCTCCTCCTGCTCTGCCCTCACAGGTGGCCATGGCGACGGGGCAGGTGCTGTTCCATCGGTTCTTCTACTCCAAGTCCTTCGTCAAGCACAGCTTCGAGGTGAGCGCGGCCCCGGGGGCACCGGGAGAGGGCGGCTGGGGCGGCCGCGCGCCACGCAGGCCGCTCTCTTCGAGCCTGGCGGATTTGCTTCTTAGTTACGTAATTCTCACTTTATCTGGGTTGAAAATTGTTTGCTTAACGGAAACGGGGCTTCTTTTCAGATTGTTGCTATGGCCTGCATCAATCTCGCGTCCAAAATCGAAGAGGCGCCTCGCCGGATAAGGGACGTGATCAACGTGTTCCATCACTTGCGGCAGTTAAGAGCAAAAAGGTAAGATCAGCTTCGTTATGAGCATAAGCACCTGTTACCACTAATGTACGCTGCAGTTCTCAATTCACAGTGTTTTTCCAGGCTAAGTTCAACGACCTAAAATTGAGAAGGGAGTGCCCTTTGGCTGCTGTGTAGGCAGTGCAGTGCAATCTCGGCTGCCTCTGCTTTTCTTCACTTGGTAGACTCGTTTTCGTTGTTGATTTAGCTACGAGTTATGATTGGCAAGTATTGGTTCCAGTTTTAGGACCGTGGTTGTAGTTTCAGGTCTGTTGATTTTTTGGTATCTCGTAGTTATTGTAAGGTAGACTTAGGTGTGTGTAGTCACTTAGTGAGTTGCCGTGTATTCGCCAGTTTTCTAACCATACTTAGCAGTCCTGATGGTTTTTTTCTCGTTAATCTGTGGCTGTCCAAGTGTGGTTGTGATGTTAAGAAAGTACCTGTTCAGAAGAAGCTGAACTTTCAGTGGTGACAAGGTTGCCTTGTAGAAAAAGCCATCTTAGGAAGTAGCTGAAAACAGGCCTGGTTTGGCCTGCAGTGCTTGCAGCTGTAGTGGTGAGGAACGTGTAATTGAGTGTGGGAGGCTGAAGGCATTCTTAGGTGCAGAAAGGGAGAGCGGCGTTGTTCTGGTGCGCTTGTGCAGGTGGAGTGGGGGCTCACCTGGCCGTGTGCACGGGGGTAGAGCTGTCCCGGTTCTGGCTGCCCGGTGCTGCTCTTTGTGTGTGAAGCAGATAACCGGTGCATTGAAAGGAAGAAGGCGTGATTGAAGGGAAAGAGTTCACTAGGCTGCTGTTAAACACAAAATCTCCTTAATTCTGTCGGGCAGCAGTGTCACAGTCTGGGATTGGAGACTTCAGCTTTGCTTCTGGTGCCTGATTGCTTGAAGTTTCAGGTACTCTGTAGTTACAAAAGGATTTTATTTTCAGCTGCAGTGTTGAATGCGCACTTTATTTCCCTTCCCTGTGTCACCAGGTGACAGCAGGAATTTAAACTCGTGTTGTGCAAGCTTTTCTGAGAGACAGAGTAGAAATTTCTTAGGGAAGCCGGCTGTTTGTTGGTGTCTTTATCCTGGTCATGCTTCTGTTGAAGCCGGAGCTTTGGCTTTGACTGCCTCCTGATGGTGCTGGCCTAGTTAGTTCTAGATCCAAGAAGGAAGAGTTGGTGTTACACTGTGGAGTTTAGCTTTGTTCTGTGTGGCCTTTAAAGCTGTTCTCCCCGATGGCCCTGAGAGGGCTGTGTGAAGATAGGCCAGGTGTGAATTCAGTGGGATTGTGTTCCCCAGTTATGAAGGCAGTCTGGTTATTGGAATTGCTGCAGCAGGCTCAGTGATTAGTAGCGTTCTGGCTTCCGTCCAGGCACTGAAGGTTAATTAATCATATGCCTTGCTTTTCTTTGCAACGAGAATACAAATTAGTTGTTTCTTTGTGCTGTGTGAAGGATCAGAGAAACTGAACTTAACCTGTGAATTTAAATCTTTCCAGCTAGCCTGTTCCAAATCCCAGCTTGTGCATGTTACGTGGTGCCTAAAGTGCATCATGTCCAGAGAAATCGTGCACTGCTACCCATTATTTTCGGGAGAAATGGGTATTGTTGCTCTGCGATTCTGAGTGAATCTGCATGAAATTAACCTTAAAAATGCTGCAGTCTGACATTCAGACTTGCACACCCCCTCCCCCCCCTTTTTTTTTTTTTTAGCAAGCAGGATGTAAACGTTTTTCTGTACTTTTTACAAGCTGACAATTCCATCACCTGTACACGTTATTAACTTCAACTCTTTTTTCCCTTGCAACCGACTATACAGCGACCAGCTACATTTACCAAAGCCTGGGTGATGTGGAGTGGTACATAAAGATGAAGCTGTCGTCATGGCAACAGTGAGTGAAGTATCGAAAATCCCCAAGGAGAAGCCAGTGCTCTGAGCATAGGTCACTGGAATCGGGGGACTAACAGGTTGGCCGCTGGTGAACCATTTGGAAGAACTCCTGTATCTTGTTATAAGCTTTTTTCTTTGCTGTCCAGGTTTTTAGAATACTAGCTTGACCTTTGTTTTTTTTTTTTATTTTTTACTGAAGCTAACACTTAGGCTGTAGTTAGTCTCTCACACACAACCCAGAACTGAAACAGGCTGCTGTACTTTCTTTTTTAGTCTAGCATTTCTGTTAACTGAAGCTCTTAACCTGCACACGAATTTGGGGTAGTTTGGGTAGGCTTTGCTTTCTTTCTTAACCAGTTTTGGGTTCTTAGTTCCACTTTCTGGCTCTGTATAATTGCAGCTTGAATTCACAGTAAAACAAGGGTACGGAAGTCTTGAATTTGTACATTTTTATCAATTATGATGTAAGCAGTCCCTTCTATGTACCTGTTTGCAGAACTGGGAATTGCATTGGAATTGTCTTTTTATGAGACATGTGGTCAACCGAGGTGGTATTTCTAATGCTGAGAAGTAAGAAAAAGCTAAATAAGTGTTTTGGACAAGCATAATCTCTTTGGGATCTTTGACGAGCATATGTGATGTAGAACTGCATGTAAAAATGTTTGTGTGCATGGAGAAAAGCTCGTACTATGGAAAAATTGCTTTTGAAATAACTGTGTGCCAAAACCTCTCTGTTCTGAGCAAAGTGCAACTGTTGTTTAACTTGTAGAATGTAGTTTGAAGCTGATTTCATTTCCTTTAACTGTGCCTGAAAGCTGCAGAAGGTCCTGAGACTGGAAATGTGACTCGTGTGGTGCTGTAATCTCACATGGTGCTTTGAGGTGCTCAGTCAGCCGTTCCTCACTCAGGGGCCCTGCAGTGGGGTGCAATAATGACACACGGCCTTAGTGCCTTCAGACTGCCTGCAAACCTGTGCTGCTTGTGGTTGTGATCCCGGGGACAAGCAGAGAACTGCTGCTCTTGTACTGACCAGCAGAGCAGATTTCTGCTCCTTGAAATGGGGTGCTGGTGCTCTGCTGTACTTGTCACGAGTGCTTTGCTCATTAGGAACAAAACTCCACGCAGGGCACTGTTCCTCCGAGTATTAGTCATGCCAAAGGCATCAGAGTTTAATATTGCACCAAATGAAACTGCAGCTGTGTGGAGAACTTAGGTCTCATTTGTCAGAGTGGTTTTTAAAAAAGGTATTTGTAATTTATTTATTGTTACAAACACATTACGGTGTGTATTAATCTTCTGGGTCGTTACACAATCTAAATCCCGATGAAGTTTTGCATTTTAAGTGTTGGATTGATTTCCCAGAGGGGCCACTGTGTGCTCTGTTCTTAAAGATGAAGTTTTGCCTGGAGCTCCAGTGCTGTTCTCTACGAGCAGATTCCAAGTAGGAACTTGTAACACTCCTTGGCTATACAGGGTTTGAAGCTTATATTTCATATATAAGCTTATAAATTCTCTTTCTCTAGTTTGTTACTTGCCCCTAAGATAATTCTTGGACTGAGAATTAAGTGCAGCAAATGCACTGGCAAAGTTCCTCTTTTTTCGTAGTAGAAAACAAAGAAGTTTTTCAAAGGGGAATCTCTGAAGTTCCTAACTTGTAAATAATTGTTTGCCAACATTGCAGAGTTTATGGCAACAGTATTAATTTGGTGAATCAATGCAGTGGACAACCTGACCTGTGCCAGTAATAAGGTGCAGTAAAACACTTAAGTCTCCTGCAGATTTTTCCATGAGTGGATAAAAGGCTGTATTTGTCTGGAAGTCCTGTCTGGATAAACTGATGGCTTTCATGGCTTCCTTAGGGCTGTAGGACTTGTGACCAAAGCAATGTGGGACAGCAGAGAAAAGCAAAGCACGCTTGGCAGGTTGGGTTTCCTGTTCCTGTGCTGTGGAACCTGGGCCAAATGTGAACTGTTGGTGCTGATCCCATGGCCCTGTGCAAGGACAGTGAAAACTTAAAATACAGTAAAGGCTCCCATCTGTGCTGCTGCACTTGGAGTCACCTTAACTTCTGCCAGAGCTCTCAGGAAACGCAGGGACATGTGGAAGGCGGGGTGGTGGATGATCTGAGCAGTCCCACTGGAGATTGTGTTAATAGACTGGAAGTCATGGCTGTCCTAAGTGTGTAGCCCGAGATCTCCCACCTGTGATGAAGCTTTCTGCTGACAAACAGCCTGGACAGCTGAACTCCTCTGGGTCCTGCTCTGCAGATCCTGTTAATGCCAGTGATCTGGAGATGAAGTAGTGGAGAGCAGCACTGAAGGAAATGTTTTCAACACCAGTAAAATTGATGGGAATGAGTTGGAAGTGAATCAGCTTCACTGACGGGAGGAGCTCAGCTTGCTTGGTCCACTGTCCCACTCCAGAGCACTGTTCAGCCTGTCTCTGTGGTGCTGAAGTGGTGGACACAGTCAGCTCCTCACTGAAGTAATTATCCTAAAGAGGCTTGAAAAGCTTTTCATTTTCAGTTAATTTATGGGGAGAAAAGAAAAGCAGCCAACCATAAGCAAAAGAAAAAAATCTCCCGATTTTGGGTTTATTTAGAGTAGCTGAAATGAAAAACTCTGTGAACTTGCCCTGATGAGTGAGAGTAACACTTAAGTAGAGAAGTTACTCTGCTGGAACATGGAAAACCTGGCATTTTATATGATGAGACAGTACTTGAATTGCAGGTGCAGCCTGGCACCAGGAAGCTGCAGTTTTCCATTCCAGAGCTGGGAGCTGCATCTGAGCCCCTTGGGAAGGGCAGGGACAGCTCATGCTTCAGGTGCATGGTGGTACAACAAGGTGCTTTCATTAGAGAAGGTTGTGGTGTCCTCTGCCCATGGCCATCGGTGCCTGTCCAGGTGACTGCAGAGGTCGTGGCATAAACTGGATTTTTCCAGCCTTGTCATTAAATCGACCCTTTCTTCCTGGGGTGGGAACCTTGGTTTTTTGAGTATTTTTTGTGTTCTGGGACCTGTCAGGGAAGAGAAGTGAGATCCACTCATGGAATTTGCAAGTTGATAGTGAAATGTTTTGTCTGATACAACAAAAGCTGTATTTTGAATCCACTTTGCATTACTTCTTTTTCTTTTGAAGGTAATGTAAAATAAATTTGTCACCAGTGCTTGGGGTGTATCGTGTACACAGACCGTGGTTTATTGGAGCATAACGAGTTGAAAAAACATTACTCTGCTTTGGAAAGCACATGGAATGTGTGAGGCATATTACAGGGAAAAAGCTGGTCTGTCTTCAGGAGGAAGTGGATTAAAATATCCCATGTGGAATGTTGAAAGGTCAAGTCTGAGCACGGACGCAGCAAATATGCAATGGAGTGTGACACTTGTGCATCAAGTGTACAGAAGGTTTTTGTGATGAAACATGCTCTGGACAGTTCAGGGGTTGGATTTGGGAGGAATTAGGATTGACAGTGCTGGAGTTTGAATCTCTCTGAAGTGAGCTGTTGTTTTGCAAATGCAGCTATCAGCAGGATCATCCCTGGTACCCCTGGAGAGGGGAGCAGGCCCAGAGTCCCAGGCAGATCCGTGCCCCTGTCCCAGGTTAATTCTGTGCTTCACTCAGCCTTTCACATGTCACAGGGCAGGGCTGGCTTCTCTGAAGGGTCAAACAGCTGCTCTTCAGTGCATAGGAAACTGCAATTTCTAGAGCACAAGGTGCTACTTTAATGCCAGTGAGAACCCTGCTCTGGCTTACTTCTGCTTTGAAATCCTGCCTGGCAAAGGACTCCTGCCACCTCTGCCACGGAGAGAAAAAGTTCTTGGGAGTGCCCCCATCAAGCCAACTCCTTCCAGCAGCTGGAGCAGTGCAGTTTGCACACACAGGAGCAGAAGGTTATTTTTTTTATCTCAGCCATCTAATCTGTAGCTAGCCAAAAGCAGTGACTAAACTAGTTTAGATAAACTTGGACAGCACAAGATTAATGCTTAAACTTGCTTGCAGGAGTTGAAAACCGGTTTCTGTTGCCATTAGTTGGTTGGAAGGGAAAACAGAGTTGCCGTTATTTTTGGATATGCAAAACAGTTTTGATTTTATTTCTTGCAAACTATAGGACTCCAAGCCCCCTGATACTTGATCAGAACTACATAAACACCAAAAATCAAGTAATCAAAGCAGAAAGAAGGGTACTGAAGGAGTTGGGATTTTGTGTTCATGTCAAGCATCCTCATAAGGTGAGTTCTCAATAATAATGTGATTGTAATGCTTACTCTGCCTTGGTGCATCACTGGGAGCTGTGGAACAAGAAACACAGGTGTCAGAGTGACCTGTATTCTTCTCTTTATTCCCCTGTAGTTATTAAAGCTTTTGCCAGAGTACTTGGGCAAACAGTCATATTGACTGTGAAAAAAGTCACTTCTCTGGGAAAGGGTAAAGGTGGCTGGTTTGAAAAATACCAGAAAAGTAGTGAAATAAAGAATTGTCTGAATGTGGTGGGCTGACATGAGAGTGTGTGCTTGGAGAGAAGGAGCTCCCATTGTTTGGGCATACTTTCTGATTGCAGTTTTACATATGTATATATGTACTTCCGTACTCCTGCTTTGCGTAGAAACTGAGTCTCTTTTTTCTTCCCCCCCCTCCTTATTCCTCAGATCATTGTTATGTATTTACAAGTCCTAGAATGTGAACGTAATCAAACCCTGGTACAGACAGCCTGGTAAGTTGCTATTTTCCATTCTTTTCCTAGCCAGGAAAATAGTAGCAGAAATAACAAGCCTGCTGATCCCTATGCAAAGCAATGAGATGTAAGTCACCACCTAAACACATTTGGACAATCTCGTGGTGCTTGTTTCTGCTTACTATTTTCATGGCTTGATTCCAGCATAGTGACGGAGAACTCAATTTAACTTTGTTCTTTTTTCTACTCTTTGATTGAAGGGTAGTCCCTGCTGGTAAGTCATAGAGCTCTGCCCTCTGCACCTCAGCCCATGACCTGGGGATGGCTGCTTTGGCTGCCCTTCTCTCCAGCCAAGCCAGTGCAAGCCTCAGCGAGTTCACTGCCGTCACCCAAAGCCAGCGGGCAGCACCTCCTAGTTCTGTCCTGGCGCCAGGATTTGTATATTTGGTTCTAGAAGTAACTGTTACAACTGTTTCTCAATGTCTTTGTTGCCTACCTGCTGTATGTTAAAGGACACATGGGGGACCATTCTGCCAGCGTTTCTTTGATTGATTTAGCATTTAAACTTGAGTTAATCAGAGGGTGACAGTGCATGCAGCATGTTCACTTAGCAGCCAGGCTGGGCATGGGGGTGTAGAGTCCTCACTGACTGACTGCTGTTCTCTCTCCCATGCTGGGAATTTAGAAACCCAAGGAGCTGTGCTGCTCACCCCATCTCTGGGCACGTGTTACTGGCAGTGCCAGCCCTGTGCAGCAGCAGCAGCTCAGGACATCAGGGCCCAGTTCTGACTCACTGATCTTTTCCAACACTCAGTGAGCAAATGGGGCGCGTCTCCCTGGATGAAGTTAAAGAGACTCAAAGCACACAGAATTTAAATGCACTCAGAGTTTTATGAACTCTGCAGGTTGCACGTAGCCTCTGGATAATGGTAGGTTGAAAATGCACCTTGCTCTCCTGATGGCTCTTGAGTTCTACATTGATCTTTAAATACAAACCCATTGGTGTTTAAGACAATCAGCTGGACGGATGCAAAGTACTTGTTAAATTGTAACTCAGTGGCCACGTCCCAGGGTAACTTCAGCTGGGAAGTGGCTGTTCCACACTGCTTGGATTTACTGCTACACGTTATTGCCTTGGGGTTTAAAACAGTGGCAGTGCTGCAGACTGTCACAGAGTGACACATGTAAACATCCAGCACAACCTGAAAGAAATCACACGTTTAATGTAACAACAGAAAAAATAATAAAGTCAATTGAGTCTCCAGTATTGTTATCCTCTAGAAGAAAAGCAAACTGGAGTTCCAACCTGTGCTGCTTTGTTTTCTCAGGAATTACATGAACGACAGCCTCCGGACGAACGTGTTTGTTCGCTTCCAGCCGGAGACCATCGCGTGTGCGTGCATTTACCTCGCTGCTAGAGCCCTGCAGGTGAGCCCTGCCTGCACTGAGCTCTGCCTTGCAGTGCTGCTGCTCTGCTTTCAAGGAAATTCATGGGAATACTTCAAAAAAACCTGCCCTGAAATCTCCACTGAGCTTCTCCTTGTTTGATTTTCAGATCCCGCTGCCTACCCGTCCCCACTGGTTCCTGCTCTTTGGCACCACGGAAGAGGAGATTCAGGAGATCTGCTTAACAACTCTGAAGCTTTATACCAGAAAGAAGGTGAGTTTGACATGTTGGGGTTTGCTGCTTGATGCTCAGTGCAGACTGAGCTGAGTTATGGTTGTCAGAAAAGTTTGGGAATGCCTAATACAGATGTACTAATGGGAAGGGCAGCTCTAAGGAGAGAACAAATTCTGGAAGTTACATTACTGGACAGACCATTAAAAGCCAACTCAGTATTTTTCAGAGATGAGATAAAATATTAATTACATTAGGTCATCTTCTTACCTGGTTGGTACCTCCACAGCCCAATTACGAATTTCTGGATAAAGAAGTAGAAAAGAGGAAAATGGCACTACAGGAGGCGAAACTGAAAGCAAAAGGTTTAAATCCAGATGGAACTCCAGCACTCTCAACACTGGGTGGCTTTTCTCCTGCATCTAAGCCATGTAAGTCTGTTTTCTGAACAGAAAAACCTTCTTCGTTTTTTTAAAAATGTAGATTTTAAAACCAGTCTCAAAGCCTTGAAACCAGATTAGAAAGGAGATGCTTTGTTCCACATTTCCCCAGGTAAGAGAGTGATCCATTAACAGTATGCACCCTTATGAGAATGACATAATGAAGCAGGAGTTGCTGTGTGTTCTGTGATCTGAAGAGAGGCTTTTTGGATTTAATTTGGGGGTGCTGCTATAGCCTTCATGGCCTGTTTTGCAGCAGGTATCTGAAAATTCCTTCCCTGGTTGTTCTAATGTGCTTGGCGACTGTTTGGTGCAGTGAGGGCAGACAGGTGGTGGGCAGGAAGGGGAGGAGGGAGAGGCCCAGCACTGCCTTGGCATCAGAGGGAATTAAATGGAACATGTATTTTTTACTGGCCAGTCTGTCTGAACTCTCATGGTTTCTCCTGAGGAGTCCTGAGTGTTCAGAGGTCTTTGGGCTGGGCAGTGTGAATTTCTGACAGAACAAGGGAAGTGTTTTCTGCAAGGAGGGAGCCGAGGTTGGAAGAGTTTGAAAGCGGGAGCTCTGGTGGGCTTAATAGCCCTTCCATGAAAGGTGAATCCATCTCTGGGCTGCACCAACTGTCTGTAGAGACAGACTGACATATTAACTGGATAATTTTATTTGTTACTCATTTATATTCGTGCCATTATTGTAAAGATGGAACCTAATTTTGCTGGGCAGGCTTAATCCTTTCTATAACATTGGAAATAAAAGCCAAGGTAACATGTTCTGTATTGTGGGGCACAAGGGCAGCTTCTCTTTTGTACCTTTTGGCCCCAGGTGAGCATGGCTGTGTGCTCTGAAGGTCCCAGTTCTGTTCCTCCTTCATGGACAGAGGGTTTCCCCACAAATATCCCATTCAGGAGTGAATATAAGTGGAGAAGATGGGATGAAATAATAGATGTAGAGTTCATATCTGCACTTAGTGCAAGTCCTGGTCAAGGTGCCTGAGTGATGTACAGTGTGTTTATGTCAAAGGATGAATAAAGAACTGATTTTGAATTGAAATCTAATTCTTAGCTTCCCCAAGAGAAGTAAAAGCAGAGGAGAAATCTCCAGCGTCTGTGAATACCAAAACCATCAAAAAAGAGCCAGAAGAGAGGCAGCAAACCTCCAAGAGCCCTTACAACGGGTAGGTAAAACTCTCCTGCTGAGAGAACACTTGAGTACAAACGCTTCAGCTGCAGTGCCGAGCTCCTGCGCTGTGTCAGTGCCTGAGCAGTTTGGTTTGTGCCCTGCAGGCTGAGGAAGGAGAGCAAGAGGAGCCGCAGCAGCCGAAGCGCCAGCCGCTCCCGCTCCCGGACAAAGTCCCGCTCGCGCTCCCACAGCCCCCGCAGGCAGTGAGTGGGGCTGGGCCCCTCGGGCTGCTGGCCTCAGGGGCGCTCCTGAGTGCCCGCCGGCAAAAGGGAGGGGGAGGCTTGGCTTCACTTGGGGCTCTCGGTGCTGGGTGTGCAGCTGCTCTTGAGAGTTCAGGCTGTAAAATTAGCCTGTCCTAACTGCGCTGTACCTGAGGGGTCTGTTCTGGGCTGGTGTTAGTCTTCACAAGGATCCCATTACAAGGGAGAGCAGTCTCTGGGAGCACAGTGCCCTTGCAAGGAGAGAGAAGTGCCCCAGGTGTGCAGAATCCTTGTGTCAGTGCTCCCTGGTGCAGTGCCTGGCTCTTCAGGGCTCTGCCCCTCTCATGGTACAGGAGGAGGGGGATGCAGGGAGAGCTGCTGGCTTTAGATAGGGGTTTCCTAAGAAGCTTCAGGCTCACGTCTAAAGTTGGAGGCTGCCAGCTTGGATCTCAGTGAAGTCACTGAAGGAAAAAGGCACCACCCAGTCTGTGATCTGGTGTTGACAGATTGCCCTTGACAAGGTGGATAAAAGATGCTGCATTCTGCTTTTAGTTTGAGCTGTTTATTTTCAAATTAGCTCAACTAAAAGACTCACAAGAGTGGTTGGGGTTGGAAGGACCTTAAATCCCACATCGCTGACCCCAGCCTTCCATGGGGCAGGTTCCAAGACATTCCTTGTCCTCCCTCACTTACCCCTGAGGGACAGAGCCTGATTTCTTGCAGTACCTTGGGAGCTCTAAGTGCTGATGCCTGCTTGCTTTTCCCAGTGTGGGGACAACGCTCTAACTGTTCTCTCTTGCAGCTACAACAACCGGCGGAGCCTGTCGGGCACCTACAGCTCCCGCTCGCGCAGCCGCTCGCGCAGCCACAGCGGGAGCCCCCGGCGGCACCACAACCACGGCTCGCCCCACGCCAAGGCCAAGCACGGCCGCGAGGAGCTCAAGGGCAGCAGCAGACACGGCCACAAGCGGAAAAAGTCCCGCTCCCGCTCGCAGAGCAAGTCCCGGGAGCACTCGGAGGCGGCCAAGAAGCACCGGCACGAGCGCGGCCACCACCGGGAGCGGCGCGAGCGCTCGCGCTCCTTCGAGCGCTCCCACAAGGGTGGTAAGCACCACGGCAGCGGCCGCTCGGGCCACGGCCGGCACCGCCGCTGAGCCCTCGGGCTGTGGGGCCGGGCCAGCCCTGGCACCGGCACCGAGCCCTCGGACTGCGGGGCTGGGCCGGCACCGAGCCCTCGGACTGCGGGGCTGGGCCGGCACGGGCACCGAGCCCTCGGACTGCGGGGCTGGGCCGGCACCGAGCCCTCGGACTGCGGGGCTGGGCCGGCACGGGCACCGAGCCCTCGGACTGCGGGGCTGGGCACGGGCACCGAGCCCTCGGACTGTGGGGCTGGGCCGGCACCGAGCCCTCGGACTGCGGGGCTGGGCCAGCACGGGCACTGAGCCCATGGACTGCCAGGCACCACCAGGGCTGCAACAGCTTCAACCCCGTCTGGTTTCCTAAAAGGTGTAGAAGACATTTTTTCTTGTGGGAAAGAAACTGTTACCAACTTTTGCACATAATACCTTAGCAGTATCCCAGAGGTGGCAAACGATCAGGTTCACTGTATGTATTAGAGTTGAGTATTGTTTATTGAGCTGAGAACTGGAGAAAGGATTTCTGTAAAAAAGCAAAACGTACATTATTTTTATACCAGTCAATTGCAGACGCTTATATTTAAGTATAGTTATTTGTTTAAACATGGTGGAGACTTTCTTACACTGGTTTTAGTCTGCATGTGTTCAAAGATTTTTACAAAAAAATAAAATATAAAGCTTTTTTTTTTTTTTTTACTGGCAGTTGGATGCCAAATGTGTGGAAACTAAAGTTGATTTTCTTACATGCCAGGGCTTTGACCCATGTGCCTGAGTGGGACGGGGGCGTGTGGATGTGCTGCTGTTGGGAGGGGAAAATTGGGAGAGCTTTGGATGTTTGTGTCCTCCTGGGGGTGCAGCTGGGAAGCCACACAGCAGTTGGAATAAATGGTCATGGACTTCTCTGAAGTTGAGTGGGGTGAGCCAGCGCTGGGCTGCTGCTGTCCCCTGTCAGAGAGCAGGAGCTGCTGGGACACTGCTGGAGCTGTGCCTGCTGTGGGAAAGGAGAGCCGCGAGGGGAGAGGAGGAATCGGATCTGATTCTTCAGCTGCTGCTCAGGTAGTACCAAGCGCTGGAGCCCGCAGGTGAGAGGTGTTTGCTGTCCTACTCTCCCCATTCCTGCTGGGGCTGAGGCTGGAACGTTCCCCTGCAGAGCCCAGGTGCTGCAGGCTGGTCCCTGTCACAGGGGCAGTGCCAGGCTCTGCTGGGCAGGCATTCCACAGCCCTCAGAAAGGAGAGGAAACCTGAGCAGGAGCTCCTGGTTGGGACATCCCTGTCCACCTGGGCCCCCTCTGCAGCTGCTCTGGAAAGGCTCAAAGGGAGAGTGTTTTTGGGGAGGAAAAGATAAAATGTCTCTGTTTCTTGGTTACCACTGTGTTTCAGTCTGTAACAACTGTGTTTGTGTGTGGTGTTCAGGAAAGTGTGGTTGTTGCTATGGAAATTGAAGGAGCTTTTTCCCGCATACACAAATGCTCGGATAGTCAGAGCAGAGAGAACACCCTGGGTTTGGAGGAGCAGCGCCTCTGCCTGCCTTGGGTTTGGGGTTTGTGTTGGAGTGACCCATGGAGGGCTCAGCGCTGGTTTGTGTGAGCACTGACAGTGCTTCCAGAGCTTCCCTTCCCTGAGCAGCAGGAGATGTGGGACAGCAGGACAGCTCCTGCTCCCCAGGCAGCCCAGCAGCAGCTCAGTGTTTGTTCTTGGTGGGGAAAACTCCTCCCCGGCAGGGCTGTGCCAGCTCTGGGACGGGCAGCAGATCCCAGGTGGGCGGCACAGCCTGGCCCTCGGGGTCTGTGGGTTCAGCAGGGGCACAAGGGCACCTGAGAGTCCTGAGGGGCCTCGAATGCCCCATGCCCTGCAGGACTTGGCATGAGGAGCTGCAGGGCGCCACAGTGCCTGTCGCCCCCGAGACTTGGAAGTACCCCTGAATTTTGACGTTTTCATGGAGCTGAGTCCCAGAAATTAATCATTTGACAGGGCTGATGGACTTCAAGCACCTGTGGTGACCTCCAGGAGTCACCTGAAGCTGCACTCTGCTCATATCTCAGCAGCGGAGACAATTTTCCTGGGAAATCTGGAGGATTCCTGTCCTGGGTGATGCTGCAGCCTCTGCCACGCTGCTGGAAATCAAGAGCTGCCACTGGGCTCTGAACATCTGAGAGCCACAGGGACAGGGAAATGTCCCAGCCGGTTCTCCTTGTGCTCACCCTCAGAGTTACATTTTCTCTGAAAAAAAAAAAAATAAAAAAAGGACTTTGTTAATTTTTTTACTGTTTTTTAACAAAAAGATGCCAAGGTTTCAAGGCATTTCATACAAACCGTTCCACCTGTCCTTCACTTTCAGGTTTGTTACAGATACTGGAAGGATGAGCGTGGACCAGGAGCTTTGGATGGTTTGGGAAGAGAAAAAATGAACAATCAGAAAATATTTTTGATGGAAATTGGCCCAACAGGTCCCTCTCAAGGCTTCAGTCACCCCCAAACCCACAGGTGAGTGGCAGCAGGTGAGGTGATAAAGGCCCCTTTTCCAGGAAATCTTTCCCTGGTTGCTGCTCCTGCCAGGAAGTGCTCATAAAATCCAGGATTTCACACCAGGCCGAGTCTGTGACTCTCCTGTCCATGCTCTTTGTTGCTTCCAAGGTCCTTGGGGCAGGAAGCAAATCCTTCTGGCCAGGCTGGCAATCACATCCCCCTTTGGAAAAAGCACTCCTAACGAAGGAAACAGCTTTCCATCCCCTCCTCTTGCTTGGTCAGAGCCCAGCAGGGCCATTTAAAAAAAAAAAAAAAGTTAGTAAAGCTGGCGTGAAGAAAAAATCTTTATATTCCAGTGGAAGGAAAAAACTTAGCAAAAGTGACCATTTTTGTCCCAGGATGTAGACTCCTTCTGGATGGGTTTGCTGGAGAGAACGAGCTTGTGCCCCCACCCTGCAGAGACATTCCAGCTCCCCAGTCCCCTGGGGCTCCGAGGGTGCTGTGCTCCTCATTCCCGTGGATTCCGTGCCCCCCTCATTCTCAGGGGTTCCATGCTCTCATCATTCCCAGGGGTTCTGTGCCCCCACCTCATTCCCATGGATTCCATGTCCCCCTCACGCCCGGGATCTCCCCTCACTCCCGAGCTTCCCCCTCACTCCCGGAATCTCTCCTCACTCCCGAGGTTCCCCCCTCACTCCCGAGGTTCCCCCCTCACTCCCGAGGTTCCCCCCTCACTCCCGAGCTTCCCCCTCACTCCCGGGATCTCCCCTCACGCCCAAAGTTCTCCCCTCACTCCCGGGATCTCCCCTCACTCCCGATGTTCCCCTCTCACTCCCGATGTTCCCCTCTCACTCCCGGGATCTCCCCTCACTCCCGATGTTCTCCCCTCACTCCCGATGTTCTCCCCTCACTCCCGGGTTCTCCCCTCACTCCCGATGTTCTCCCCTCACTCCCGGGATCTCCCCTCACTCCCGGGATCTCCCCTCACTCCCGAGGTTCTCCCCTCACTCCCGAGGTTCTCCCCTCACTCCCGGGTTCTCCCCTCACTCCCGATGTTCTCCCCTCACTCCCGGGATCCCCCCTCACTCCCGGGCTCTCCCCTCACTCCCGAGGTTCTCCCCTCACTCCCGGGATCTCCCCTCACTCCCGGGATCTCCCCTCACGCCCGGGATCTCCCCTCACTCCCGAGCTTCCCCCTCACTCCCGGAATCTCTCCTCACTCCCGAGGTTCCCCCCTCACTCCCGAGGTTCCCCCCTCACTCCCGAGGTTCCCCCCTCACTCCCGAGGTTCTCCCCTCACTCCCGAGCTTCCCCCTCACTCCCGGGATCTCCCCTCACTCCCGGGATCTCCCCTCACTCCCGAGGTTCTCCCCTCACTCCCGGGTTCTCCCCTCACTCCCGATGTTCTCCCCTCACTCCCGATGTTCTCCCCTCACTCCCGATGTTCTCCCCTCACTCCCGATGTTCTCCCCTCACTCCCGATGTTCTCCCCTCACTCCCGGGATCTCCCCTCACTCCCGGGATCTCCCCTCACTCCCGGGATCTCCCCTCACTCCCGAGGTTCTCCCCTCACTCCCGATGTTCTCCCCTCACTCCCGATGTTCTCCCCTCACTCCCGGGATCTCCCCTCACTCCCGGGATCTCCCCTCACTCCCGATGTTCTCCCCTCACTCCCGATGTTCTCCCCTCACTCCCGGGATCTCCCCTCACTCCCGGGATCTCCCCTCACTCCCGATGTTCTCCCCTCACTCCCGAGGTTCTCCCCTCACTCCCGGGTTCCCCCCTCACTCCTGGGTTCTCCCCTCACTCCCGATGTTCTCCCCTCACTCCCGGGATCTCCCCTCACTCCCGGGATCTCCCCTCACGCCCGGGATCTCCCCTCACTCCCGAGCTTCCCCCTCACTCCCGGAATCTCTCCTCACTCCCGAGGTTCCCCCCTCACTCCCGAGGTTCCCCCCTCACTCCCGAGGTTCCCCCCTCACTCCCGAGGTTCCCCCCTCACTCCCGAGGTTCTCCCCTCACTCCCGAGCTTCCCCCTCACTCCCGGGCTCTCCCCTCACTCCCGGGATCTCCCCTCACTCCCGGGATCTCCCCTCACTCCCGATGTTCTCCCCTCACTCCCGGGTTCCCCCCTCACTCCCGAGGTTCTCCCCTCACTCCCGGGTTCTCCCCTCACTCCCGATGTTCTCCCCTCACTCCCGATGTTCTCCCCTCACTCCCGATGTTCTCCCCTCACTCCCGATGTTCTCCCCTCACTCCCGATGTTCTCCCCTCACTCCCGGGATCTCCCCTCACTCCCGGGATCTCCCCTCACTCCCGGGATCTCCCCTCACTCCCGAGGTTCTCCCCTCACTCCCGAGGTTCTCCCCTCACTCCCGATGTTCTCCCCTCACTCCCGATGTTCTCCCCTCACTCCCGGGATCTCCCCTCACTCCCGGGATCTCCCCTCACTCCCGAGGTTCTCCCCTCACTCCCGGGTTCCCCCCTCACTCCCGAGGTTCTCCCCTCACTCCCGAGGTTCTCCCCTCACTCCCGAGGTTCTCCCCTCACTCCCGATGTTCTCCCCTCACTCCCGAGGTTCTCCCCTCACTCCCGGGTTCCCCCCTCACTCCTGGGTTCTCCCCTCACTCCCGATGTTCTCCCCTCACTCCCGGGATCTCCCCTCACTCCCGGGTTCCCCCCTCACTCCCGGGCTCTCCCCTCACTCCCTCACTCCGGGGATCCCCTCGCTCCCGCTGCCGTTCTGGGATCCCTCTGTCGGTGGAAGTGTTGCCGAGCCCAGCGGGGCCTGCCCGCTCTCGGCTCTGCCACACCGAGAGCCACCGAGGTGAGCTCAGATGTCCTGCCCCGGGTCACGGCCTCGGCTGGACACCCCAATTCCCGCTGACGGGAGCTGGAGGTGGATCAAAGTCTCCAGGGGTGGCACCGGCTGTGGGAGAGTCCCCAGCAGTGGGCAGGGACTGGGACAGCTCCGGGACAGCCCTGAGTGACCCCAAAGCAGAGGGAATGGGGGTTCCTCACCGCGGCCTGTGGCTGCCCCATCCCTGGAATGTTCCAGGCCAGGCTGATCCCTCTGAGGCCCTGCAGGTGCTGGCCAGCCCCAGGGCCTGTGCTCAGGAGCCAAGAGGGAAAATCCACAGCAAAACGACCTTAAACCAAGTGAATCGCCCGAAAGGCCCTCACAGATTTAATTACCCCTGCTCGGGGATTGCTGCAGCTTCCCAAAACTCCCTGTGACTTGGGAGCCCAGGTTTGTATGGAGCAGTCAGGAGCTGAGAGTCAAGAGCCTGAGGTGAGGTTTTAAAGTGATTTAGAGGGTGAGAAGCTGAGGTTTTATTCAAACCCCGAAGGCTTTTCTATGCCTCAATACCTGTTTAAAAGGTGAGAAAGGTTTTGTTCGAGGCCTGAAGGCTTCTCTATGTCTCAATACCTCTAAGAAAGGAAACACTTCCAGCATCTTTCTGCCAGGTGGAGATGGTTCCTAGTTTGCCCCCCCATGCCGAGGAGACACCTGGTCTGAGGACACAGTGGGGTGACAGTGACTGAAACGGGACAGGGTGGAGGGGAGAGGCTGGAGCTGTCACCCTGTCCCTTCCAAGGGAATAAAACACCTTCTCCAAGGGCACGGAGCACGCTCCTTCCTCCCCCTCGGCATCCCCCGGGAGCTTCTCCGGGCTGGGAGCCCTGGGCCAGCCCAGCCCCAAACCAGCCCTCCAGAATTCCTTATTTTCCCCCACCAGGATGCTCAGAACGCCGTGGCCAGGCAGGGTGAGAGCTCAGCAGTGCTTTGCCATCAAGGAAACCGCAGGAACAAGCGGAGATGTTATCTTTGACATCTGGCTCCGAGCAGGGAGCTCTGGCTGCCGTCCCTAATGGACGGGATGGCCCCGGGGCTGCTTTTTGTTTCAGGGCTCCTCGTGGCTTCCCCGGCAACAGCGGAGCCGACACAGAGATGGGTGCCAGAGCTGGGGACACCAAGGCAGCACCGCCGCCCTTCCCCTGCGCTCTGCAGGGCCAGCGGCGACCTCGGCGTGGCCGGAGAGACGTGTCCTCGGTGTCCTCAGCCGCCCTTTAAACCCAGGTGAGACTGGCGCACCCAGCCCCACCCTGCCATGGCAGGGACACCTCCCACTGTCTCGGGCTGCTCCGAGCCCAGTGGCCAACCCGGCCTTGGGCACTGCCGGCGGTCCAGGGGCAGCCGCAGCTCTGTGGACACCCCGAGCACCGTGTCCTGCTCCTGCTCTCAGGGTTGTGGTGATCATGAGGTTTAAGGCCCCAGAATCATTTTCCCTGGGTCAGGCTAAGAGGAATCCCTGGAGAGTTTTGCCTTCTGGGATCTGTGCATCTCCTCCTGCTCTGTGCCAGGAGCCTGCCCAGGTGTTTTGCTCTCCTGTTATTTCAGGCACTGGCTTTGGATTAAATGCTCATGACACGAGCCCTGAGCTGTGCTGTGATCCAGGGGAGGGGATGTCCCACAGATCCTGGGGAGGGGATCTGAGCCCTGGTTCCAGAGCCCTCCTGCATGGCCCTGCCCAGCCATGGATTCCCCAGGTCAGGCACACACACACGGATCCTCTCCCAGTGGAAGTCCTGTGGACAAGGGACTGTTTCCCTGTCAGATGGATCTTCAGCAGGTTTGGAACATCCTTACCCAGAGCCAGCCAGAGGGAAGGATTTCTGTGGATTTCTATAAACACAGAAAATCCTGAAAAATCCAGAAAATCCACAGAAAATCCTGGTCTCCAGAACCAGCCTTTCATCCAGAGATCAGAAACCTGAGTTCTCCCTGTGTCCAGCTTGAGCAGGTGAATTTGTGCCTCGTCCAACTGCAGCTACTGCTTCCATCACCCTCCAAGGAGGTGCTGGGGCTATTTTTAGAAAGAACCTACAAAAACACCCCCCCAACCCAAACACCAGCAAACAGGACGGGGTTGGCAGCCAGCGAGGCCGTGCTGCTGCTCGGCTACACCCACGGCTCGTGAATCCTGCCCTGACGCCTCCCAGCCGTTCCCGAGGATCCTTTTTTGGATACTTTTCCCCCAAAGGCACACGTGGTTCTTTGTTCAGAACGTTGTGGTGATTAAAATGACCACTCAGTCCCGGAAAGTTAAAACAAGCCCTGCAGCCAGCACAGTGCACAGGAAACAGCTGGGGAGAGGATGCTGGAACGGATTTCCATAAAAGCCAGTGATTCATGGAAATGTTCAGTGAGCGGGGCCGGCCTCGGGCTCCTGAGGAGCTTCTTCTCCGGACAGACATGATTCCCGAGCCAGCCCCACCCTGCCCGTCATTCCCGAGTTCCCAGGGCCCGCCCCCGGCACCGGCGGTGGAGCAGAGGGAAGTCCCAGAATTCAGCTACATCCCCGATTTCTGCTGCCGGTGAAATGCTGTTCAGCTGCCCTGGACTGGGGAAAGGGCTGTCAGGAGAGGGACAGGACACAGGGAATGGCTCCCACTGCCAGAGGGCAGGGATGGATGGATATTGGGAATTAGGAATTGTTCCCTGTGACGGTGGGCAGGCCCTGGCACAGGGTGCTCAGAGCAGCTGGGGCTGCCCCTGGATCCCTGGCAGTGCCCAAGGCCAGGCTGGACAGTGGGAGGGGTCCCTGCCATGGCTGGAGTGGCACTGGATGGGATTTAAGGGCCTTCCAACTCAATGCAGTCAGTGACAATGGTGATGGTGGTGGTGAAGGACATTTGGGAAGGACAGAGTGTGACCCTCCAGCAGGAAGAAGAACCTGCTGCATTCCGTGGCTCTCCAGGCTCCTTTCCTCTGTGCCCACCAGATTTCTTCCAGGACTCCTTCCCGGAGCTCCACGCACGTACTGCCAGCTGGGCATTGCTCCCTGGAGTGGTGCCAGGCCAAACCAAACCACTTTCCACATCCCATAAATCAGGAGATGGAAAATCCCCTTTGGGGGGCACTCGGTTCAGCCACTCCTGCAGCGCAGGGCTGCTCCTGCCAGGACATTTTCCATGGATTTTTCCCACCCACTTGGAATGACTCAAGCACAGGGGCTGCACCACTACCCAGGGATCCTCCCTGGCTGCACAGCTCCAGGGGAGGGCATTTTCCTCTCTCTCACGCTGAGACTTTCCTTTCCAGATGTCAGCTCTTTCCTCCCATCTGGACCCCCTGGCTTATTCCCCCTTTCCCTGACATTTCCCACCCTGAGTTCATTCCGTGCCTGGCACCAGTGCCTGAGCCCTGCTGGTCTCAGCCACATCCCACCGCAGGGAACAGAGGGGGAGGGTGGGCCCCGGAAAAGTGGCCTCAGAGACACCCTGGGCCAACCCCTTCCGTGGAAGGGTCTCCATCCTCCTGAGAGGTCTGGTGGCACCTGTGCCCATCCCTTGGCTCACTGGGCAGGAGCAGAGTCCCACAGGGCACTCCGGGTGGAGCAGGGTGGGATCACTCCAGAGCCTGGAGGGCCAAGGAGAACAATCTATGGGAGCTGGCCATGACCTGGGAGCAGCTCCCAGGGCAATGCCAGATGCTCCACACAAATCACATTCCTGGTGAAAATCCCCCCAACATTAATCTCAGGCGGTGCCCTTTTTATCATCCCACCCCAATGAATTCTGTGCTGTGCTGTGAGGATGAAACCCTGGATTAGTGTTTCACACCATCACAGCTGTTTGGGGTTTGTTCTTCCTTCAGCAGGGCACTCTCAACCACCTGTAACCACCAAGGATAAAATTCAGCATCAAATTTTCATGATGGAAATAAGGGCCTGTTTTAACTAACTAAAAATGGCAGCTGTGGGGGGTTGTCTGCAAAAGGAAATTTCCCCAATTTCATTATCCTATTCTTATTTTGGTATTGAAAATGCACAGTACAAAGAAAGACAGTCATGCTTTTATTCTGATAAATACATTTTAATGATCTATGGCATCAGTTTCTATTTCCATGCACTTTTAACACTGCTTAGGAACTAAGATGCTTTTTCCTGCAGTCCCATTTTTCCTTTTGTAGAAAAACTCCATCTGCAAGGCACAGTCGGGATCTCAGATCCTACACACACCTCAGAGCAAGGTCTAGTGATCATCCCAGCTTTGGTTTGTGATGTCCCAGTGGGAATGAAGTGATATCCATGGCAAGCTGTGCACGGCCAGTGCTGATCCCAGTTTCTGCTGGAGGAGCAGCAGGACCAGACAGGGGCTGGACTCTCCATCATATCATCTGTGGAGAACATTACATTCTGGGCAACTTCAGGTGGGAAAAGGATGAGCCACACCGAGGCACTGGCTGGGATTCCAGGGCTCCTCTTGTGCTGTCCCTTTGTGCCCTGGGAGCAGGGACGGATCCTCCCGGCCCCACCCTGCTGGCAGGGTCAGTCAGGAGGGGTTTGGCCACACCAGGGATGTGTCTGGGGCTCACACAGAGCATCAGCCCCAGCCCACCGAGCCCCATTTCCCTCCCTGGCACAGGGGATCCCTTCTGGAAAGGGTCAGGGCTGTAGGAGCTCCCTCCAGAGCAGGCACCACCCCCAGCTCTGCCAGGGGCAAACTGAAGCCTTTCCAGCAGGGAAGGACAGGACAGCCACGTGCCACGGGATGTTTTCTCCAAGGGAAGGGCTGGAGTGCTGCCCATGGCCACCAGGGCAGGATCCACAGGGACAGGTTTGTCCCTGGAGCTTTGTTTGGCTTTGCCTCGTGCCACGAGTCCTGGAGGGCAAGGTCCCTGACACCACTCCTACAAGAACTTCCTGCAGGAAGTTCGATTTCCTAAAATTTCAGGGCTGTAATGAGGTGTCCACGTCCTCCGTGGCACTTTGTGCTCTGCCTGTCATCCCGCCATGGAAAACACTTGGTAAACTTTCCTTGACACAGTGAGATTCATTAAATTGTTTTCAAAGCCAGTAAAAAAGGGTCCCTGACATTTCCATATTTTGTTTATTGCTTAGCAGCAGGAGCTCCAGGTTCTGGGAGGAAAGGGGAGGAGGGAAATATTTGTTCTGGACTTGGTTTGCCTCCAGGACCTGGCCACTCCCTCGTGCCAGAGCCGTGATCCCGTTCCTGCTCCCGTTATTTTACGTGCTGCTCCTCCCTGGCCACACTCCCCCTTTACTGCAGCTGCTGCTCCAGGACACAAACAGAGGGAGAAGAGCCCAGGTTTGAGATGACGGACTCATGGAATCACAGACTGGTTTGGGTTGGAAGGGACCTCAAAGCTCCTCCAGTTCCTGTCCCAGGCTGCTCCCAGCCCCATCCTTCCTGGATCCTGTGATGCTGGGCCATTATTCCCTACCCAGGGCCAGAGCATTGGAATGGGATGAACTTTAAGGTCCCTTCCAACCCAAACCTTCTGGGATCCAGGGGATTTCTGATTTCAATCCCACTCACTGAAGATGTGCTGCTCTTTGCACTCCTCTTGGAGAGACTCTTTTTACTTTTCTCATCTTGAAATGCGCCCGGCATTTAATTACACCATGAATAAATTAATGGACAGATAAAAGTTATTGCACCAAATATAAACAAAAATGTAACTGGATTTTAAATTGTAGGGATGGATGAGTTCGGGAGGTGTTCCATCGGAGGCTGGAACGGTTTCCCAGGCGGAGCTGTCAGAGCTGGCTCGGCCGGTGCCTCATCCCGGCGGGGACCCGGCCCCGGGGCTCGCTCAGCGGGGCCGCCCTGGCCTTGGGAGGATCCAGGGATCCGGCGCTGCTGCCGCCGTGCCGGCCCGAGCCGGGGCCCCGGGCAGCCCTGGCCGTGCCCAGGGCTCCGGAGAGGCGGAGGTCCCCGGCGGGGAGCGAGCGCGGCGAGGCCGGGAGGGTCCCGCTGAGCCTCCGCAGCTCCAGCACCTGCTCCCGGGCCCGGCCCAGCGCCGCCGTCAGCTCGAAGCGCTCCTCGCACTCCCGGCGCACCGTGTCCTGCAGCAGGGAGTTCTGCAACGAGAAACACCGGGAATGTGCCATCCCTCACACCTGGACACTCCTGGGGCACTGCCCCTGCAGCAGGGAGTTCTGCAGAGGAACACCGGGAATGTGCCATCCCTCACACCTGGACACCCCCGGGGCACTGCCCCTGCAGCAGGGAGTTCTGCAGAGGAACACCGGGAATGTGCCATCCCTCACACCTGGACACCCCCGGGGCACTGCCCCTGCAGCAGGGAGTTCTGCAACGAGAAACACCGGGAATGTGCCATCCCTCACACCTGGACACTCCCGGGGCACTGCCCCTGCAGCAGGGAGTTCTGCAGAGGAACACCGGGAATGTGCCATCCCTCACACCTGGACACTCCCGGGGCACTGCCCCTGCAGCAGGGAGTTCTGCAGAGGAACACCGGGAATGTGCCATCCCTCACACCTGGACACTCCCGGGGCACTGCCCCTGCAGCAGGGAGTTCTGCAACGAGAAACACCGGGAATGTGCCATCCCTCACACCTGGACACTCCTGGGGCACTGCCCCTGCAGCAGGGAGTTCTGCAGAGGAACACCGGGAATGTGCCATCCCTCACACCTGGACACCCCCGGGGCACTGCCCCTGCAGCAGGGAGTTCTGCAGAGGAACACCGGGAATGTGCCATCCCTCACACCTGGACACTCCCGGGGCACTGCCCCTGCAGCCGGGAGTTCTGCAGAGGAACACCGGGAATGTGCCATCCCTCACACCTGGACACTCCTGGGACAGGGACCCTCCTGCACTGTCCTGCTGTTCCCTCGGGAGCCAGTGGGACAGCCCAGGGAAGTGCTCAGAAGGTGTTCCTGCTCTCCTGCCCAGCTGGGAGAAGTGGGAATGCTGCTCTTGGGAAGGAAAGGCAATAATGGACTGAGGTGCAGTGACACCAAGGGGTTAATGCTGCTTTTCCCTGTAACCCTCTGCAGTGGGAGAGCACAGCCTGCATAGAGCCATGGAGCCAGGAATGGAACCAGGAGTGGATCCAGGTATGGAACCAGGTGTGGAACCAGGAGTGGAATCAGGAATGGAACCAGGAATGGAACCAGGTGTGGAACCAGGAGTGGAACCAGGTGTAGAACCAGGAGTGGAATCAGGAGTGGAACCAGGAATGGAACCAGGTATGGAAGCAGGTGTGGAACCAGGAGTGGAACCAGGAATGGAACCAGGTATTGGAACCAGGTGTGGAACCAGGTATGGAAGCAGGTGTGGAACCAGGAGTGGAGCCAGGAATGAACACAAGGAATCATGGAATCACTCATGGGAAGGCCATGCAGTCCCCCTGTTGTCCCAGCACTGCCAAGGCCCCTCTATCCCACGTCCCCATCCTTGGGCACAGCCTCACTGGAATTCCACTCACACCTTTCCCAGCCTTTCCAAGGAGTAAATCAGTACCAACCCCAGCACTAATCCACTTGGAAGAGTTTTATTTTCACTATTGACCAATTCTTTTTCCTGCCACTGAATTGCTTTGGACATTCCAGCCTAATCTTATCTGCAGTCCCTGACTCCACATTTCCCATGGAGCAGCTCTCTCCTCCCTTCCCATTCTATTCCAAGCATTCAGCAAATGTTTGTGGTCAGAATATCCATCAGTTGAATTTCTCTTCGCATTTAATTCATTTTTATGCATTCCTGAGTTAGGGAACGTGGTTGCACTGGTGGGAGCTGGGACATCAGTTCAAGGAATGAGAAATATCCGTGTCTTCTACTCTAAAAACTGGGAATTCATTTTTGTTTACTCATGTTTGGGCAGTGGGACATGAGGCTACAGACTAAGAAAGGCCTTGCAGGATCTGAAAAATAATCTTTAATACTATATTTTCCTATGAAGCACTAATTTAAGCATTTGCTGAATTAAAACTTCACATTTTTTGTGATGTACCATATTTAGGAAATGATGATGGATTTGTCTGAAAAATCTTTGCATTTCAATGGATTTTCTGGTCACAGACCTTTGAATGATTTTAGAAATCACATGTCTCCAAGTAAAAATAGCCAGGCATTTCCTGGGTCCTGTTCCTACCTCCTCTTGAACTTGACTCAAACTGTGAATCAGCTGTGTTTTCTCCTGGGTTAATTTTTCCAGTTCATCTGACTTGTGCTTAATTTCTTTCCTCAGTTTATCCAGGAATGATTCATTGTTGCTCTTTTCCATGGTCAGCTGGAACTCGAGCTCACTGATGAGCCTTTTAAGGCTCTGGATTTCTTTTTCCCTGTCTCCATCCTTCTCTGCCACTTTCATTTGGGCATCTTGGAGCTTCTTCTCCAGAATTTCCATCTCCATCCTCAAGCTCTTGGTGGCACTGGATATTAAACCTGGGATCTGGGTGAGATCAGACAGGAATTAATCTCCACTCAGTTCCTCTAAATATGAGAATGAATAGCAGACAAATGGTGACTTGAGGAAGAGAACAACAAATTCAAACTTGCAGGTCCTCAGAGAGGAAAAAAAAGCTCTGAATTTACATAATTCCCTCCGAGGACAGCAGAGAGATGAAAATTAATCACCACTCACTGAGAACACAAAGATTAATTAGTGTGTTCAAGATCAAAGAGAGACATTGAGGTAAAAAAGGGAAAATTTAACTTCAAGTTAAATTTACTGCAAGTCAGTGTTTCCTCAGGGTTTAAAAACCATGGTTAAATATTTGCCAAGTGAACAAAGCCAAACTTATTTTCAGCTCTAAATCACAATGTCCTAGATTTTAAATAATAATAAAACCTCATCACATTCCTTTCATTTTCCCAGATTTCTCAGATTTTCTCAGGAATTGTATCAAACCTTTTGGAAACTCAGGTTACAGGTACAATTCCTCAGTTTCTATATAAAACTTGGGGGGGATCTGGAGCTCCCAGCCCCCTGTGGTGCCAGCACCAGTCCAGCCCAGCAGGCCTTTACTGGCCCTGGAGCTGCTGGGTTCCCTTGGGAAGGAGTAAAAATATGGGTGGGATTGTGGCACCTCATCATAGCCTGAAACAGTCCCAAGCTTTTAAAAAGTGATGATGTCAGATTAAATATAATTAGCAACTCTGGGGACATAGATGGAGTTTTGGTGGTGAAAATACGACATGGGAAAGAACTTCCACACCAATTAACTTGAACTGGAATGATTATTTTCAGCTTGTTCCATTAAAAAAATTAAATATACTAAGACTGTGAAAAAGTACTGTATCATCCAGAGAGAGGATGACACACAGAGCAGGTTTTATTCCTTCACATTCCCATTTTTGACACTTTCCTGTGATCTTCTGCCACAAGTTTTCTCTCAAGCATTGCACACCTTCTGCTGGAGCTCCTCGTGTTCCCTCTGGTATTTTGTGATCAGTTCCTGCTGGCTTTTTCTCTCCAGCTCCAGCTCCACTCTGGCCTCTTCTCTGACTTTCAGAATTGCTTCTTTGTGCCGAGCCTCCCCTTTGGCCAGGTCCATTTCCAGCTGGGGGACAAGAGGGGTCAGTGGCATTGTCACACTGGGATGGGATGGGGATGGGGATGGGATGGGATGGGATGGGATGGGATGGGGATGGGATGGGATGGGATGGGATGGGGATGGGATGGGGATGGGATGGGGATGGGATGGGATGGGATGGGATGGGGATGGGATGGGGATGGGATGGGGATGGGATGGGATGGGATGGGATGGGGATGGGGATGGGATGGGATGGGATGGGATGGGATGGGATGGGATGGAATGGGGATGGGGATGGGATGGGATGGGATGGGGATGGAAAGGACCTCAAAGCCCACCCAGTGCCACCCCTGCCATGGCAGGGACACCTCCCACTGTCCCAGGTGCTCCCAGCCCAGTGTCCAACCTGGCCTTGGGCACTGCCAGGGATCCAGAGGCAGCCCCAGCTGCTCTGGAATTCCCAGCCCAGCCAGGAATTTCCAGTTCCCAATGTCCCATCCAGCCCTGCCCCTGGCAGTGGGAGCCATTCCCTGTGTCCTGTCCCCCATCCCTTGTCCCCAGTTCCTCTCCAGCTCTCCTGGAGCCCCTTCAGGCCCTGGCAGGTCACAAGGAGCTCATCCCAGTCACTTCTCCAGGTGGAATATTGGGTGAAGTTTCCCAGTCCTTACAACATCTCCAATAATCCACATTAGAAATTCAGCTATAATTTCCCCAGTAGAAAATTCTGGATTCTGGAGGAATCCCTGGAGGCTGCTTTTTGGAGAACACTTTTCCTAACCCAGGCTGTTCCTATTCCTTTGTGCAGTTGATTCTGATGGATTTAATTGCAGCAGGCCGAGAGCACAACAGCCACATTAAATGCACAACACAAACCTCATTAGTTCAATGATTAAAAGCACAAAAGCCCACAATGAGCTTAATTACAATTATCTAATTCCACACATTATTATGAGCAGAAGTATAATAAATCTCCCTGATGTCTTTAGGGGGAAAAGAGAAACTGGAAACATTTTCATTATTTTTTAAAGCGAAATATAACAAATTCAAGGTGTGGAAGAGGTGCAAATCCCCCATTAAGTTATAGCTTAAAAATTGCTGTAAGATGCTCAAAGTAGACTCTTATAATAATAGCAATATTGATAATAATTACAATTATAATAATAAATATCCTTAATTATAATTCTATTGTATTATCTAGATATAATTAAATTATATACTATCAATATTATACAATTGTAATATTATAATAATTATTACAAATATAATTATGGTGAAATTTATATTAAATATATAATTATATTAGTAATTCATGTTATATTATACAAATGTTAATGATTATAGGATAACTATGACATATAATATAATATTTTAAAAATATTTTATATTGTATATTATTTGGTATAGTTATAATTATATAATATGTAATTATTTATTAATAATATTCATATTTCTATGTTCTTAGATGGGAGTTTGGATTCTGAAGATAAATCCCCAGATTTATTAACTCTACCTATTATTCAGGATCCTGATCACTTGTTGGAGGCTCCTTGACTCCATAGACTCAACAATGAAAGGCAATCCAAAACCCTGAGCTCATTCACACGAAACATTTCACATTTGCTATTCGAAATTCATAAAGCTGAGAACCAGAAGAGGAAATAAAGGAGGTGGATGTTCCAGGAGAGCATACTGGCCACTAATCGATTTCCACGCCCCTCATGAATTAGTATTTTAGAAGTCCGGAGGATAAATGTGCGCACCCATCTGTCAGGAGGGATTTCTCCGTGGCAAGGGAAGGGCTGCACCGCACCCGGAGGAGTCGGTGGCACTCGGGGCTCTGGTGACAACGTGGGCTCCATGACCTTGGGGGGCTTTTCCAACCTCGGTAATCCTGGCATTCCATCAATATGCTGTGTTCCCATGGAGTTATTTCTGAAATTGCTTCCGGAAAGTGACTTTTCTTTTGTTCCACTGAAACAATTTCAGGTTTATATGTCTTTTAAACAGAAAACTTGACCCTCTGGTGCTCGGCAGTGGCACAAAGCAAAGGCAACGTTGTCACTTTGTCGCTTTGCTGATTTTTTTGGCTGCTGAGCCGGGTTTTGGGGCCTTGCTGTGGCTGCATTTTAATGGCTGTGACATCAAAGCTGAAATTGCTCCCTCTCCCTCCCACCAATCTTTATCTTGTTCACATGTCAGGCTGAAAACACTCTGATTATGGAGCCAGCCTGATCCCCTTCCCAAATTATATCCCGTGACAGGGAAGGGAAGGGGTTTCCAAAGAAATGTAACTGATCCTAATTGCTACAAGTCCCCAAGTTTTCCTGGGACTAAATAAAGCTTTTAGACACTGAAACAAAAAATACAGTAATTTCAGTCACCAATTATGTGAGGCTTAAATCAGACAAGTCACAGTTACTGTTCAGCTCTGCTTTTAAATTTTCCTTCACTGATATACACACTTATTTAAATTCCTTACTCTTTTTAATACATGTTTTATTCTTTTTAATACATAAATATATTTCATTTATTATTCTTTTTAATAGATGCATATATTTTTATTTCTTATTCAGTTCAGGGCTTTTTGGTGCTCATGGGAAAAAGCTGCAGATGAGAACAAGGCTGACATGGTGACAGCTGTTCGTGGGAAACAGCTTCCCAAATCCCACTGGAAAAGGCAGGAGAACTCCTTGGACAAAGGAAATTATGGACAAGCTGGGACTGCCCCTGGACCCTGGCAGTGCCCAAGGCCAGGTTGGCAGGGCTTGGAGCACCTGGCACAGAGGCAGGTGCCCCTGCCATGGCAGGGGTGGCACTGGGGGGGCTTTAAGGTCCCTCCAACCCAAACCAGGCTGGGCTCCTGTGATTCCATGAACTTCAGCAAACATTAAATGTGCTTTTGGAAACAGCAGGCTCCCCAGACAAACCCTTCCCTGTGAATTTAGGGGCTTGAGGCCCCAGCAGACCCAGAGGCCAAAGGCAAACAAGATTTTTGTGTTCCTGACCCAATTTTTGGCTGAGTCACTTCCAAACCAGGCTGTGAGTGATTCCATGACTCCACCATGGAAGAGGAGATCATTCCCAGCTTTCCTGTGCCCTTTGTGAAACTGAAACCCCCGAAGCAGAGCCCCCAGAGTCACCTTGTCCCTCCAGGAGTCCTCACTCTGCACCTTCTGCCTCAGCGCCTCCTGCAGCTGCTCCGTCCTGCTCTTCAGCAGCTCCCTAAAAACACAAGTTCCAGGTAAACCTGGGCTCTGCCCTCACTGCTGGAGTCCCCTTGCCTTGCAATGAAGTCCTGCTTGTCCTGGCCCCAGGAATCACCACCTGGAATCTCCACCACGCCCTCATTTGCCTCCTGAATTTCACGTTTTAAAGAAAATACAGTACTTATCTTCCACCTCAAATGATGTTTTAATACTTCTTTGATATTTTCAAGACAAATTTCAGAGAACACAGAGAAACTTCAAATGTTCCACCCAGAACTTGTATTTCATGAACTTGAAATATTAGGGTCATTAGTTTTAAAATTGTAATGGGTTTGGAATGAAAAGCACCGAGTGCTTTCTGTCCTTCAAGGTACTGTTTGTTACGCGGGGCTTGCAGGGCAAGACTCCTGGAGAGCTTAAATTCCTGTCACTGGTGTTGTTAACAACTTGTCCACCACAAAAATGCCTCAATTCCCTCAGCCAGGGTCTTGGACAGGATCTGGTGCTTGGGGAGGTGTGAGAGCAGCTTCCCACCAGTTCAGTCTGGCTCTGAAGGGTCTCAGCTGTGAACAAAGCTGCCATTGTCCCTGGGATTGCTTTTGAGATGTGCAAAATAAAGCACTGGGCTTCTGAGGCTGTTTTCCCTGGAATGGGATCGAGCTGGAGTGCCTTTGCTTTGGGCTCACCAACCTGAATCCATATTTTTTTAATTACCTGCAGTAGAATCTCCATCTCCGGTTTTACTCCTGACAGCCACAGGCTTGTTTTCAGCATTTAAAGGTGCCAGGAGGCACCAACTGTTCTGCATTTCAGGGGTTTGAATATTCCCTGCACCTTCAGCACAAAGAGCAGCTGAACAGCTGCAGAAATGGGGCTTTGGGGCTCAGAGGAAACTCCAGCTGAAGCCTTGCAGTCCAAGCAGAACTCCTCTCCTCCTATTTTTAATAGTACTCTTTCTTCTTTTCTCTCCATCCAAGTTTTGTCTGTCCCACAACAACTTAAAAACCCAATCCAATGACCTCCAAAATCTCCAGAATTTTCAGGAGCACCTGAGTTCTGCTCAGCTCCCTTTACCTTTCCTGTTTCAGCATCAGCACCTCCTGCTCTGTTTGGCCCAGGAGAGCTTTAAGCGTTTCCAGCTCACTCTCTGATCTCCCAGTTCTTCTTTTCAGATCTTCTTCTCTCCTTTCTTTCTCAGCCACTTCCTCCTGTAAATGTTTGCAGACTTGTTGGCAAATGAGAAGGGATTCCTCCTTTTCCTTCAGCTCTTTTGTAAGTCTACAGATGAAATAAAGAAATAGCAGCATTGGAGTTACTATATTCTCATTTATAGACAGAAATAATGATGCCTGGAAAATAAAATAATGGTCAAAACTCCATGTGTTCTTTATGAAGTTAAATCTATTGACTTGACAAAAAAAAAGTAAAATGTATTGCATAAAAACTGCATTAAAATAATAAAATGTTTGCTGTCATTTGAAAATTACAAAAATATGAAATATCATTTCAGCATTTACCTGGACTCAGCAATTCCATTCTCATATTTGATCTTTTTCAGTTCGTTTTGACAGACATCGAGTTCTGTTGACTTCACCCTAAAAAAACATTGGGAAAAAAGGGTATTATCCAAAGAAATGAGCCTTCACTCTGCAGCAGCCTGGATATCACTTCTGGGTGTATTTTCCTCCTTGCATTTTCCATTTCAGGTAGAAGGCCACGAACAGAAAGTTCTGTCAGCTCCAGCAGAGGTTGTTAATAATTGGAAGTTACACTTCCAGTGACATCTCAGCCTGACTTGGATGACAAATGTTGCAAACACGAAGTGAGATCTTGCAACACTGATGACAGTTTTGAGTAATAAATGAATAAAATGGAACAAATCCCAATTTTGTAGGCAAAAGGGCTGGAAACTTTCCAGGTTTCATGTCATTATGTCACCATTGCACCAATTAATAACCATGGTTAAGGTTCATATTTACATTTAAACAGATATAGAATATGCTGTTTTATTAAACTGTGCCCGCAGTATGCTGAAATGTTAATTTACACTTGGAAAGCCCTCAGTGTTTATTTAACTGTGTTCATCACATCTTTGTTTCCCACTCAATCCTTACATTATCACTGAAGTACTTTGTTGCTAAGCATCCCAAATATTTGCAACTTGGTCACGGTCAGACCCCCTGAATGAAGGAACTGAAACCAGAAGGTGCAGAGCAGAACAGCACAAATCCTTTGCTCAGGTTCCAGGGAAACATGGGGACAGAGAGCCTGGCAGTGCCAGTTCCTGCCTCCTGAGCCTCACAAACACAGTTTGTGCCTCTGGTGCCAGAGGACCCCTCTCACAGGGGTCCTCTGGCACCCTCCCTCTGGATTCTCCTGGAGGTGATGTCCCCGAGCTGCTCCAGTGCCCACTGAGGTTTTCAGCACTGGGCTGTGGCATTTGTCATGTTTTGTGGTGTTGGGGTGTCAGGCTCCCGCTGTGGGAGTGTTCTGAGTGGCTGGGGAGTGCTCTGGAAATGGGAGAAAACCCTGGAATGGTTTGGGTTGGAAGGGACCCCAAAGTCCCATCTTGTTCCCCCCACACTTTCCATAGACCAGGTGGTTCCAAGCCCCATCCAACCTGGCCTTGGGCACTGCCAGGGATCCAGGGGCAGCCACAAATTCCCTGGAAAACCTGTGCCAGGCGTGCCCACCCTCCCAGGGAACAATTCCTTCCCAATATCCCACGCAACCCTGCCCTCTGGCAGCACTCTATCACTATATATTCCTTCCTTCCTTCCTTCCTACATAACAATGTGTATATACACATAAAATATATGTGTATATTGCACAAAATACACACATAACAATGTGTATATACACATAAAATATATGTGTATATTACACAATATTACACAAAATACACACATAACAGTGTGTATATACACATAAAATATATGTGTATATTACACATATATTACACAAAATACACACATAACAATGTGTATATACACATTTTTAGTCCTGAAGGTTCGGGGATTTCCCAAAATGCATCCTGCACCTGTGTGTTAGGTGAGGCACTGCATCAGTCTCCTTATCCCTCCTCTGCAGTTCCAGTAATCCCTGCTGGAGGAAGGAAGCCCTGCTCCCACAGCCAGGCTGGCTCAGGCAGGTGCTCAGACATAACCATGTGAAGATAAAATAGTTCCTCTGCGGGTCAAAAACTTCTCAGAGCATTGTGACAAGCAGCACTTGCTGGAAAAAAAAAAAAAACAAAAAACAAACGTGGTTTCTGTGTTTTATGTGCAGTGGGAAGCAATGAAGGAATGGGAATCTTACAGCAGCAGCTTCTTGTAGTGGTCCATCTCTGCTGTCACCTTCTGCAGCTGCAGGCCAGCTGTCTCCACCTGATTTGTTAAATCTGAAAGCAAAAACACGAGGTTGTGTCTCTGTTCATGTTAAATGAATCCACTTCAGTGCTTTGTTTCCAGGTGGGAGCTGCAGCTCCTCGCTCCCGCCTCAGGCAGAGCAGTGCACACGAGCAGAGTGTTTTTACAGCAAAAAGCTGGGGTTTCTTCGTGTGCTTGGGGCTTTTCATCCCACCAGAAAACACCAAATTCAACTACACCGAAACATGAAATCGGATTGTTTGCTTTAAATCAGATTGTTTGTACATAAAGCTGAGAGCAAACAGATGCAGGAAGGTGGCCCCAGAACTCACCTGGAATTTACTTCATCTGAAACCCTGGCAGTAATTTAATGCTGTTGTACTTGTCTTATCCTCTACATGTTATCCTTCAGAACACATCACCTCAGCTCCAATCTGCCACTGCCTTTTTCCCAGTCCAATCCCTGATTTTTTTTATTTATCTCATCTGGTTTTGTCTGCCTTACCATCATCCTTTTCTATGCTTTTAAGTCCTGAGAACAGCCATAACTTGCAGATGTGAAGCCCTTTAAACTAAAGCAGCAGCATATGGCTTAATCTGATTTTCATCTCCAGAACATATCGCAGGATCGTGGAATGCCTTGGGCTGGGAGGGACCTTAAAGCTCATCCAGCCCCAGCTCCCTTCCACTGTCCCAGGCTGCTCCAAGCCCCATCCTGGAACCCCTCAGGGATGGGGCAGCCACAGCAACTTGGGCATCTCTAAATATCCTCATGAACAAGAGCTGCCTTTCCAGAAAGCCGAGGAATGATTTGAAATCGAAGTTTCTACCAAAAGGACAGCAGCAAAAAATACATGGGAAAAAATCCAATGAAAATTCATTGCAACAGATCTGGAAGTGAAAAAAACCAACCAAGATTATTCCACAGAAAGCAACAGCAGACAAAGTGAGGCGACTTTGTCTCTGAAGGGAACAGCTCCCAAGACAGTCCTTCAACGTTCCCTGATGTATCTTCCCAGAAGCCAAATCTGACAGTCCTGTTCTTAAATTTATCATTTCACCCCAATTCCCTGAATTTCTGTAACTTTTCCCACATGTCTCTGTCAGTCATTTCCAGCAATGATGATGATCTCAGTGTGGGATTTCCTGCCAGCCACACCTTATCTTGATAAACCCTACAACTGGAAGAGTCCCCTCTTTTCAGTAAGGGGAAAAGGAAAATAATTCATAAGACTACAACCAAAAAAAATCAGGGAGAGAATTATATAGGGTAAAACACGCAGGACCTGTCAGATCCATTCCCAAACTACCAGCATTTAGAAAGTACTTCTTGAAGAGAAAAGTAAAATTTCTTGGATTGACTGAACCCTTGGAAAAATCACGGCAGTTAACTGTAGAAGCAGCTTCTCCCCAGCTGCCGGGGGCCACAGCCAACCAAAGCCGCTCCGCTGGCACGCACCCGTGGGACAGCCCTCGGGTGCCGCCACTGCCATCGACTGAGGTGAGCAGCGCTCCAGGCTGTGACAACTGGTGGCACCTTCCCCTGTCTCTGAGCCAGCAGTGGTGGCCAAGCACCCTCTGGACACATCAGGCCACCTGCAGTCCCTGCTGGTCCCTTCACCGGCCATTCCTCAGCCGCGCACTGTCCTGCACTTTCCCAGAGCTAAGGGATCCGACTCTCGTTTCCTGGCAGTGCCTGGCACAATTCCTGCAGCAAAGGGAGAAGCTTTGGCTCCAGCTGCCCAGCAGATGTGAGGCACAGCACTGGGAACCAGCCAACCCTGACAGCAGAAACGTGACTCTGTGAAAACAGATGAAGGCCAGATTAGTGTGGATGGACACCAGACAGAGCAGGACCTTCTGCCCATCCTCACAGGCTGCTCTGGAGCAGATTTCCCCAAACAGCTCTTTCTGGCCTTTTTAAAATTGTTATTTTAAAAGATTTCTGCCAGTAATTAATAACTGTGGTGTTTTTTCTTCTCCCTCAGTGTGGGAGTGTGGACACAAGCTCTGCAATAAAGGAAAAGGAGAGGGATGATGCCTGGTTTGCTTCTGTACTTTGGGTGGTCCCTCTCAAAGCTGTTTCCTCTTTCACTCCATTTGTTCTCAGAAGTTTTCATGCTCACTGAGCATGGACAGGAGTTTTTCATGAGGGAATAGATGGATTTGATTACACAAATAGTTTCTGCAAGTCTTCTTTAGAGAGAATTCCCACCAAAGTCAATGGGAGGTGGGGAGCAGAAAGTCCCACACCCATGGAGGCAGATTTCAATGCAAACCATGGTAAAAATGAGGCAAGTAATAAGGAGAATGGCAATACAAATGGAAACTTGTGCTGCAAACCTGCTGAACAGAGGAAAATGTATTCAAAGGCTTATGTAAAAATGTTCTCTGGTAATGAAAATAAAGCCTCTTGCAAAACATGCAAAGCCAACAGAAAGAACTCACACTCTGTAATACTGATACTGGGCTCAGTGCTGCAAGAGCCACCACTTCTCAAGGACTCAGCAGGCCAAATCCATCTCAGTTTCATTCATGCTGAACTTTACTTATTTTTGTGACTCAGAATGGCTCTCAGCACAGTCACCAACCTTCCAGTAACCTCCTGTGAGCCGTGCTGTGACAGGGACAGGGACTGAGGGGCACGGCCCCAACGTGCACGAGGGCCTGACCAACCACAGAAACAGAAACAGAACAAACTGGGCACGGTTTCCTCTTCCTTGGGCAAATTGCATCACTGCAGCCCCCGGTGTGTGCAGAACACCCAGCAGAGCCTGCCCACAGCTGGCTTTCAGGAATTTAACCACCCAGTTTGCATCCAAGGGCACGGTGCCCCAGCTCCTGCCTGCAAACAGCAACAACTGGTAAAGTTTTCAGTGAAAAATAAAAATAATAGGCAGCACATTGGGTAAGCAGCCACTCTGGAAGCCATCAGCTCCACAGCTAATTCCTAACAGATTCCCAGTGAGGCTGGATCAGAGGCACACGTGGTAGAGCTGTGTAATTTTCTGCTTTTCCTGCACAACCTACAACATCCAATCCAATACAATTGCCAACAATCTGGGGGTAATCTAAACAAAAGCTCAATGTTTCATACATGTGCACAAAGAAGATTATTTCGCTGTAGTTAAGATTTCATGGGGAGGTTCATAAGCACTGCTCAAACAGATCATGGAATCCCAGAATCCCAGGATGGTTTGGGCTGGGAGGGACCTTAAAGCCCACGCAGTGCCACCCTGCCGTGGCAGGGACACCTCCCAGTGTCCCAGGTGCTCCCAGCCCTGTCCAGCCTGGCCTTGGACACTGCCAGGGATGCAGGGGCAGCCCCAGCTTGAGGCTCAAAGCCATCTGCCATCCCCCAGGAGGGCTGGGATCCTCCTCCATCCTCTCCCCTCCAGACCTTTGGGGCCCTCTCAGCCACCAGGGACCAGCCTGGAGCACATGGGGAGCTCAGAGCTGGAAGATGGTCAAGGAATTGGAACACAGAGCACACAGATCCCTGGCCAAGGCAGACTGGAACCCAGCCCCTCCTGCTGGATTTTCTCTCTGGGAAATAGGAGGTTGTAGCAATTATTTAAAACCTTCTTAATAACCAGCCCTTGTACGGGCCCTGAATCTGGCCAATCAGCTGTGTCAAAAGGGGCAAAAATATTTAATTCTTCTCAGAACGCTAATTCCAGGCAAATTCAGGTGTACACTTTACACAGATAGTTTCCAGTACATTTATTTAAAGAGCATAGCAGACAATCTGTGAGGAATATGAAATACATGCATGATAAATTACAGTGTCAGAGCGGGAAAACACTGCCTCACCACGTGTTTCTAAGGAGACCAAAAAGTGAAGTAACACCCCAAGGCCCGGCACAGAACAGAGCTAATTTTTTGTATTTATAATAGCTCATGTACTGTGTCCTCTAAGATATTTTTTTTTGACTACACAACAAAGTCCTTCTTTTAATTTGTGACTCACAGAAGTCTGGAAGGAGCCCAGGGGTGGACTCCAGATTGAGATCCTTTCTAGAGACCTCACCAGTGCCATCAGGAAGTGTCCAAATCACTCAAAGCTGCCAGGAACTGGGAGGATGTGCCAGGAGAGGAGTGACTGAGCTTTATCTCCCCCAGCACAGGCTGCTGACCACTGCCAGCCTGGGCTCTCTGGCCTCTGCTTCATTCTTTCACCCCCATACAGAAAACCAGCAGAGAAAAAGCAGAAAAAGGAACCAGATTCTAAAGAGTTTTGAGTGGCACAAATCAAGGGCAGCCTCAACAGAAGAAACCAACAACTGCAACCATGCAGACATGACAATCTCCATGACCTTAAAAATCCTTAAATAGGGGAAAAAATGTTATTTTGGCAGAGCCTGCTCCCTCCCATGCCCCCGGTGACACAGCACAAGCACGCCTGCACTCAGAAGGATTGGATTTGCTCATCCATGGCCAGAGTTCACACTCCAGCATCAAAGGCCTGGGTCTAAAGCCTGAATTTTCTGCCTGTATTCCTGCCTGTTTGAAGCCAAGCTAATTGGGATATGTCAAAATGCCTACAGACCTGCTTCTCCTACACATTAACATTGGTTTGAAATACTGTCCTTCCTTACTGGCTGGGAAAACTGAACAGGAAAAAAATGGAGATGCTGACCTTAATTTTCCTTGGGGATAATTTTTTATCCTCAGTGTTTAGGCCAAGCAGACAAAACAAAATACAATGAAGACACATCCTTTAATACAGAATTATGGGTTGGAAAGGACATCAAAGCCCACCCAGTGCCAGCCCTGCCACAGCAGGGACACCTCCCACTGTCCCAGGTGCTCCAAGCCCAGTGTCCAACCTGGCCCTGGGCACTGCCAGGGATCCAGGGGCAGCCCCAGCTGCTCTGGGAATCCCAGCCCAGCCAGGAATTTCCAGTTCCCAATCTCCCACCCATCCCTGCCCCTGGCAGTGGGAGCCATTCCCTGTGTCCTGTCCCCCATCCCTTGTCCCCAGTCCCTCTGCAGCTCTCCTGGAGCCCCTTCAGGCCCTGGCAGGGCTCTGAGCTCTCCCTGGAGCTGCTCCTCTCCTGGCTCCATAGGAGAACCTGGATTCCTGCTTTTCCTCAACAAGCAAAGTGGGGCCCTTCCCTCAGTCCCACTCCCCAGCAGCCTGGTCCCAGCCCTCTGGCAGGGAGCTGGGATTGTTTGCCACGGATTCCTGGGCCTCCTCTTGCACTCAGGCTGCTGAAAAGCTCTAATGAGCCATTGCCTCTGCTCCAACAGCAGCCCTGCACTCCCCAGCTCTCACCCTCCCCAGACTTCCTACTGCAGCTGGAATTCAGAAAAAAATACTTTCAACAGCACTTGTAGCATGAACAGGGGCTGTCTGAACTGCAGCCTACCTCAAACTGCAGGAAACTATTCCCCCTTTGCATTTTCAAAGCTCGTCAAAGTGGTTTTTAAAGTGCCTTTAAAGACACTCCAGGAGATGAAAACACCTCCTTTCCATGAGCACTGCTGGCATTCCCTGTCCTCTCCACGAGTACTGCTGGCATTCCCTCTCCTCTCCATGAGTACTGCTGGCATTCCCTGTCCTCTCCACGAGTACTGCTGGCATTCCCTGCCCTATGAGTACTGCTGGCATTCCCTGTCCTCTCCATGAGTACTTCTGGCATTCCCTGTCCTCTCCATGAGTGCTAGCATCCCTGTCCTCTCCATGAGTACTGCTGGCATTCCCTGCCCTATGAGTACTGCTGGCATTCCCTCTCCTCTCCATGAGTACTGCTGGCATTCCCTGTCCTCTCCATGAGTGCTAGCATCCCTGTCCTCTCCATGAGTACTGCTGGCATTCCCTCTCCTCTCCATGAGTACTGCTGGCATTCCCTCTCCTCTCCATGAGTACTGCTGGCATTCCCTCTCCTCTCCATGAGTACTGCTGGCATTCCCTCTCCTCTCCACGAGTACTGCTGGCATTCCCTGCCCTATGAGTACTGCTGGCATTCCCTGTCCTCTCCATGAGTACTGCTGGCATTCCCTGTGCTCTCCATGAGTACTGCTGGCATCTCCTGTCCTCTCCATGAGTACTGCTGGCATTCCCTGTCCTCTCCATGAGTACTGCTGGCATTCCCTGTCCTCTCCATGGGTACTGCTGGCATTCCCTGTCCTCTCCACGAGTACTGCTGGCATTCCCTCCCCTCTCCTCTCCACAAGGAGTGCTGGCATCCCCTCCCCAGCTGCCTGCAGTTTTCCATCATCTCTCAGCAGCCTCGTTAAGGCAGCAGACCACCAGGTGTAGATTTGGAGCTGAAGCAGCCTATGGAGCAGGAGCAGCCAAAGACTGAAAATTTGGATTTTGGGAGCATCACCAGCAATTTCAACCCATCCAGAGCCAGGCCAGAGCTGTCATGAGCTGAAGAAAAACCGCAAGGACTTTGGGGAAGAAAAATGTTGTTTTATTTGTGATTAAGGGTTTAGCTGGTAATAAAATGAAAGCAGAAGTCTTCTAGAAGCCTGTGCTACTGCAGCCCTGCTGCTGCCAGCACTAAGAACACAGACACACTATCACCATTATTGATTTTTGACTTGGGGAGTTTAATTGATTAAACAATTACCCAGCAGACCTTACCCCGTGTTGAGCATTTGTCAAGACCTGTCACCTCCCTTCAACTGGGGGATGCTCTGTGAGGCTGAAAAGTGGCTTGAAGCCAGCAAACCAACTGATCCCACAAATCCCCTACAAAGGGGATCTCCAGAAAGCATGAGAGCAAAAAACAACAGCAGAAACAACTGCTTGGTTCCTGCTCTTGCAAATGCCTGCTGTGATGTGGAATAATCACGGCTTCACAGTTCTGTGAGAAACATGCAACCAAAATATTGGTTGCAAAAAGGAAAATCCTTTAAAAACACGTAAATCGCAAATCCTGGTAGTTTTTATTATTTCTGGAGTGTCAAATTATTTCAAAGAGGGACTTTGGAGAAGTCTGTGGGAGGAAAAAAAGCAAAAATGAGGCAAAACCCCAAGCTCCCCCCAAAGCATGGACACTCAGGATGTGGCTGATTTCCACACCCCACTTTGGACAGGACAAATCCACTCCCTGGAGCTGATTTCCAGTAAGATGCTTGCCCCCACTCATTTATTTTAATACAATGGCAAACTCATTTCATATTTAATGATCGTTTCGTGAAAAATATCCTGTTTGGTGTTTCAAAGAGAACCATTTTTATCAGCAGTGCATTAACTGGGTTTATTACCTCAACCCAGCAATGTGTTCCCTAGAGCCAGACCCCTTGAAATCCTCCTGGATTTGTGTTTTACTGATCCATTCAGGAAGGGTGGAATCCAAATGCCTGAGCCAGCAGCTTTCCTGCCTTGAAACCTCCTTCTGGATACCCACATCAAACGTTTTACTGCTTCTTAATAACTCATTTATTAGCAAGTGACTGCTACATTTTATTAATGTTTTAAAATGTCTCACATAAAACATCAATCAGCTTAGATTGTATTTTTGCTCATCATTAAGATTTTGCAGGGTCCTGATATTCTGTATGAATTCCATATATGGAATTAGCTGTGTTTTTAGCTAAGTTTTCTCTATAAAATCTCAGTTGTTTTATATTTCACTGCAAATTTTCAACCTGGGATAGTGGAAGGTGTCCCTGCCCATGGCAAGGGGTGGAATGAGCAAGAAAGCAAGAGAAAAGAGATCCAAGAGATACCCACATAAATAATCCTTTTGCAGTGAGTTTTTGTCTGCACACAGCTCCCAGGGTATCATTTCAAGTGCTGTCACTGCTCCCACCCTTTTCTAGAGCATTCTCTGCTTCCTGAGATGCAGGCAAGGGCAGATCATTAGAGTCTGCTGTTTAATGACTGGAGAAAAGGGCCTGGCCTGGCCTGCTTTTCAGTCCTGCTCTGACAGCCAGAAGTCCTTGCTGCTCCTGCACTCAAAATGAGACCAATTCTTTGGATTTTACCCTCCGAGCCTGCTGTTCTACTTAAGCTGGACAATTAACAACAGGATTGTATTCCACCACCTTCATGATTTTCCTCTTTTTCTTCACTTGCCCTCCCAGCCAGATGCCTGGTGCTCCCAGCAGGGTTCCAGACTCCTTGGAATGACATTCCCTCCTTCTGACTGCACAAACTCACCTTTTATTCAGGCCTGTTGAGTCTTTTCACAGTAACAACCACAACTTTGGTGTTTTTAAAAACATTTTTAACTTTGGTGCTTTTAAAAACATTTTTCCCCCTGGGATTTTTGCTAGAAAAGATAAAAACTTCTCTTACCCAGAGTTTCCTTCTGCAGCTCACGGCACCGACTCTGGAGCTCGTTCCCCTGCTGAAGGGAAGTTTGGAGCTGCTGAGTTTTCAGCTCAACTGTGTCAGCCACCTCAGTGAGGTGTTTGACCTTCTCCTGGAGACACTCGTTCTCCCGCTGGGATTTTGCCAATCTTTGGTTCAATTTGGGTATTTCTGAGGAGGCAAAACAAACCCATGTAGACTGTTACTATTCTGTGTTAATCATGAACAAGAACATCAAAGCTTTTAAAAGGCATCAACAAAAAATATTGTGGGGCTAAATTGTTTTGATGTAGAAAGCTGGATTTGAGGATGGGTGTGATATTCCTGTGTGGCACTAGTCTGAAGTGGGAAATGTTGGATGAGGGATACAGAGCCTGTGTAAGAAAGGCTCCACTCCTGCTTCCACACAGATCCTCTGTATATTGGGAGTACTACAACAAACAGAACAAGGAACACCCCAGAAAAGGAGCCTTGAAGTGCACGAGTCCCTCTGAGCTGAGGATGTCTGCAGGGACACCATTCCCTGCAGACTGCCATTCCCTGCAGGTGCTGCCATTCCCTCCAGCCTGCAGCAGGCAGGGAATGAAAGAGCCCAGGGAGAGAGCAATCCTCAGGACCCAGGAGCCTTCCAGTGTCACATGGACACTGCAGTTCACTGCTCCCACAGGAGTGAAGATTAGGGAGGGATGTTCTGGGGTCTGCAGCAGGCCCAGGGCCCCCAGCTCCTGCTGGTGCTGGCTCAGTGTCTCAGTGGCTTCATCCTCTCCAGGCACAGCTGCCCCCGGAGCCCTTCCCAGCGGGAACAAAGCAATCACTGAGGAATTCCCTGCTCACAGCCCAGGCAGCACAGCCCACTGGGCAGCTGCTGTGCCAAACAGCTCCAGGGCTCCTGAGCTGCTCCAGGCACAAGGGTTTCACTGGAGCTGTGGATCTGCACTGGAGCTCACAGGGACAGGGCAGGTGGGACATGCACAGCCCCCAGCCTGCCCTCAAAGCCCTGGCCAAACTGACCCCCAGAGGTTCATCTGCTCAGCAGTGGGATCTTTGGGGTGTCCAGTGCACGGCCAGGAGCTGGACTCGATCCTTGTGGATCCTCCCCAACTCAGGATATTCTGTGATTCAATGAAAGAGCAGCTCATCCGCTCATCCACACTGAAAAACTCTAGGAAAGGAATATGTCTGGTTATTATTTCTGAAGGCCTCTAAAGATGTGAAGTGGGCACAGGGCCAGCTGGGAAGCTGTGGCTGTTGCAGTCTGTAATTGCACCACTGCACACCCTTTGCAGTGAAACCGATCTCAGCAGAAATGGAATCCAAGGCTCAGTCTGAGTCGGCCTGAGGCTGGGCACGGTCCCTCCTGAGCAAGCCCTGGCTTCTCCTGCTCCCAGCTCCCCTGGCCCTTGTGGGAGCAGGAAGCAGCCTGGGGCCAAGGGAATTCTGGCCAGCCCAGGGCTGCTCCATGCCCCCTGCAGGCCCAAGGACCCCTCAGAAAAGGAGGGCTGCACTTGGCAGAGTTTGTTCTCACTCGGGAACGGGAGCGGGGGGAGCTGCTGCTGGTGGGTGTGGGTTTGCTCCAGAAGTCCTTGCTGCTCCTGCACTCAAAACGAGACCAATTCTTTGGATTTTACCCTCCGAGCCTGCTGTTCTACTTAGGATGGACAATTAACAGCAGGATTGTATTCCACCACCTTCATCACTTTCCTCTTTTCCTTCACTTGCCCTCCCAGCCAGCTGGAAGGGAAGGGGTGCAGCCTGGCCAGTTTGGGGGGCAGCACTGCAGGACACTCCAGCAGCTCCCACAAGGATGCTGGGCCATCACCCTGGAGGATCCTTTTTTCTCTTGCCCAAAATGGTTGCAGGATGATTTACCTGTCAAAGCTTCTTTGCTCATGGCTTTTATTTGCCGAAAAATTTCTTCCTTCATGGCAGCAAAGTTCTCCATGTTGGTGGAGATGACCTCTTTAATACTGTCTAATTCACTCCTAATGAAAGGGAACAGTGAGACAGCCTTGTTCAGGGTGGAGCAATGGTGTTCCAAGGTAGTTCTGCAAGAAAGAAAATACACCAGATGTATATTTATAAATTATTCTGTAAGTAAAACCTGGGAATTAAACTAAGCTTGACTACTACTTTCCCATTATCTGATAATTTTATACTGCATTGGGTTATAATAATTTAGTGCATGAAATGTGCTGTGTATTGAATATATGTGTAATAAGTTTCCCCATCTAAATGTTTAGAGCTTTTATACATAAATGAAGAAAACTGGGTTTGTTTCATCATTTCAAAATCCTGTACGGGAAATTGTACAATAATTTTTAATTGAGAAATCAGAGTAATCATGTTTAAACGACTGTATGCCCAGGTTTATGGTGAATCTTTAGAAACAATATATATGTAAGAAATAGAGCGTTTTCAACATCAGCATTTCTTTTTGGGTTCTCACCTGAGCACCTGTGACTGCTTGTAGGCAGCTTCCTTCTCCTCCTGGAAATACTGCAAATCAGCTTTCACAGTTTTCATCTCCTCCTGCTTGGTTTTAAGTTCCACTGTCAGGGTTTTTATCCTACAGATGTGAATAAAATCATCAGAATTGTTTGCACCAATAATCAACCTCCAAGTTTGGTTTCAGCTTTCTCAGGGCAGGAGCCAGCTCTGTGCTGGCCTCAGGCACAGCAAACACCCCCAGAACCATTCCCCCAAGGTGTTCTTCACCTCTGACATTTACCTTGGGAACTTCTCTTTGCAGCACCAGTTTGTTTTTCAGGCACAGCTATCCCAGTGTAAATAAACACAGTTTAAACATTGCTCTTTCAACAATTCAGCATTTGCTCCCATAATTGTCAGGAAATGAATGGAACTGCACAGGAATAAAAGAGCTGAATCCAATTCCCTTCCTGTGGTACACTGAGGAACAATCCCACAGAGCACATCAGCCCAGCTGTTTTCTGTAGATAACCATCCTAAAGCAGCCTTCCAGCCCCAAAAATACCACCCCAGTGACAAGCAACTGTTAAAAACCAGCCCCCGTTTAAGCTTTCAACACCTACTGCTCACACAGAGAAAATGATCTATTTGTCTGGGGGTGACTCATTGCCACAAGTAAATAAGTAATGTTTGAATAGACAAGAATTTTACAAAACCAGAGGTTGGCAGAAGCACTACATCAGCCTTGGCTTCAATTTTAAACAGCAGAAGAGAATGAGAATGATTTATGCTGAAAATACATAAAAATTAAACCAAACTATAACAGTGCATTAGTTACTGTTATCACACAGACCAGCACCAAAATGCACATTTAAAAAAATATTAGTCCCGGTTAAGAAACCTGGATCTGCAGACAAAATCTGAACTGAACATCTGGGGGTTAAAAAGCAAGGTTTTCGGGCTCAATTGTGATCCCTGAAACAGAAAAAATAATTTTAAAAACATGAAAAATTGAAGACATTCCTAGCATTATCTTTTTAGGAAATTTTACCCATTGCTACCTGCAAATTTCCAGTAGGTGGAGAGCAGGAGGGGAGAGATAAAATCTGTTGGATTGTGGCTGGGAGCAGACCTGTTGTCACTCACAAGAAAATGTCCATTCCCTAAACAGCTACAGGAATTCAAATCTACGTTTGCAGCTGAGGAACAAAGCAGTGATTTATCACTGATCAATAACAAATCCAAACTCTGGGAGCCAGGGAGAGCCAGGTGCTCATTTTCCGTTCTTCTTCTAGAATGGGGAGTATGTGAAGATGTTTAGGATTAAAAAGAAACTGGTAAATAAGGAAAGGCACTTTTTCTTCCTCTTTCCGTTCCAGAGCTGACATTAAAGGGATGTTTCCAGCATGTCCTGGTCAGTCACACTCTAAAGAACCCGTGGAAAAGGCAAGACAGTCGCACTCCGCTGTTCCCATCACAGGGAAGCAAAAAGCCCACGTTGTCTGGGGGCTGTTAGGCACACAGGCAGAGTCCAAGGGACGGCTACAAGCTGGCATTTAGAGAAGGGAGGGAACGCGGAGGTCTCAGCCCGTGCCGCGGCGAGAGTCCCCAGGCACGCCCGCATCCCCTGGCGCTGCCGGGAGCACGGGCGCAGCGCTGGCCGGAGCGGGAGTGAGTCGGGACGTGAGGGGAGCAGAAGAGCCCCAGAAAGGCAGCGGGAGCCGCAAGCGCCCCCGCTGCCCCGCAGCAGAGAGGAGCAGCCCCTGCGCTCCAGGCACCGCAGGCGCTCCAGGCACCGCAGGCGCTCCAGGCACCGCAGGCGCTCCAGGCACCGCAGGCGCTCCAGGCTCGGGAACGACCCCCGCTCCGCTGCGCTGGAGCCGCGCCGGCACTGCCAGCCAGGGCGGCGTGCACACGGGAGCCTGGAACCCTCTGGCCCAGAAATGCCTCCACCGCAGCAGTTTCGCCTCCATGAAACTTTGGAGCTGCCCAGAGCCAGGAGCTGCTCACTTTCATTTCACAGCCGGGAGCTGCTCGCTTTCAGTTCGGAAAGTGGTGAAGTCACCCTGGAAGCGATCAAGGCGTGTGTGGATGCGGCATCTGGGGACATCTTTAGCATTTACATCTATTTTACATTTCCTTCGCTGGATGTGGCTGAATCCTGCTAATTCAGTTGGTAGTAATTCAATTAATTATCGAGACTGAAGTGATTTTAACACAGAATAAGGCTGAATAGCTGAGTGGGATCAGTGCAGTTGGTTCCCTTCTCCTGCCAGGATCCCAAAGGAAAGAGAACTGAGGACGGGCAAACTCCCAGGTGGCTTTCAAGGTTAACCACAGGTACCAGCAGGAATACCTGAACCTGGAGGGAACAGAAACCCGAAACAGTCTGCAACTGATAAGAGAGTCAATCCCTTGGTCCAGCAGAGATGAAAGTAAGAAAAAGGCATGTTTGGCTTCTGGGAGCAGTGATTTGTCAGCCTGGCCAGACCCAGGACGTTCAATAGTTTATACCACAGCACAAGGTGGTCAGAGAGGCCCTGGACAGCAAGGAGAAGATAAGGAATATTCAGCCAAGTCTCTTAACAAGGCACAATGGCTGATTTATGGCTGGAATGGAAACCTACTGCAAGTACTCCACTTGATTTCAGCAGCTTTTAAATCAAGTGGAGCCTTAGGGGGGAAAAGTGCAGAGATAAAATTTTTATAAACTGTTCCAGCTTTACTACAAAAAGTCAGCTCGATGAAAATTTAAAGTTTAGCTCTGGCAAATGATCCTCAACAAGAAGAATGTGCCCTCAGTGCATTTGCTCACACACTGCCACCCAGGGTCGTTAAGGGGACAAGGAGCAAACAAGCTTTAAAATAGATATTATACCACAGAAAATATTAAATATTGGGAAGGAGGGGTGGAAGATGTTAAATTTAAATGAAAAAGATATTGTAAGAAACATTATGAGTAATTTACAAGACAAATGCATTTTGTTCACTTTTGCAGGAAGTTGTGCTCTAAAATGAATCTTTTATTAGTAATATTAGCAAGCAAAAGCCTAAGTCCATTAATTAATTTTTTAACAGTATTTGAATGATTCTCCCAAAAAAAAGCAGGTTTCCAAAGCATTTCAGTCCAATCTCAAGAGCACCTTCAGCTCTAGATCCCTTGGTGTGAGGCAGTCACACAAAGAACACCCCTCCTGGGAATCCCAAAATCCAACTGAGCTGATAATTAAAATTAGAACCCCATCCTTACAAAAAACTTCTGTCTGAGTCAGATGAACAAAAAGTTACCCAGGAGTTTCTGTTAGCCTCAATCCATCAGTAGCAAACTCAAGCAAACTGCATTTTTATAAAGTATCTTTTATTAATTGACTAAAACCAGCAATTATTTATAATCCTACTGTAATCAATTAATGGAATATAACAATAGATTCCAAAAATAGGTGCATGGAAAAGGATATAAACCCTGTAAATATGAGCTGAAAGAACACACTTAAAGGTCCTAATTGTGCCCTGAAAATCCAAATGTGGCTCTGAGATGTATCATTAATTACTGGAGTTTTATGGTACAAAACTGCCCCTTTAACTGGGGCCTTCCCATCTCTGTAAGGATGTGAAGGCTCCTGTTTGTGAAGCAAAATGCCCCTGGCAGTTCCCAAACTGTTCTTCATTGCTTGAGGGTTCTGTACCAGCCCTGCAGAGAGGGAGTCCTGAGATTGCCAGGGAAAAACACTGGCAATTCTTTATTGTGAGACAGTCAGCCCAAATTTCAGACCTGTGGAACTCCCAGTCCTGTGGAATTTCATTTGGAATATTAGAGATTTATTCCAAGATGATGAGATATTCATCAATTCCCTTTGGGAGTGTGTGCAGGGGAAATCCCTCTGAGTGCCTTCTGGCCTTTCCTTCACCTTCCACACACTGACTGCTTCTAAAGTGCTCAGGAATTCTGGACCTGCTTCCACAGGACTCTAGGAAAGATGATTTAAATCAGGTATTACAGTGTATATGGGCCATCTGAGAAAAGAAAGACAAACGTTATTTGTACTTTAAGCTGCTTTGGGCTGAAATTCCCTGCCACACACAGGAGAGAATCACCAGAGGAGATGATGGGCTCTGACCTTTCAGTTTTGGATTCGCTCTCAGCCCGGCAGCGCTCGAGGTCGTGGTGAAGAGCCTGCAATTCTGCCTGAAGCCTCTGCTCCCGTTCTAGACTTCCCTTATAAACTTTAATCTCTTTCTCCATTGCTTTGACTTTGTCTTCCATCACCTTAAACTCGTGGAGTGTCAGGTAGCTGACCCCGCAGTATTTGCACACCGTCTGCTCCCGGGACATCTACAAAGAGAGAAAATGCTTCAGAATGTCTCAGAGAAACAGGTTCAACTAAAAAAAACCCTCAGTCACGCTAAGAAATAATAATAAATCCAAACAATTTAAACCATTTGCTGCTCTGGAACATTTAAGATCAGATGATGTTATTGCTTTAACAAATAAAGATGAAAATCTTCATTAGCAAAATGAACCCCAGCTAGAGCAGCACTTTTCCTTCCTGGCAACTTCCCAAGATACATCAATTTGATATGTGGGAACTCCCACTGAAATGCTAAAGTACTTCTGAGTTCGGTTGGAGGTGCTCATGGAAAATGAAATGCTGTGCTTTATAAAGCTATTTCATTAATGAATCTGGGATTACCAGATAAATGTTATTTCTGTGGGTTTCCGACAACTCACATCCAAGCGAAGGAGGCAAGATGAGGGAGAGTGAATAAAGTCACGCAATCCACAACCTTCAGAAAAATAATTCATGAGTGATGCTGATGTGGTGCCCATGGCACTGGGGTGCTGTGGAATCTGTAACCCCTGTGCCAGGAATGAAGGACTCAGGACTGCTTACAAAACACAGAGCATGTAGCACCCATCCAATGGAAAGGCCATTTATTAAACTGGGAAACAGACTTTTCCAGCTGATCCAGTTATTAACCTGGAAGCACGGAACACGCAAGCACCTGCTCAAACAGTTTAAGTCCAATTAAGAAACTTTGTTTTTACAGAAGAATAATAAAAAAAAGAGATGTTTAGAGACATTGGGATAAACAGAAAGAAACCCTACCCAGAGGAAAGAAAAGAGGTTTCAAAAATTATAAATTAAAGACTCATACAACAACCTTTAGGAGTTTAAATATAGCTTGATATAAGCAGTGTTTCAGGGTGCCCTGGACAAGCTTTATTTCCCCATTTCTTAATGTTGCCCCAGTTTAAACCCACCCTGGTTACAGCTGCTCTGAAGGAGCCAAAAATACAAGTTTATTTTTCCTGGCAGCTGCAGTCTGTGCTTGGAAACCTGAAACTGTTCTTGAGGATAAGTACCCCAAAGTTCCAAAGCACTGGAAAAGGACAAAACGAGCTGTGCAGGGAGCACAGGAGGGGGTTTTATCACAGAGAGGACACGGTGCTCTGTGCAGTACAGCCACTGCTGCCGCTCACACAAACAGCTGAGAACTTTCACTGCTTCTCCCACCAAAAACAAGACAGAACCTCTAGGGGTCTGAACTGAAGAGGTTTTGTGCAAGTACCAAAACTTCTTCATTTTCAAAGTCAGTTTTGTTACTGAATTTCAAAATAAATGAAGTCATAGAACAACAAATACTCCCTGTCTGGGCTCAGCTGGAAGTGCTCTCCTTCCCATCCATTCCTCAGGTGAAATGAAAATCTGTGAGGATTTCTGATCAGGTTGGACTTTTACAGTATTTGCTACAGAGTCAAAAAATCAAAGTATAGGAAAGGCTGTGTCAATCAGGACCTTGCTCTGCACATTAATAATTACCCTGCAAGCACTGCAATAAGTGTACAGATTGAACAGCTTCCAAATATCCACCTTAATCCATGGAACAGTTCCCTGACACCAGGAATGGATTTGGCACACGTTGAGTGATGCCAGCCACAGTCAGTTTAAACCCAGCACATCTGTCCAGGGTACCTGGAAAATTAACAGGACCCAGATCAAAGTGAATAGAGCAAGGAAGGCACTGACCTGATTTCTCATCCTAAATCCAAGGTTCCTCTCTCATGGAATCACAGAAGGATTTGGGCTGGAAGGACCTTAAAGCTCATCTGGTCCCACCCCTGCCAGGGCAGGGACACCTCCCACTGTCCAGCCTGGCCTTGGGCACTGCCAGGGATCCAGGGGCAGCCCCAGCTGCTCTGGGCACCCTGTGCCAGGGCCTGCCCACCCTGCCAGGGAACAATTCCTTCCCAGTATCCAATCTGACCCAGGAATTCCAATATCCCACCTATCCCTGGCCCCTGGCAGCCTTATAAACAGATGGTCTTTCCATTCCATTTATCTAGCTCCACTAGACCTTGTCTCTGAGACACCAAAGTTGACCAACCATTTCACAAAATCTGTAGGAAACAAACTCATCCGTTTTTATGCTTACAAATTACCTCTTCTGGAGCAGTGAGACTGCTGAGTAACCACTAAGGATGTGTACTAAATACAAATTCATGGTTTCAGATTCCATATTTCACTGTTTCCATTTGATAAAAACACTGTTGCCATTTTAACTTCAAAGCAGGAAAAAAAAACAGAGGAAAAACAGTCTGGAAGGAGTAGAAAAGGAAACTGTCAGAGCTCTGAGTAGAAAGGGGACTTGCATATCCTGAGTGAGCACTGAAGACAAGCAGTGAACAGAAAAAATCAACCAGGATTTTAAAAAACAGTTTTGCTGAGGACAAAGTGCTTAATCTGGGAAGATATTTATCCATAAGACTTTAAGCTACAGTTGTGAGTGATGCACAGATGCTGTAAAGCATCTGGGGGAAGAGTTTCCACTCTGCAGTTGGTTTTGGAAGGAAATATTATCCCCTGGTTACAAAGATTTCTTTAGCTACCAAGGCAAGGGGAGGACTGAGCCAAGAGGGATAATCACTCAAATTACATCTGTCTGACTCAGTTTCATCTGTAGAGCATAAGCTGTAAGGAAAAAAATAAAAGAAATTGGTGGTCTGGACCATTTTTAGCCTTTTGAATGATGAGACAGGAATTTGTACCACTTGAACTTGACCAAATAACTCCAGGGTGTGTCAGCTCATGCACCACCACCCCTCTCCTCTGGAATTTCACATTCCACCCACAAACACCCCACGATGGAGAGCTGGATTCCTGTTCAGAAGAGTGAGCTCCTCTCTCATTTGGCAGGGTTTGACATCACAGCACCCAGCACACGGATCACTCATCACAGAACCCTAGAAAAGCCCTCCAAGACCATCGAGTGGCACCGTCCCACAGCACCCACGCCCCCACGTGCCACATCCACAGGGCTGATAAATCCCTGCAGGGATGAGGACCCTAGCACTGCCCTGGGCAGCTGGGCCAGGCTGGACAGCCCTTTCCATGGAGAAATTCCTCACAACGCCCTGTGCTCCTGGGTCCACAGCTCTTGGTGGATCTGTCAGGACCGAGACTGCTTCAGCAAGGACTGGTCAAAACCAAAAAACTCTCTATTTGTCCGAATTAAACTTGTAGCTGAAAACATAAAAGTCAAGAAAAAAGAAATCCTTATGTTGCACCTGGGTGGTCTTAAAGTATTTCTGTATGTTGATTTATTCTACCTTATTACCCAATTTTACTTTCTTTTTTGCTTCACTCCTCTCTCACATTATTTTCATGTCTCTCATCCTGTGTGTCCCTCTTCTGACACACCAGTCAATCCTCATTGCACAAAAAGAAAGGATGACTCAAACCACACCACTGATTTTTGAGGAAGAAAGGGGAGTCTTTTTGATGTATATGCAAAATGAGGAGGTAGCAGATTGAAATTTATATTTGCCTTAGTCAAAGAAAGATTTTTAAAAGGTCTCAGTGGAAACTTCACTTCTTTCAAAAGAAACAACGTGCATTACGAGCCAAGTTTTCAATCAGCATCTACCCCAAAGCAATACAGATGGTACTGCTGAGCCCCACTGTTCACATCATTATTTGCTCCCTGCCCATAAAATCACAGTTGCAAAATAAAAATCCCTGTGCTTGCTTTGAACACACGAACAGTGGAGAAGCAGGCAGGCAGAAAAACCAGAAGGTTGCTTCATTCAAACACGCCCTGGGATAATCGCTGTGTCACGACAGGAAATACCTCCGGGAGCTCGGGTAGCCGGGCGGCTGCAGCCGCAGAAGAGAGCAGTGAATGCTAAGGCATTCTCACTCTCACACGAGCCTGCGAACACCTGCCCAGCGCCCCGTCCTGAGCTGCCCAGCTCCCTGGGGATGCGCCAGGGCACGTTCCAGCGAGAACGCAGCCCGAGGGCTGCCACAAGGCAGCTGATGACAAAGCACAGCGCACGAAGGATGGTCCAGCCCGCTGTTAGGCACACCTTTGCCCGAGTGACTCTGCAGCCGTAGGTGTGACTGTCAGGAGGCCCCTCCTGGCTGCACCCCGCGGGTGGGAGGTGAGCAGATTCCAGTCCCTCCAGTTCCCAGCAGCCGCTTGGACACCGGCTGCACTAAGGGTGGAAAACCTTGGCGGAGTGAATACAGCCCTGGGGTTGTGAGAAAGCCTTGGCTATAGAGAACACAGCCCTGGGCTGATGAGAAAAGCTTGGCTGCACTGCCTAGGGAGGGTGTGGAGTGTCCCTCCGCGAAGAGACGGAACCATCTGGATACGGTCCCTGGCAGCGCCCACGGCCAGGCTGGACCCTGGGGCTTGGAGCCACCTGGGATGGTGGAAGGTGTCCCTGCCCATGGGATTTCGGGGTCCCTTCCAACCCAAACCATTCCAGGGTTTTCTCCCATTTCCAGACCACTCCCCAGCCACTCAGAACACTCCCACAGCGGGAGCCTGACACCCCAACACCACAAAACATGACAAATGCCACAGCCCAGTGCTGAAAACCTCAGTGGGTACTGGAGCAGCTCGGGGACATCACCTCCAGGAGAATCCAGAAGGTGGGGGCCAGCAGGATGCTGAAAAGGGCCCTGCCATTCTACCACGCTTATCTGGAGGCCACAAATTGGAAATTTATCTGCTTTTAAATCCCTGCTGGTGCCAATGCAGCCCATCCCAAACACAGAGCTGTGCTGTCCTGGAGGACAGGACAGGCTCATGGGCTCCCAACCACAGCTGGAACTCTGTGTTCCAGAAGCTTTCACAAGAAAACCCCAAGGCTGGGTTCACAGAGAGCAGGAGAAGGGAAAGCTGACGTGATGTGCTCACACAGGGCCCATACTGTGCCCAATCTATAGCACACGTGGGAGAGGCACCGAGTACCCGTTTGCTGCTTGTGGTGTACCCGATACTCCGGGGACACCACAGGACGTTCTGTCCTCATGGGGAACAGCCTCGGACTTCCTGCCCGGCCTGAGCTCCTCAGCTCCTGGGCTGAGAGAACTCTCCATCTCTAATGTCTTGGCCCTATTCATTTTATGATTTACGGTAACAAAGCTTAATTTTTTTTTCTGCCAAATAAAATATGAAATTAAATATAACTGTGTTTGCTGCTGTGAGGATCTGGATCATTCTGTTGTTGCTCTGTTTCCTGTTTCAGGCAGATCCTCAGTGCAAAGCCGCATCTTCCCTTCTATTTCCCTGCCACAAAGTCCAAAGGCACAAAAAAAGATGCATCTACCACTGGCAACAAACAACTTTTATATTTCACAAGGTGAAATAGAAAAGCTTTGAGGAAAAATTAAACCAAAATAAAACATTAACCAAGCAACAAAACCAGAAGTCCCCAGAAATACACATCCATGACACTGGAATCAAGGAAACACTAACTCCCTTCTGTACCCTGCTGGCCTCTGTGACACCTCTCAGGCTGAGTTTGCTTGCAGAAACTCTATGTAAATACATTAAAAATAGGCATTAAAAGCCACTGATTTCCATCTTTACTAACAATTAGTTTCCAAGAAGTACACAACTATAAATACAAAAGAATACTATAAACTTTAGTAACGGACATGTGGATGTTTTATTCCCTTATTGATTTTTTTCATTTAGCACCCATCTTGCAATGAATGAGAAAAGCAATGTTGTGAAAGTGGTGTGAGAGCAGAAGAAGAAACGAAAGACAGAAGAAAGCAGGGACTTGCAAAAGTTTTTACACAGTTCTCTGAGGCAAAATTGATCAGAACACGAAGAACCAAAGTCCCTTCACATCTATCATTCCCTTAACAAAATGCCGAGAAATGTCCTTCCCTCTAGACTAAAACTTCCTTTAAAATAAAATCGTGATAAGCAGCTTGTGCAGCTCTGAGGAGAGGAACAATGAGAGCTCTGCAGCCTGCCCTGTGAGGCAGCTCCTGGATCCCGTGTGGGTGCCACAACTCAGCGTCCAGCATGCATCCATCCATTCCTCCATCCATCCATGCATCCATCCCTCCATCCATCCATCCATCCATCCATCCATCCATGCATCCAGCCACCCATCCAGCCATCCCTCCAGCCATGCATCCAGCCATGCATCCAGCCATCCCTCCACCCATCCAGCCATCCCTCCACCCATCCAGCCATCCCTCCACCCATCCAGCCACCCATCCAGCCATCCCTCCATCCATCCAGCCATCCATCCATCCCTCCATCCATGCATCCAGCCACCCATCCAGCCATCCCTCCACCCATCCAGCCATCCCTCCATCCATCCAGCCACCCATCCAGCCCAGCACCCAGCCAGGGAACTCCCCTCGCCCTGGGCAGCACTCACAGGGCCTGACAGGCTCCCTCCAGCCACACGTGCTCCCTCGGCCTGCACACCCATCTTGGGAGCACGTGCTCCGTCTGGCACGGCAAACCACAGCTGGCACGCGCTGGGCTGTGTCGGGAGCCAGCTGAAAGGGAGATTCCAAAGGAGAGGCTATAAAATCTGGGCAGCAGAGAACGGGAAGGGAATGAGGACATGTGTGCAAAAGGACGGGAGATACAAGGGCAGGAAATGGTGAGAATGTAGTGCCTTGTAACGATGCTGCAGCTACAACACGAGACGGCTGAGGGGGAGATGAGCAACAGCTCAGGATGCGTAAAACCCCGACACTTTCTCATCCCAAATCCCGGGCTGTCGCTGCCTTGGAGCTCACACGTGGCACAAGGAGGATGGGACAGGAGCAGAAGTCTATCCGCATCTGGAAATCCTGCGTCTTCTGCACAGGATTTTTTGTTAAAGGTGTACCCAGCACTGGTGGGATCTCCAGAGATTGCCTGCCCCATCCTCTACTTCGAGGGACAAGTTGAAGTGACAATCCCACTGGGAGAATTCTGCAACGGCCTGGGAGAGCTGCTTCAGAGTTTCCGAGCAGTCAACCTAAGCACATCCAGAAATGTGAGGAAAAGACTCATTTGCACCTGGAAATTAACCACCACCTCCTGTGAGCAGTAACTGTGCCCTCAGGTATTTTCCAGAATGAGGAAACCCAGCTCTATTATCCTTTCTTAGAAGATTGTAAAGCTCTTCACTATTTTTGCTCTTTTCTAAATTCCCATCAGTCACGTCATTATTTTTAAAGCCTGCAGCTCAGAACTGAAACCTCAACAGCCCTGGACAGAGGGACAACAAAGACCCAAGTTTCACATGTGATTCCTATTACAGTTACTGAGATGTTAAAACTATTAATACATTAACAGATTCTTTCTGTCTAACATCCCTTTGTTCATATTATTCTGCTTATGACCTGATTACAGCCTTCACTGTTAAGTCTGACAAGGAGGCTATTATGGATTTTGTATTGATGCATTGGATTAATTCTAAATTACTTATTTTTCCTGAGAATATGGAGTTTAGTGCTGTTCCCAGAGGGCTCACACCCCTTCCCGACTGGCACCAGCATACTCCTTATTGTAATCCAAGCTCCTGGCTCAATAGTAACCAGCAGCCACTGACACTGCTGCTGACAGAATTCATGTCACTGCGTTTCTGTGCCTGCCCTGGCTGCTGCTCCCTCCTTGTGCCAGCATACGCCTAGCACATGGAGCAGGAACTGATCCCAACATAAAACAGGCTCAAGTGCCACCAAACTGCAGCTTGAAGTCATTAAAGGAAATATTAAGCAGTAACCAGCTCCAGGAGGATTCCCTCATCCCGCAGTTTGGTACAACTGTTTCTGTGAGAAGCTTACACAGATTTTTGCTCAGCACTGTACCCCGTTGGGGCTAAAAAACTAACTGCTAAATAAACAAACTTAGTGGGATCCTTCCTGCTACCAAAACAGCCGCTCATGAGTCTGAAAGTGCTCCACAGTTTCTTCCCTTCATTTTTTTAAGGCTAAGTATTCCTTTCCCCTTTCTTTGTCTGTCTTACCCATCCTTGATTTCTCAGAAATCATCTCAGAAATTGTCTGAACAGCTTCCTGGACTAAGCCAGGGAGAATTTCTCCAGGCTGAGTACACAAAGCTTTTACATGACTTGTCAATTATGAGCTGCAGAGTGAAGAATGAGGACAACTGGGTGTTGTACTGCCAGAGTGAAAACCTGATAGTGTTACAGAAAGTGACTCGTGTTCCACTTGAGTGCAGGCTCCTCCTAAATTGAGCCATATAAACAACAGCGCTGTTACACCGGCAATCATCTGTCTCGCAAACAAAAGAGCACACAGAGACACGAGGGGACAGGAAGGGGAATGTTCCGTCCCTGTGTGTGTTGATACTCCTCTGGAACATGTCATGCTCTGCAGTCCTTCCGAACTCCCGGCAGCAAAACACGCCAGAAAGGGGAAACCCGAGACTCACCTGCAGTGACAGCCCCGGCGCAGACTCAGGTGTTCTCTGAGACTCACCTGCAGTGACAGCCCCGGCACAGACTCAGGTGTTCTCCAGACTCACCTGCAGGGACAGCCCCGGCACAGACTCAGGTGTTCTCCAGACTCACCTGCAGTGACAGCCCCGGCACAGACTCAGGTGTTCTCCAGACTCACCTGCAGTGACAGCCCCGGCACAGACTCAGGTGTTCTCCAGACTCACCTGCAGGGACAGCCCCGGCACAGACTCAGGTGTTCTCCAGACTCACCTGCAGTGACAGCCCCGGCACAGACTCAGGTTTTCTCCAGACTCACCTGCAGTGACAGCCCCGGCACAGACTCAGGTGTTCCTCTGCAGGGTTCCTATAGAATTACTGTAATTACACCGCACAAAGAGCGAGGAAACCCAACACCCCACCTAACCCAGGACCAAAATGTACAGCTAATGCACCGGTGCCCGCAGGCCTGTGCAACGCCCCTGAACTGCTGCAGGAGCCCCGAGTGCTGGGGTCTGGCATTTCCACAGCTCGTACCTTGCGGATCTCCTCGGGCAGCGCGTGGACGGGGCCGCGCCGCTCCATGGCCTCCCGCAGGCTCGGCGGCGGGCTCCGGCAGCGGCGGGGGCTCGGGGCCCCGGGAGCGGCGGGGGCTCGGGGGTCAGGGCCCGCCGGGGTCCCGGCAGGGGGGACCCGTGAGGAGCGGGGGGGGCGCGGCGGCCGCCGCCATTTTGTGGCCGCGGCGTCCGCCGTAACCGCGGCAACGGCGCATGCGCGTCAGAGCGGCTGAGGTGAGGCGCGGCCCCCGGGGAGCGCGGCCCCGGGGAGCGCGGCCCCCGGGGAGCGCGGCCCCCGGGGAGCGCGGCCCCCGGGGAGCGCGGCCCCGGGGAGCGCGGCCCCCGGGGAGCGCGGCCCCGGGGAGCGCGGCCCCGGGGAGCGCGGCCCCGGCTGGCCGCAGGGTCGGGGTTAAATGCGCCCCAAAGAGCCCCCTGACACCCCAAAGCCAGCCCCGACATGCCAAAGCCCCCCTGGCTCCCCAGAGCCGCTCCTGACACCCCGAAGCCGGCCCCGACATCCCAAATTGGGCCTTGACACCCCAAAGCCAAACCTTGACACCCCACATTCGGCCCTGACACCCCGAAGCCCCCCGGTACCCTGAAGTCAAACCCTGACACCCCAAAGCCAAACCTTGACATCCCAGATTCGGCCCTGCCACCCCGAAGCCCCCCGGTACCCTGAAGTCAAACCCTGACATCCTAAATTCGGCCCTGACACCCCGAAGCCCCCTGGTACCCTGAAGTCAAACCCTGACACCCCAAAGCTGAAGTCTGACACCCCAGATTCGGCCCTGCCACCCCGAAGCCCCCCGGTACCCTGAAGTCAAACCCTGACACCCCAAAGCCAAACCTTGACATCCCAGATTCGGCCCTGACACCCCGAAGCCCCCCGTAACCTGAAGTCAAACCCTGACACCCCAAAGCCGATGTCTGACACCCCAGATTCGGCCCTGCCACCCCGAAGCCCCCCGGTACCCTGAAGTCAAACCCTGACACCCCAAAGCTGAAGTCTGACACCCCAGATTCGGCCCTGACACCCCAAATTTGGCCCTGAGCTCGCAAAGCCACCCCCAATGTCCCGAATTTGGCCCTGACATCCCAAACCCGTCCCTGACTCCCCAAACTCTATACTAACACCCCAAAACCACCTCTGCCTCCCCCCAGCCAGCTGTGACAGCCCAAATTTAACCGTGACTCCCCAAAGCCCCTCCTGACACCTCAGACCTGCATCTGACACCCCTAATTCAGCCCTACCAGCCCCCCTTGGGCTCAGACACCCCAAAGCCACCTCCCACACCCCCAATTAGTCCCCGCCACCCCAAATCCGGCCCTGCCAGCCGGGTCATCTGCCTGTCACACCCGAGGCACGAGCTCCACCTCGGGATGAACCGGGAGCCGCCAGCTCGCGGTGAGACCCACTGGAGCGCACACACCGTCACGGAAATAAATAAATCAGGGAAGGATTGGCAGCGGGATTCGGCAGTTTCAGCGGGATTAATTCCACCTTCTGCCCTTCTTTCCAGCGCTGATGGGTTCCTGTTTCCTCCAAAACCCAGTCCCTCTTGGGACTTACCTTTATCACACAGCAGGGACCGTGTGCCCAAAGGAATTCCTACATCCCCAAAACATTCCCTACAGCCTTACATAAAACAACACACCCCCGAACCCATAATTTAGGGACACGCACGCACAAAGCTGGGGACAGATTATGGCAAAAAAAAAATAAATAAAATAAAAAAAATAAACAACAAACCACGGCGACCTCAATTTAATTTACGCGCGACCCGTTTCTGAGGTGAAACATCAGCAAGGCTGGGAGATGAATGGGGAGGAAAGGGGGGGTTGGACTGAAGAAAGCAGTGATTTTTTGGGGACAGGAACAAAATTTTTATTGGAAAACTGCATGAGTAAGGCGGGGGAATAGTGAGTTTTAGAGGGGGAAAATAGAAAATTGGGTACGCGTTGTCTCAACAGAGGGATGCAAAGCCGGGCGGGACACGGAGGGCCCCGGGCGCCCGTTCGGTGCCCTCCGTCTCCCCCCCGGCTTTGCGCGGCGGTGCCACGCGTGTCACAGCGGGCCCCTCGCGTGTGGCCGCCGTGCCCCGTGCCGCGTTGCGTGCCGAGCTCCGAGCCGCGCTAATCCCGCCTTGGCAGCGGCCCCACGCCCCCGCCTCCATTTTAACCTCTTCGTGCTTCCCCGCCAGGCGCGGGCGACGCGGGGGAAGGGGAGTGCGCGTTGCGTGTGAAGGGCGGCTCGCCCCCCGCGGGGGTCATTAATTAAGATCTGCATTAACAGGAGCTGGCGAGAGCCCGCCTTGGCTGGGAGCGGGGTCCGGGAGCGGGGTCCGGCCGCGCCGGGCCGGCAGCTGTTCCCGCCGTGCGTGAGGGCGGCGGGCGGGGGGGCGGCGGCGGCTCTCACGCGATGGCGGGGCTGACGTGCCGAGCCGGGGTGGCGTGAGGCGCGGCCGTGAGCTCAGCGCGGATCACCGCGGGCGGCAGGGCGGCGGGAAGGCGGGCCGCGGCACGCAGCGGGCAGGCAGGCAGGCAGGCAGGGAGGGACGGGGGAACGGAGGCTGCTGCGTCCCGGCCCCCCCGGCGGTGCCCGCTGAGGAGGGGCTGGAGGGCGCTTGGCCACAGGGAGCTGGAGGGATCCAGGCTTGGGGATATCCCGCGTTTGAGGGGGCTGAGGGGCGCCTGTGCTGCGGAGGCTGACAGGAGCTTGTCCCAGAGGGTTCTGAGGGGATCCACTTACAGGCGGGGGCTGAGGGGAGCCTGTCCTGGGGGAGCAGGTGGGGGGATCCAGTCCTGGGGGAAATGGAGGCGATCCTGTGCTTGGGGACCCGTAGGGAGATTGGACAAAGGGGACAAAGGATTGGACAAAGATCCAGTCCTGGGGGCCTGAGGGGAGGCTAGCGTGGGGAAATAAAGGCGATCCTGTCCTTGGGGTCCGAGGGGATCGGGGGAGATCGTGTCCTGGAGGCGTGGAGAAGCTGGCAGAGCCATGCTGAGCCAGCGGGGATGCTCCCGGGCCAGGAGCCCACTCGGCTCTGAGGCAGCTGTTTCCTCCCGGCAGGAAGCCCCCGGAACCCCCCACTCCTCACGGGACCCACCGCCCACTCCACACATCCGCGGTGGCTCCGGCGGCTGAGCGGGTCCGTCAGCCCCTGCCCGCGGCCGGGCCGGACCGCGGCCGTGTCTGTGCCCATGGCACGGTGCCGGTGTTCGTGCCAGCCCCGGCGCCCGGCACCGCTCGGGATCAGGTTCCAGGCGGCGCGAGCAGCTCCAAGGACAAACGAGCGGGCAAGAACCGAGTGCGTGACACGCCGCAGTCATAAGGCAGCTATTTCCATTGTTTTCCGGCAGGCTTTGTACCTTCTCAAACACACGTGGAAAGCCTCCCGCTGCTTAGAAATCGCAGCCCAGAGGAGCAAAGTCCGTGCCAGTGTACAGCTGGGGGAAAAGGCAATAGACACCAACACCCTCTTTGCACAGAACAGGACCGGCCGCGGGGCTGGAGGGTGAATAGGTGTGTCCACACCTGCAGCGTTCTCTGGACAATGAGAAATCCAACTTCCATCCCAGCCCTCTGGCTTTAGGCTGCCCTTACATTTGCTCAGTACTAAGAGCGGCGCGGGGAAGCGGTTTTGCAGCGCCGTCTGCAAACAGCTCCTCTGGGAAGCTCCAGTTGTTTTCCTAGGGAGGAGCAGAGCTCGGTTATCGCTCTGTAGGTACACAGGGGATTTGGGGAGGAGCGGGGGTCCCGAGCCGGGCCCGCAGCACGGAGCAGGCGTGCTGCAGGAGGGGTCAGGGGAAGGACAGGGCTCGGAAGGCAGCGAGGTTACTCCCGGTGCTCCCTGCACATCGCATTGGTTCCCCTTTTCCAGCGGTATTTGCTGGATTTGTTTGGTTTGCTGTGCTCGCCCCCTCTTTGCAAATGTCAGAAGGACGAGAGCGTGGGGGGAGAGGGCCCTCAGTGGGAGGATGTTTGGAGAAGGGATCTGAGCGCCAGGGCTACCTGGGAGTCAAGGTCAGGCAGGACGCTCTGTGCTAAGAACAGAAACTCTGCAAAGCAGCAGGGAAATGATAAAATCAGGAAAAGCAGGATGCAGCGGGGTGCTGGTGGTGTGTGCGGGAGGGCAGAGGGGAGGGAACGGTCCCACTCTCCTGAGGCACCCGTGCCAGCCCAGAGCAGAGCACCGAGGAGCTGCTGGTGGCAGTGGGACGCGCGGGGCAGCAGTGGGATCCCGAGGGATGTGCTCCTGCCGTGACACTGCTAAATCCAAGTCAAGCTCTTGGCTGCAAGAGCACATGAGGTGACTCAGAGAAAGAAACCATATGATTAAGCAGCAGCTGAGTGCCAGAAGTGAAGAGCTGTCAAGGATAATACCAGGAGTGTGTGTGTGGAGGACAGCGGGTTTACTTGCCACGATAGGAAAGGATTTGAAAGGGAATACAAGGCGCTTGTACTGAGTCTGACTTGGCAGCAAGAGGAGTTGGGAAGGGTGCCAGGAAAAGCGTCAGGGACATAGGGCTGGAGTGAGGAGGGAATGCAGAACACAGAGGCAGCTCCGGCAGTCAGGAACGGGCACGGAGGGGCAGAGGGCACAGACCAGTCAGCAGGATGGCATCTGGGGAGGGAATCAAAGAATCATCAGAGTTGGAAAAGATCACCAGGATCATCAAATCTACCCTTTGACCAAATACCTCACTGTCACCAGCCCAGAGCCCTGAGTGCCACATCCAGTCATTCCTTGGACACCTCCCTGGGCAGCCCCTTGGAATGCTGAAAAGCCCTTTCCATGAAGAAATTCCTCCTGATGTCTAACCTGAACCTCCTCTGGCACAGTTTGAGGCCTTTTCCTCTTCTGTCAAAAGGTCCAAGCAAAAGCCCAGTCCCCTGGGACATGGTGCAGAGGGGTAGGAGGTTTTGTTCTCTATTTTTAAGACATTCAAGGGCATATCTATACGATCTCCTAATGCTCCTGGGTGACAATGATGGTGGCACTCCTGATGGCTCCTCAGGCAAAACAGAGCTGTTACCATGAGGGTGAGGTTCATCTGTGCAGGACTCAGCAGTTTCCCAGGAGCCTGCCAGGGAACTCCCATGGGATTGCAGAAAGCCCATTAATCTTCCCTGTTCCCCCCAGCCACCAGGGATCTGCTCTTTCCTAATTTAAACACAGGAGCTGGAGGGAGCAAAACGTTTCTACTGCTGGCTTAAAAAAAAAAAAAGCAAAACCAAACCTGAAAATCCTGCCAAAACAGAAACTGCACACAAAGCCCTCCCTACTGGAAGGGGACAAGGATGGATGAAACAAGACAGATGTTACAGCCTTGGTGAGCTACTGGAAGAAACATCAGGCAGGGATGAGGGAACTGTGGAGTCACTGTAAAATAGGAAAAGAGAAAGAGAAAACACAAGTGAAGGAAGCCGGGATGTTTAGAGGATGGAGCATCCCAAGGAGGATGGTGGGGCTCACTTGAATCCAGGGGGCAAGATCAGTGTGTGTGCACCATCCTGAGATCCAGCATGCAAAAACAATCCTTGGGTCTCCCAGCCTACAACGAAGGGAATGGGAACACCCCTGCGAGTAAGGACTAGTGAGGAGAGTCTTTGCAAGCCCTGAGGCTGTGTTATGGTATTTACTGGGGACACGCTCCTGGAGCTTTGCTTGGGCTCCTCTCCATCCCCTTTGAAACCCTTTTAAACAGCAGCATGCAGTGCCTGGCAGGAGGTCAGGCGGCTCCTTCCTCCGCCTCACCGTAGTGCCCAGCTCCTGCTTTGGGATTGCCCTGCAGCGTCCTGGCACATCCTGACAGGAAAATGCAAAGGCTGCATTTCCATGGCCTGGCCCGACAATGTAAACTTATCTCCCACGAAGAGATAACAGCACGTGTGTGTTGGTTGCAGGCTGTTGCTACAACAGACTTGTTAAAAAGCAGCCCCACCCTTATATGTGTGGAACTGGGACGAAAATAAGGTGGAATAAGGTTTTCCTTGCTTTGCTTTAGAACCCCTTTCCTCATCTGCCAAAGCCACTGACTTCAAAAGCAGCAAGGACAAGACTGCAGCTAACATCCGAATAGAGATATTGTTTACTGAAGTGCAAAAATGGTTATTTCTGCTCTCTAAAGGTAGATACTGGGGGAGGTGATGGCCAGAGGATGGCTCTCTGTACTGCCCTGACCAAAAGCTCAGTCATCGTGCCCTGAGGCCACCTGAGGTGACCCATGGCTCGATGCCAGCTGAGCTGGCAGCTTGTGGAGCCCAGGGAGGTGCAGGAGCTGTAGCAGCCACCAGCTTGCCATGCTGGCCAGTTTCTGAGGGCTCTGCAACAGAACCCTACAGGGTTCAGAGCTGCAGAGCCCTCAGGGTGGCTGTCTTGGGGCTCCTCTAGCACTGCTCAGCATCACAAACTTTGCCCCCATTCCTGTGAATCTGTCAGCATGTGATGGTTTCCATAAGCTGTTTGCTATTTCAAAGTATCCTAAATTGTTTAAGAAAGGAGATTTTAGATAAAATTGCTTTAAAATCTTTCGGTTTCTTTGTGATTTATCCCGAATAAAAGCTATTGAAGACCTCGGCACAGCTGCCAGCAGAAGGCCCAGAGCTGTTGACGTGTTTGGGAGCAAGAGTGGGGACTCCCTGCCAGGGGTCCCTGAGCTTTAAGGTCCCTTCCAGCCCAAGCAGCTGTGACTCTGTTGTCAGAGGCACACAGAGAGGTGTCCGTGGCTCTGGGGAAAGCAAACCATGCGTGTGACCCGTGAGAGGCAGGGGAGGCTTGTGAAATGGGCCAGTGTTTCCTGGTCACCATGGAGTCACCGAGGGAACAGGCAGATTTTCTTCCTGTTTACACAACATGGCACCAGCAGCTTTGTCCCCATCTCTGGTGGCCTGCAGGCACCATCTGGAAGCCGTGGTGACACGCCATGGCAATAACTCTCTGGCCTTTTTGAAGAGGTCCCCAGCCCTGCCACAGGATGCTGCGGTGCAGCAGGGCTGGGAGGAGATGCAGCCGCAGCCACCAGGGTACCAGGGAGGGCACACCAAAGGTGGCCCAGATATGTCACAGGGAATTGCTCCCCAGGGAATGGCAACAACGACCTGCATCCAGAGTCAGTCCTGTGATGGGGCTGAGGGAGCTGGGAAGGGGCTCAGCCTGGAGAAGAGAGGGATCAGGGGGGCCCTTGTGGCTCTGCACAGCTCCTGCCAGGAGGGGACAGCTGGGGGGGTCGGGCTCTGCTCCAGGGAACAGGGACAGGAGGAGAGGGAACGGCCTCAGGCTGGGCAGGGCAGGCTCAGGGTGGAATCAGCAGGAATTTCTCCTTGGAAAGGGTTAAACTTTGGCAGGGGCTGCCCAGGGAGGTTTGGAGTGCCCATCCCTGGAGGTGTCCAAGGAAGGGCTGGAGTGGCACTCAGTGTTCTGGGCTGGGGACAAGGTGGGGATCGGTCACAGGTTGGACGTGATGGTGTGGCAGGGCTTTTCCAGCCTCAGGGGTTGTGGGATCTCATCACTGTGTGCAAGACCAAGCCTTGCTGGGAGCTCGGCCTGGACCTGGGGTTCCTGCAGGGACTCAGGCTGCTGTTGCACTCTGTGGGTCCATCCTAAAGTGCAGCAGCTGATGGCTTAAAGTCAAAGGTGTCACTCAGGATCCCATACCCCATCACACCACACAGGGACAGTGCACTACATGGCACTGTGAATAGAGTAAAATTGGATTCATTCCCAGTGGTTGCGGCGAGTGCTTTCGTGAGCCTCCATTTCATGGCAGAAAATTTCATTCCCAAAGAGTTTTGCTGTCGTGTGGTGCTGGTGAGAAGCGACAGAGTCCCCAGCTGCACCAGCAGAGCAGCAGGCGCCACGCACGGGCTGTCACAGGGCATCAGTCACGGCTGTGCCACGGGAACCAACACACGGCAACCAACCTGGCATCCCACACTGCAGCCTCCTCTCACGAGCCATGGCTGTCTTCCCTGCACAACCCCGAGCTGCACACACAGACCTAAGCTCCCTGACCTTTACCTGCTGGCCTTTCTCCCAGGGGTGAGAGGAGGGGCCGCGGGTTGTTCCGCCAGGCGCGTGGGGTGAGAGCCACGTCCCCCAGCAGGATTTGGGGTGCCCAGCGCTGGGATCAGCTCACAACGTGTCCCACTGTCCCTGCACTCTCCCTTCTCCCCATTCCTCTGCGGGAGGGCACCACACTGAGCTCCCCTTTCTGGGGAGGGAACCTCCCTTTCCAGATCAAGTTATATCTGACTCCAAGGCTGCAATTTTGGGAGCTCTGCAGTGTGTCACCCACTGACCTGGGCTCGGTGCCTGCGGAACAAAAGCTCTCCTTGCTGCTGTTTGCTCTTTGCACAATATCCCTCTGAGTACACTTCCCATATCTGGGCTGATAGGGTGGGAGATACTCGCTGTAGTATCTTGCACCCACAAAGGGAGGATCAGCACTTCCTGCTGGGGGTACAGCACTCCCCGCCCCGAGATTAAGGGCACATTCAATATTTATCGAGCTGTCACACCCTGAGGCCCTGTCAGGATTAAGCTCCACGGTACCTGGTGCTCTAAAACCCTGATAAGAGGCAGTCCCACTCCCCCCGTGCCCTGTGTGTCCCTGCTCACCACCAATGTCACAGTGCCCGGAGCTGCCACCCCAGTTATTTTAAGGATGGCAATGACTTCCACGCAGGTGTCACCTTTCAGAACTCTCAAAAATAGAACTTTAGAAAGTGCTTCACACAACCCTTACCCTGTAAAGCCTTCCCAGTGGAGGGGAAGGGACCAGCCAGAGCAGCAACAGGACACAGGAGTTTTGGGAATTAACTTGGATCCAAAAATAAGCGTAATCATAGGTTATTTAAACAGAGCCTTTTTCCTTCACAGACTGCACAGAAAGTGGGTTGAATCTTAGAATCACAGAACCACTGAGGCTGGAAAAGCCCTCCAAGACCAAATCTGTGACCAATCCCCATCTTGTCCCCAGCCTAGATCATGGTGTGCCTTGCCAGGCCTTCCCTGGACACCTCCAGGGATGGTGAAATGATCAACTGGCAGAATAATCCTCGTTTTACACTGAAAGAGAGGTTTGCTCACACAGACCAAGCTGAAAGAGCATCCAGATCTCAGGATTATAGAACCATGGGATGGTTTGGATTGGGAGAGATGTTAAAGTTCACCTCATTCCAACCTGCAGTGGGCAGGGACACCTTCCACTAACCCAGGGTGCTCCAAACCCCATCCAGCCTGGCCTTGAACACTCCCAGGGATTGTTGCATTGATTTCATCCCACTTGATCACAGCTTTCCTGCGTTGTAATAAATCTATGATCAATAACAGATAATTCTGTCAGGGTGGTAAGGGCAATCAGACAGGACTGATCACTTATGTGTGGAAGTGCCTTTTGCCAGTTCTTTACGGGGATCAGAACACGGTCCCATCCCCGATTCCCTGAAAACCAGCACTTCCCAGCTGTGCATGTCCCCAGTGAATCAGAGGCAAATCCTGTCTCTGCTTTCCAGTCCAGCCTCCCCTGTTCCATGGCACTCCAGAACGTGTCAGGACACCAGCACAGCTGATCTGGCACGTCACTGCTGCACAAGGAAATGAAAATAAATACAGATTTATGAAGGAAGGCCCATTTCTGGCACCAGGCACGGATTTCCTGGCTGACTGCTAGTACCAAAGTGCAGATCCTCTCTTTTATATCAGCCAGGGGAAATCCCAGTAGTTCATGCCACAGCATTAAAACACAGGGTTCTAAAAATAGCATTACAGAGCTGGACTGGAAACAGCAGTAAAAACGAGAATGGAAACCTTGTCCTTTTGTGTGCTTGGTTTTTTGAAAGCAAGGATGTTAAATTCAACCCCGAGAGCTCATTTCCAAACAACAGGGCTTGGGAGGTGAGCTGGGAATATCAAAATAGCTACTGCACAGGGACATTTCTCTGTTTAAATCCTACACTTATGTAAGATTTCCAAAACTTGCCTCTCTAAAAAGGAGGGCGTTTCCCAACCTCCGTGTTCTCCATCACAGTTCTGTCATTCCTGCTCCACCGCATTCATTTATCTCGTGATCCTGATAATTAATCCACACGGATAGACTTGAAATTCAGATATTTCACTCTTTGACCTGCAAATTCACATTCAGATAGAACCCAGGTCCCTCGTGCTGTTTCATTCCCTCAAACTCACAGGGAGAAGAAGAAACAGGGAAGAATCTTTCCTGCCTGAAGGCCCCTTGAGAGACCACACAGGAAAACACATCTCATTATCCCACCATAACGTGGGAAAAATCAAACATCCCCAGGCCAGGGAAGTGATGTCAGGGGCTGTAGGTTTCTCACAGCTGAATTAAATACACAACACCCACAAAAATCCCAGCTCAGTTGGATGGAGGACGGTTGGGACTCGCAGTTATCCCAGGAAATCAGCAATCCTTGCAGCACTGCTGAGCCAAGGAGATCCCCCGGACGTGACTCCCTCCCAAACGCCTCGCTGGCAGGTTGGGAAAGCAAAGTTTGTGAGAATTTCTCGTGGTTTTCCCCTGGAAACAGAGTTTCCCAGGAATTAGGCTGTCCGAGAGGAAGAGGTCAGTGGGATATTTGTACAGCTGGCTGATCAGGTTGCCTTGGTATGGATTTTCCAGAGGTCTGGTTCCTTATGGACCTGCCAATCCATTCCCAAACCTGACTCGTTAAATTCACTCAGAAAGCACTTCAGTATGGCACTGCTTTGCCGTATTTTTTAGCATTCTTGCTAATCCATAAAATTTAGCAACTCGTCATGAAAACCACAGGAGGAAAGAGCTAACGAGGTCCTCCTGTAAGGGTCTGTTTCTACAACTCCAATTAATGTTAATTGGCCTTACAAGAGACACAGCAAAAGGAAAACAGACCCTGGAAGATGGAAAAAATCAACTTATTTGTGCAGCCAGACAATGATCCCCTTTCCACAGCCTCGCTCAGTCCAACAGCTACAGCTCTTCTGGCTTTACTCTCCCCCAAAAGCCTCGAGACACATTGCAGATGACCAGACTGCCAAAGACACTCAGTCACATTATTTATGCTGTCACAGCACATGACTTAATAGGAGAAGAAGAATAAAATCCAAACCCACAACGGTATCAGGGGAGCACTTGAATTTCAGCATGTATTTGATTTGTAAGTAAGGTTTAAATTCTGAAAAACCGGGTCTGGGGAAGGTGTCCCAGCTCAGGGCAGGGGGGAACAGGAGGGGCTTTGAGGTCCCCCCAGCCCAAAGCAGGCTGGGTTTGTGACTCCGCTGAGCCCTCGAGGATGAGGAGATCAGAACAAATCCCAGCTGCGGCCGGAGGGGCTGCAGGGGGTCGGTGCTCCCGAGGTGTCCCGGCCGCTGCGGCTGCTGCGGCCGGGCTGCGGTGGCAGGAGCTATCAGGGAGCTCCGCAGCGATGTGGCACATCCTCCCGAGCCTGTGCCCCCGGCAGGGCTAATCTGGGCAATCTGCTGTGCTCCCCACTAAGCCTGCCCCGCTCTCACCCAGAGCACTGCCCTCAGCTGGACCCCGAGCCGCTCAGGGCCAGTGCCGTCCACGCAGGGCTGCCAGAGCAGCCCCGGCACTGCTGGATGGGGCCGCAGCCAAACCAGCCCCCAGCTGAAACTCCTTCCCATAACCATTCAAATAAAGCATTCCCATAACCACAACCAACAACTGCCAGCAGCCTGGGAAGTGACAAAGAAAGGCTTTCTCAAATGCATTTCATGAGAAGGAAGGTGAAAATGCGGATGAGGGGTTTTGTTTGGGGCCACATGAAGCCAGCTTTTGTTAGCTGATGTTTGTCCTGGTGGGAGTCATAGGCTGCAATCGGATGGAATACATTGGGATGTTGGGATTGTGCTGTGCAGGGCCAGGAGTTGGACTCGATGATCCTTGTGAGTCCCTTCCAGCTCAGGATGTGCTGTGATCCGGTAAAACCCCACACACCAAACCTGAGGCATCAAAAGCCTTTTACGTGAAGCCCACAACAAAATTTCAGTCATAGACAAGGCACATTTAAAATAAGTCAGGTTTAGGGTGGGGTTATTTTGTTATTATTGTAACTACACAGCAACCAGCAGCAATTCCTGTGCCCTCCCATCCCACCGGGATGCCAGCAGTGGACATGGCACTGAGCTGCCACTCGTCAGCCTCCTGAAGGAGATCATTAAAATTCACCGTCAATTACAGCTCAGGCAGTGTGGAGGTGCCTGCCCAGCCCAGGGATCAGGGATCACCGGCAGTGGCCAGCAGTGGCCCGACCTCTCTCCCTCTCCCAGCCCATCCCTTGCATCACTCCGTGTCCCGAGGCAGCATCTGCATTTTCCCACGTGGGCTCAGATGGGCTATTAAGCTGAAGAACGACCCGGTGTTTCCCGAGGAGAGGAGCTCCCCAGCAAAGTGCTGATTCCGGGAATTCTGGAGAGAGGAAGGGCTCTGACAAGGGGAGGGGAAGAGCAAAGTCTCCTTCCCAGCCCTGCTGGGAGGGTGCCAGGCACACACAACACACACATCTGTGCTCCTGGGCCCTCTCCAGCTGCGTTTTGGAGAATGCTAGACAGGAAATTGATGCCACAGGGCAAATATTCATTCTTCCCGACTTCCCTCCCAAAGCAAGCCCAGATTTGCCCTGGCTAGACTGGCTTCCTGCGGCCTCCCCGGAGCACCCCCGGCAGAAATGACGAAAATGTGTGTGAGGTGGAAAAACAAACAAACAAGGGCCTGCCAGATGTTTGCAACACCGACCCAGGAGCACAGGGCTCACAGGAGCAGCTGATGCTCACGTTGCACTTCCAAGCCAGCCTTGGAGAAGCTGCCAAGTCCACCCTTCGACCGAGTACCCCCATTCCCACTAAACCGTATCTCCAAGGGCCACATCTTCCCTTCCCGGGACGGTGGGTGCTCCAGGCAGGAGTGGGGTGTTTGGTGCTGCACCCCTGAGAGGCAGGGAGATGAATCCTGCCTTCTTCCCTGCTCGCATCCTTGGCGTGGGAGATGCTGAGGGTTTCGGAGGCAGCACGGTGTCCCACATCTCCTCGGTGCCTCACCGCGTTCCCTGCCCCTGCCTGGGACACGCGGAGGAGCTCAGGCCGAGCTTTGTTCCCCGGGGCTCTGCCGAGCTTTGGTCGGGCCGGGCTGTCCCTGCGGCCAGCCCCAGCCCCGGGCAGAGGTCGGGAGAGAACAAACCCTCGCAGCGTTTGCACATTCAGTGCTGCTCTCGGCGGAGTTATCGCAGCCTTATCAGTGACTAATGAGCATTGGAGCTGCTCGGCTGTGCTGCAGCCCCTCGGCAGAGCCGCAGGAGAGGGGCAGGACGCGGGGAACAGCCGGGGAGGAGCAGGCAGCGCTGCCGGAGCGCTCAGCCGCGGGGATGGAGTGCGGCAGCTCCGTGCGATCCCGCCCAGCCCGGCCGAGCGCGGCTCCTGGAGCAGCAGCACGGACACGGAGAAACCCTGAGGATCAGCAGGAACGATCGGGACGGCTCACACGCCACGTCCTGGTGTCGCAACAGCCCCCACGAGCCGGAGCAGACCCAGCCGGGAGAGCGCAGGGGATGCTCCCGCAGCCCTCGGGCTCCTTCCTCCCCGAGGTGGCTCCGGACGCGAGCCGGGGCCGTAGGGGTTAAGGCAGGCTCGGCAGCAGGGCCCTGCCAGTGCCGGGGCTCAGCAAACCCTGCCGGGCTGCAGCAGCTCCCGGCTCCCTGCAGGAGGGGATTTCAGCTCCAGCTCACGAGAAAGCTCCCACCTCTGCTCCTCACACCAGGGAGGCACACAGGAGCGCTCGGGCGCATTTTGGTGCTTGTGTTCCCAGCTAAAGCTGCTGCTGCTGCTGGCTCCTCGTTCCCCCAGCCTGCCCGGACAGAGACGTCTCCCCGCGGTGCCCTCAGCAGGTGCCCCGAAGCCCGGGCAGGGACAGCCGCCACTGCCACGTCCCACAGCTCGTCACCAGCCTGGCACGACACCAACCCAGCCACGGCTGCTCTGGGAATTCCATCCCAGCCCCTCCCCGTCCTCACAGGGAACAATTCCTTCCCAATCTCCCATCCAGCCCTGCCCTCTCGCTCTGGGAGCCATTCCCTGGGTCCTGTCCCCCATCCCTTGTCCCCAGTCCCTCTGCAGGGTTCTGAGCTCTCCCTGGAGCTGCTCCTCTCCAGGTGAGCACCCCCAGGTGTCCCAGCCTGGCCCCAGCCCCCAGAGCATCTCTGTGGCCTCCTCTGGACTGACCCCTGCAGCCCCACAGCCGCTCCAGGCCAGGACACACGGGGTGCCCTGAATGCAATCCAATATTCCTCCTTTCCCTGCTTTGCTGCTTGCAATAATTATTGCTCTTTGTGCACTACAATGGCCTCCAGAACGTGGTACAAATGTGGGCACTAGAAACACATGTGTGGTTTTATCAGGCAGCTCTGAAATGTGCTTCCCATGCCTAATGCTCTGGAAAATGGGCAGGAATGAGACAGAAAGCACCTGGAACATCTCCGTCAGCAGGAGATTTCTGAGCTCAGCAGATCCCAGCTGAGATTATCTGGCAGAGGCATCAGTTGGTGCCTTGGCCTCGGTGCTGCATCCGAGTGAAAGGCAGAGCCCTTTGGTCTGCCTGTGCAAACACCGAGTCCATGGGAAACAAACAGCAATTTCATTCCATAGTGGTATTTACTGCAGCACTTCCCTGTCCTGTCCTTCCTGTGACCCGGCTGAGGGTGTTTGGGATGGCTCTCAATGAGCACCCGGCCTGGGGGCAGCAGCACCAGCAGGCCAGGCTGGACAGGGCCTGGGGCAACCTGCTCTGCTGGAGAGCGGAGGTGGGACCGGCCAGGAACAACTGCCCCACCTTCGGGGATGGACTGACAGAGAGGCTCAGGCTCCAGGCTGGGCCGTGAGCTGGGCAGCAGATCCACCCTCTGTCTGCATGGACACCGTGGCTCCCAGAACCACGGAACGGGTTGGGTTGGGTTGGGAGGGACCTGAAATCCCATCCCACCCCACCCCTGCCACTGGGGACACCTTCCACCATCCCAGGCTGCCCCAGGCCCCATCCACCCTGGCCCTGGACACTTGCAGGGATCCGGGGGCAGCCACAGCTTCTCTGGGTCATCCCCAGCAAGCTGAAGCCGTGTCCTGCCCGGGGCCCACCCCAGAGCAGCTGCAGTCCGTGGCTGCGGCGGGGACCCTGTCCCCCTGCAGCTGCGGAGAGCTGGGCGAGGCTGGCCCTGCTGAGCTGCAGAGGTACAGGGAGTGCACAGAGTGCACAGACAAACAAACCCCAGCGTGGATCAGCACATGGGAATGTGCTCCTCGTGCACGGGGGGAAGGCAGGAGATGATTTATCACGGGCTAATTACGCATGAGACAACTTGTACCCGGCTGGTTGGACGAGAGGGAGCCCGAAGAAAATTGAGGCAACAACAACCCTTAGGTCAACCTGACATTTGTTGTTGGGTCTGTGGGAAATAATTCTCATAAAAACAGACTTTGTAGCCATAAGAGAAAAATAAATATTAATGCAGAGGATGTGTTGCAATGGTTGGATGGGGATGACACGGTGGGGATGGACAAACCCCAGGGGCAGCCAGAGATGCTCCCTGTGTCCATCCCCCAGTTCTCACTCCTGTGTGAGAACCTCAGATTTCCACATTAAAAACGACAAATAAGGCTGGGCAGGGGTTTGGTGCTGGGATCACGAGGCTCTGGTGTGATGTGCTCTGTGCCGGCCATGACTCAGCCCCTCATGAGGGACCAAATTCCCCTCCAGCAGAAGGAGCCCAGGGCCAGTCTGTGCCCACCCTGCTGCGACACCGAGGGCACCCCGGCCTCGTCTCCCTCTGCTTCTCCCAGCAGAGCTGAAAGCAAAGGGAGTTTTTTTTTCCCAGGCAAAACTCTGGTGAGCTATGGGAGAGCCACAGAAATTCCTATGGAAGTCCTGGGAGAGCCACCCAGCCCTGGCATCCTGCTCCCAAGAAACCTCTCACTGCATCCTGGCATCCTGCTCCCAAGAACCCTCTCACTGCCTCCATTTATGGTCCCACTCATCTCCAGCCCCTGCCCAAGCCCGGAGCTCACATACCGGGCTGCAGCCCAGGAGCTGGGGTGTGTCATCCTGGGCCACCACAATCCTGCATTTGGGGGGGTTTGCCCCTCACGGGGACATTGCTGTGCTTGGAGGTGCTGCAGGAGCCGGGCAGGTCCGGCCTTGCAGCTTCCCAGGGCAGCCCTGAAGGGCCTGGTGTGACCTCAGAGCTGACCCTGCTTGGAGCAGGACGTTGGTTTAGACACCTCCCGAGGCTCCTTCCCACTCACGGGACGCCTCCCAGGGAACCTTCCCACCACCACCACCCTCTGCCCGCACCTTCCTTGGAGCCGCTTCCCCGAGCGGCCCCGCAGAGCTCTGCCCGCTGCCCTCAGCGCCTGGAAGGAGGGAACAGGAACGTTTCCCACTCCAGGGGCATTCTCTGATGAAATCCCGCAGCTGCACAGCCCCAGAATCACCAGAGCAAACCCCAGGCAGGGGCAGAGCACAGCCGGGTCCCTGTGGGTGCCCCTGGCCAGGGGGGCTACCTCGGGGGTGCCCCGTGGGAAGGGGGGCGGGCTGGCTGTCCCCACAGCACCTTCGGGCTGCTGACACTTGAGAGTCTCCTCCAGGAACAGCTCCTGCCCTCCTGCCCCGCTCCCAAATCAGCTCCTGCTCGGGCTGTTCCTTCCTCCCGGCCTCTGGGGCACCTTTATCCCGCTGTCCAGAACAGGCTGTTTCCTGACAAAGCCCAGGCGCGGCAGTGACCGCGGCAGGGGTGACCTCACCCTTCACTGTCACCCACGTCCCTGCCCCGGCTGCCCTGACCTGGCAGTGCCCAAGCACAGCGTCCCCAAGCAGTCACCGGAGCCCCCCGGGCTCCTGGGGTACCCCCACAGCCCCCCGGGGTACCCCCACACCTCACAGCCCCCCGGGCTCCTGGGGTACCCCCACACCTCACAGCCCCCAGGATCCTGGGGTACCCCCACACCTCACAGCCCCCAGGGGTACCCCCACACCTCACAGCCCCCCAGGATCCTGGGGTACCCCCACAGCCCCCCGGGCTCCTGGGGTACCCACACACCTCACAGCCCCCAGGATCCTGGGGTACCCCCACACCTCATAGCCCCCCGGGCTCCTGGGGTACCCACACACCTCACAGCCCCCAGGATCCTGGGGTACCCACACACCTCACAGCCCCCTGGGCTCCTGGGGTACCCCCACACCTCACAGCCCCCAGGATCCTGGGGTACCCCCACAGCCCCCAGGATCCTGGGGTACCCCCACAGCCCACAGCCCCCCGGGCTCCTGGGGTACCCCCACACCTCAAAGCCCCCCGGGCTCCTGGGGTACCCCCACACCTCAAAGCCCCCCGGGCTCCTGGGGTATCCCCACATCTCAGGCTCCTGGGGTACCCCCACACCTCCTGGGGTACCCGGGTACCCCCGGGCTCCCGTGGGAACAGAGGCACCACTCGTGGCCCAGCCAGCCCAGCAGGTCCCTCTCGGCCAGGCCACCACTGGTGCCACCCCCACAGGGCCACCAGGTCCCCGATGGGCTTTTCCCAAGCCCAGCCTTGCCCAAAGGTGTGTCACCCCGACCGCGACACAGCGAGATCCTTATGGCAAACGCTCCTTGTCACCCGGCTCCATCCTTCCAGCGCTGACAGCACCGAAAGCAGGGCGAGAGGCGAGGACGGACCCCGGCAGGGCTGGTCGGAGCCAGGGGCTGCCCCGGCTGCGGGCACAGCGACAGCGCAGGAGGGACCCGAGGGCTGTCACCGCCCTCGCGTCACCTGAACCGGCACAAACAGAGCCAGGGCCGGCAACATCCCCTGGCAGAGCTGGGGTCCCCCTTCTGTCCCAGTGTCCCTGTCAGGAGCAGGATTTGGGAACAGGCGATTTCTCAGGGGTCCCTCGAGCAAACGGTGCCACGGGCGGCGCTGCTCTGGGGCACGCGGGAGGCAATTAACAGTTCGCGGGATTAGGGGCACGTTGGGAGGCAATTAACGGAATTAGGGGCACGCGGGAGGCAATTAACAATTCACGGAATTAGGGGCATGGTCTGCCCCACGCTGCTCCAGCGCCCCTGCCCAGGGAGCTGGCAACGATCCCATCCCACAAATCCCCCATGGTGATGGGGGTCACCAGGGCTCAGCTGACCGGGCACTGCGGGGACAGGGACACCGGGACAGGGACACCGGGACAGGGACAAGGACACCGGGACAGGGACAAGGACACCGGGACAGGGACACCGGGACAGGGACAAGGGACAGGGACACCGGGACAGGGACAAGGACACCGGGACAGGGACACCGGGACACGGGGACAGGGACACCGGGACACGGGGACAGGGACAAGGGACAGGGACACCGGGACAGGGACACCGGAACCCGGGGACAGGGACAATGGACAGGGACACCGGGACAGGGACAAGGGACAGGGACACCGGGACACGGGGACAGGGACAAGGGACAGGGACACCGGGACAGGGACAAGGGACAGGGACACCGGGACACGGGGACAGGGACAAGGGACAGGGACACCGGGACAGGGACACCGGAACCCGGGGACAGGGACAAGGGACACGGGGACAGGGACACCGGGACAGGGACAAGGGACACAGACACAGGGACAGGGACACGGACACGGGGACAGGGACACCGGGACACCGGGACAGGGACAAGGGACACAGACACGGGGACGGGGACACGGACACGGGGACAGGGACAAGGGACACAGACACGGGGATGGGGACACGGACATAGGGACAGGGACACCGGGACACCGGGACAGGGACAAGGGACAGGGACACAGACATGGGGACAGGGACACCGGGACACGGGGACAGGGACAAGGGACAGGGACACCGGGACACGGGGACAGGGACACCGGGACAGAGGGACAGGGACAAGGGACAGGGACACAGACACGGGGACAGGGACACGGGGACACGGCTGCGGCCCTGCCGTGCCCAGACCCGGGACCATCCCCGGGACCATCCCCGGGACGAGCCACGGGGCCAGGCTCAGGTGGCCCAGAAGGGGACACAGGGCCGTGTCACCGAGGCGGAGCCGCCGTGGGCTCAGCCCCTGCAGGGTGGCTCCGACACTCAGCACGTTGGCAAGGAAACACCATAAATATTTTCAGGGCATTGTCAGCCGCGCCTCCCTCCTCAGCCCACGGCCCCAGGGAAGGTGGGAAGGGGAAGGTTCGGGCAGACCCCTCCCAGGGAGTGTCCCCAGGCACGGGGCTGCGGAGGAGACGGACCCAGAAAAGCAAAACCCCATTACAACATCCGAGGGAAAACCAGAGCCGGTTCCTGCCGGTGGGAAGCAGGCAGAGGCCCCGCTCGGAGGGAGCAGCTGTCCCACCTCCCACTCCTCCTGTCCCCGCCGGGCCCAGCCTGGGCAGAGCCCCAGCACAACCCCGCAAGAACAGCAACCCTCAGTGCAAGGCTTTGGCTCTGAAGTCAGCCCAGGATCTCCACTGCAGAGCCGCCACGGCGCCCATGCTGACCCCCCGAGCTGCAGAGACCCCCAGTCGGAGCCCGGACACCTCCAGCCCGTGGTGGCTTCGCCTGTCCTGAGGCAGCCCCAGCCCACCCTGAGCCCGGCACCGTTCTGAGGCCATGCCGTGGGATGTGAGCTTGGGGTCAGAGCAGCTCCACGCTGCTCCGCCCGGCCCTGCCGGTGCCTCCACCGCCAGTGGAAGCTCTCCCAGCACTGCCAAGGCCGTCCCAGACCGGGGTGAGCTGGTGGTGGTCCCCGTGCTCACCTGCGGCTGAGCTGGTTCAGGCAAGCAGGACAGGGCCAGGGGACAGGAACCAGCAGGGGGGTGCTGGTGGGAGCAGGGAACTCTCTCCCAGGACAAAACAGGTTTCCCTGAGGCCCCGGGAAGCTGACTGGAGCAGGCTGTCACAAGGCACAGCTGAGCTCGGGGAGAGCCCCAGGACAGAGCCTGAGGGTCCCTCCCCACCCCCGGGAGCCACCTGAGCCCCACAGGAGCTCCCTGGAGGGCAGCGAGGGCTCCCAGCCACACCTGTGCTGCTGCAGGAGCCTTCAGAGGGACACACAATTCCTGGTGAGGGGCCCAGTGAGGACAGGGCACCTCAGGTACATGCAAACCACAGGCTGGAGGTGAGCAGTTAGTCAGTGGTTTGGGAGGGGAGGAACCTTAGAGCCCATCCTGCACCACAGTCTGTGACACCAAGTGACAGACAGTGTGGCCCTGCTCCTGCTGGGAAGCCATCCCAGGTTTTAAACCCTCCCCACAGACCATGCTAATCTCTTCCTGCTTTTCCTTGATTTTAGAAAATTATCTATTTGTGTTGTCCTGTTCAATAATGCAAAGTATGAGCAGGGGGTAGTTTTGTGATCTCGCCCTCAGTCTCTCTGAAATGTGATAATAAAAAGTAGTGTTTGGGGGAATGTCTTATTCAGTATCCTTGGGATGAAATGTGCTTCTGAGTCCCTAGAAATGGCCATGCTGAAATGTTGAGAGATCAGGGCGTGACAGGTACAGAACGCCACTGAAATGACACCCACAGACACATTCTGAAACATGAATATTTACTAACATAAATAAACAGTGTTTTATAACAAAAGGCACAGATTTCCAACTATAAACAATGGAAAAATATGTACAATTTCCACATAGGGAATCGACCAGCAAGTGCACAGTTGGTCACGTCAGTGACCTTCCTTCCAAGTCATTCCACCAGTTAGGAAGTGTCCAGATTTTCTCCCCCCCACACAAACTGCTGCCAGCTGAGAGTCTGCGGCCGGGAGCAGCACAGGCTGTCAGATGGAGACGGTGCTGCTGACCTCTTCATACTGGATGATGAAGTACGGGTAGCTCTGGTCATCGTTGAAGATGACAAAGATCTGGGGCTCGAAGTAATTGTCCACGCAGGAGTCGTAGAGGTCGCTGGTGATGCTGCCGGGCTCCACGGGCGGCGGCCTCCTCATGGTGTGGTTGCCCACCGTGTACCTGCCCGTGAGCACCTTGGCCAGGAACATGAAGTGCACGCCCTTGGGGGAGCGCTTGGAGAAGTTGTGGGAGTAGCTGGCCTTCCTGGCGAAGTAGCTGCCCTGGCCAAACATGGTGGCGTGCTTGCCGCACACCCGCGGGTCGAAGTTGTGCTTGCAGATCCCGTCCACCACGTCCTGGGACGTGCCGTGGAACAGGTGCCGCTCGTTCATGATCCTGTCCAGCCCAGACATCTTCTTGGACATGTACTCCTTTTTCCTGCAACGGAAAATGGGAAGTGAAGGTGAGCGTTCGCTGCAGGTCAGCCGGGGAAAAGCTGTTTACATCACGGTATCACCCTCTGGAAGAGCTCAGCTGTGAGAGGAGATACAAATCTCTCTTTTAAGACTCCTCCTCTAGGAATATCCATTATTAAAGAACTGCAACTCTCTTACCTTTTATACTTCTCCCAAAGGAACTGGTTCTGCACTCGCAGGATTTTCAGAATCTTGTATTTGGTCTCTGGCACAGTCTTGTGGAACAGGTTGTAAATGGTTCTGTAGCTCTTGTCTTCCTTCAGAACAGGCACTTGGATGAAGTCCTGAGCTGGATCCATTCCAATCCAGGTCTCGGGGTAGAAGCTGGGAGAGGTGACAGCAGCTGGGGACAAGTCGTGTGCGGCGGTGGGGTCGGAGCATGGAGAGGGCACGGCAGAGCTGCCACCCAGGGTCCTGGGGATGGACAAAGCTTGTGCTCAGACATGCTCAGCAGCCTCCAGTCACCCCCAGTTCATCCCCAGCGGGGCTGAAAAGCCTCTGATTGCCATGGAGGTGTCCAAGGCCACGTTGGACAGGGCTTGGAGCACCCTGGGATAGTGGGAAGTGTCTGCCTGTGGCAGGGGGTGGCACTGGATGGGATTTAAGGCCCCTTCCCAAACAGGAAGATTCCTACTGCCATTGACACAGCCAGAGGTGGATTTACATTTGCAGCTGGTTATTTTCCTGCCCCTCCTCTGGGAATGCTGCCTGGAGAACAGGCAGGGCTGAGGCCAAGCTGTGGCCAAGAAGCCCCATGGATGCCAGGAAAAAACCCAGCGAAGGAGACCAGCAGGACCCTGCTCCTGCCCCCTGGAGCTCTGGGGAATCCTCACACTCTGGAAGCTGCTGAACTCAGAAGTGGCCTTTGTGGTTTATGTTCTCCCGATCCCACCTGAGCGAGCAGCCCTTACTCAGCTGAGTAAATCCTTGCTCCCTGGATTCCCCCTCCTGCGCCAAGGGGAACGTTGGGACCGTGGCACCTGCAGGGCCCTGGCTCACACCAGCACAGCTCCTGCAGCTGCAGGAACACGTGGGGCGAGCTCCAAAGTCCACCACGGAGGATTTTCCCAAAGTATTCCTCTAGGAAAAGCTGCCAACCCTTCAGTGCCCCGGGGCAGGCAGCAGGGGAGAGCCACTGGCTGCTGCCCGAGCCAGGGTGGAGCTGCTCTCCAAACCCCACAGATGGCCAGAAACCAAATCAAACCCAAGGAAAAGCGTTGGGAGGGGGAAGTTTAGTGGAAAAAGGTCTGCTTTTAAATCAACACATGGAAAGCTGTGACAGCCCTCCCACTTTTCAGGGCAGAAACACTCTCTGAGTGTTCACTGGCTGTTCCCTCCTGCTCGAGGCCAAGGCCAGGATTCCCTTCATTTGCATGGATTTGACTTCACTCCAAGTTCTTCTCACTGGTTATTAACAGTTGAGCAGAAACCCAGAAATTTGTTCTACAAATCACTATTAAAATAGCAGTCAAATACCAAACTGGGCATTTGTTTTTAATTTGGTTTTCCTCTTTGATGGGCAAATGGGTAAAAAAATATTCCTGTAGGGCCTCATCACTCACACCGGACTGCAAGAGCAAGCAGAGATTGCCAGTAAGGATTAATGAGGAAGAATCAAATCCAACAAAAATCCTGCAATCCTTTGGTGTACTTTGTTAAGTTCTTCTGACTGGTGTAAAATATTTATGTTATTTATTCTACAGGGGAAGCCATTAAAAAGTCAACATTTTTCATGCCTATTCAAGGATTCTTTTCCAATTCTAGAAGAGATTTTAGCAGGTGGGAGGTGAGGGAAAGAACAAATCTCAGGTAGCATCATGTGGGAAGTGGAGGCAACACTGACTCCTGAAGGATAGATCCCATAAATATTTAAAATGCTCTTGTTCTTGCCAAGAATCCATGTTTTTAAGTAAGCTTTACAAGGTCTTTGGATAAATAAGATCAGGATGAGGTTTGGTGCAGAACAAAATCTCAGAGTTTAGTCTGTAGGTTTGGTAGCTGGCACAGACAGTTCTGGTCAATCCCTCACGACTGTAGAGCCCTCAAGGTCCAACAAAATTAGCTGGGAATTAATTGGGAATTGCATAATTGCAGCAGATCACTGTGGTAAAATAGTCCCAGGCAGCAAAACACGAGGAGGAGCCCTGAAATCCTCATTTTTCATGAGGATGAGAACCAGGACTGCTCGAACCAGCAAGTCCACTCTTGGTGTTTCACTGGCACCTTCCAGTTTCTCTCTAACAACCTGGGGTTCCCTTCCTGTAAAACCCTATCTAAAAATACCTCCCAGCCCACGTGCGCTGAGGCTGTGAGCAAACCCCAGCGGGGTGAGGGCTCTGTGAGCACACCCAGTGCTCCCACTGAACCAGCAGGGGATGGTTTGGGCTGGCAGGACCTCCAACCCCATCCAGTGCCACCCCCTGCCAAGGCAGGGGCACCTCCCACAGCCCAGGGTCTGGAAAATGGACAGGAATCTGGCAAAGCTGACGTTCCAGCATCCACAAGGTACATTACAAATTTAAACAAGGAGCTCCTCAGACAAACATTCCTTTGGGAAGTGGCAGAAGCTGCCAGCATGACCCAGATTTTGGGTTCTCCTTCCCATTTCCCACCCAGCAGTGCCTGCTCCCTGTCACAGCCCAGGACCACAACTCCCCCATCCAGCCCCACGTGGAGAGCAGCGGGAATGGGCCATTTCTGGGGATACCTCGTGCAGGCAGGGCAGCGGGATACCTGGGGGAATTTCTGGGGATACCTCGTGCAGGCAGGGCAGTGGGAATGGGCCATTTCTGGGGATACCTACTGCAGGAAGGGCATGAGCAGCAGGCAGGAGCGCAGCAGGGGCCTCCTCTTGATCTCCCTGCGGAAGCAGGAGTTCTGCTGGAAGCCGTCCTTGATGTTGAGGATGTACTGGTTGTGCCAGGTGATGAAGCGCACCTCGCGCAGCCCGCGGCAGCTCGCCTCCTCGATCAGCCTCACCACGGGCTGGACAGGGGAAACGGGGGAAAATGGGTGAAAAATAGGGGAAAAATGGGGGGAAATGGAGGAAAAACAGGGGGAAAACGGGGGGAAATGGGGGAAAAACAGGGGGAAAACGGGGGGAAATGGGGGAAAAACACAGGGGGAAAATGGGAAGAAAACAGGGGGAAATCAGGGAAAAACCAGGGGAAAAAACAGGGAAAACGAGAGAAAAAAGGGGGAAAAACAGGGAGAAATGGGGGAGAAGGGAGGGGAAAATCAGGGGAAAATGGGGAAGGGAAGGAAATGCACATGTGTGGAACCACACACTCCAAAATTCATATTCCTGCTCTACACTGCACAAGCCCAGCTCTCCTCACAGCCCAAAGAGCCTCACCATATTATTTGTGGCATTTCTGCCCAACTCTCTCCAGGTCTTACACTCAGGAATTATTTCTGGCACTGCCAACACTGATGAGGTTTCACTCCAGACATCAGCCCCAGGGCTGCACCCCACAGCTCGGGCAGTGCATGTCCTGCCTCAGCAGAGCTCTGGGAACAGGGAACTCAATTAAAAACTGCCAAGGTAAGTGGAGGTGCTGCTCCGAAGGCTGCGGAAACTGTCCCACTGTCATGAAACCAAATCAGGCTCCAGAAGGGCTTCCTTGGTACTGCCACAAGCTGGTTTTCTCCCCAGAGGGACAGTCTGGCCAGCCCTCATGTCTCTGATGCTTTCAGGGCAATTCAAGTCACAGGATCCCAGAGCCACAAGCCAGGCCAGCAGAGCTGTCCCTCAGTTCACCGCTGACTTCCTCCCCTCCCTGAGTGTGTGCAGAGGTATTTAGAGTGTGCTGCATGGAGCCTGGGGCTGCAGCCCAGCAGCAGTTCTGGAAGGGGCCATACCTCAGAGTACTCTCTCCAGCCAAAGTGGTCCCTGCAGAAGTACTTCCACACCGTGTAGCAGTTGGAGCTGGAGCCGGGGCAGGAGGCTGTGGACAGGCGCCGCATTTGGTCGAACTCTGCACTTTCATACAGCTTCATAAGGTTCAGATCCACCCAGCACTCCTGGCCCCTGGGGAAAATGGGAGAAACAGACAATTCTCACCTTTGGTTTGCCATTAAGCACGTGGCATTCAGCACAGAGGGACAAAACCTCAAACCTAGCAGCTGTCTGAGGTGTAGAATACCGGAATTTGGGTTGGGGGGGAGCCTAAATCTCATCCAGTGCCACCCCTGGGACGCCTCCCCACTGTCCCAGGTGCTCCCAGCCCCAGTGTCCAGCCTGGCCTTGGGCACTGCCAGGGATCCAGGGGCAGCCCCAGCTGCTCTGGGCACCTGTGCCAGTGCCTCACCTCCCTCCCTCCCAGGGAACAATTCCTTCCCAATATCCCATCCATCCCTGCCCTCTGGCAGTGGGAGCCGTTCCCCTTGTCCTGGCACTAAGTGCCCTTGTTAAAGGTCCCACAGAGACTCGAGAGGTAAGAACAGATTTCTGAAGAATTTCTCCTCACCAACTCACCAAATAAAGGTCTCTATTTATAAAATAAAGCAGTTCAGTGGAACTGTTTGCACAGAGAGAGTGGGCACGTTGAACTCTCAGAAGAACAGGGCACACAACCCAAATTTGGTGCTGTAGAACAGCACAATTCAAAATAAAACTCCACGAGCTCTCAACAGCAGAATGTGCCACCACTAATAAGTTTCATTTTCTCTGTTCCCTAAATGTAAGAAACAACAGAAGGTGTAAACTTTGCAGGACACTGGACTGAGCAGGTTCCTTGACTGGCAAGTTGCAACATCGATAGATTTTTTTCAGATTGGTGCAGCCAAAATACGGAAATTTAGGCTCTTCCTTCCATCCTTCTGCAGAACTCCAGCCCAATCCGTGAATCCCCCGGGCTCTTTCCCTTCAGCAGGACAAGCGCTCTCTGGACGTCATGGACAAACAGATGAGCAGAGGAATCAGTCTGTAAGTGCTCTGAAATACGTGTGGTTCACAGCTCCTCTCCGAGTTCGGGGACGTGCCGCCAGTTACCGCAAACAGGTTCAGAAAAAACAGAAACCTGCGAGCAGCAGGGCCCAGCAGGAAATGAAAGCTGCTCCCAGCAGAACAGCTGTGAGACAGCACGGCTCACACCCGCTCCCTGCCCTGCTGAAACTGCTGATCTTCTCTCTCTGACTCAACCAGTTCCTCCCTGCACCAGCACCAACCTGCCGGCCCCGGGACCTCGGGGGCTTCAAAGAGCCCGAGAGGCACGAGAGGCTTCTGTGCTCAGGGCTGGGGAGCCACGCTGAGCTCAGGCACTGCAGAGGCAAGGCAGGCACTGACACTTCCTGGTGACACCAAGGCAGCACGGTCTTATCTCCTACAGATGAGCCCAGCTTTGGGTGAGGGGCCGAGTGTTTAAACTCCTGTATGAAACCAAACGTCACTTAAAGGATACTGGCTTCAAATGATGATGGAAATCTCAGATTTGGTTAAACTGGAGAAGCTCCCCCAGACCATCGAGTTCAACCGTTCCCCCAGCACCGCCAAGGCCACCGCTGACCCACGTCCCCAGGTGCCACATGCCCAGGGCTGTCAAACCCCTCCAGGGACGGGGACTCCACCAGGCAGCCTGTGCCAGGGCTGGGCACCCAACCAGAGTTTAATTTGGAAGCACAGGTACTGAAATAGCAACAGCAGAGCTCAGACAGCAGAGCCAAATGTGCTCCCATGGAAAGGCACAGCAGGAGGAAAAGGCCAGGGAACACTCCCAAGGGATGCTCATCAGCAGCTCTTCCCAGCTCAGCAGTGAGAGCGTCCCAGTAACCAGGACTGGGCTGCCAGGCTGCACCAGGCACACAGGAACCTCTGCAGCAGGGCAAGAGCACAAACAACCCATCTGAGCCCGATCTTATCAGTGCCTCCTCAATCCAAACCCCGGAGAGGGGCATCAGGGCCAGGGCAGCACGTGAGTTTCAGATTTTACCCCACTTGCCCTCTCATCAAGTCATGCTGCTCTCTGTGGTGACCGTGGGCCACGTGGGAGGTGACACCTCAGACTGGGAAATGCTGCAGACACATTTCCCTCTCAGCTTAAAGGCTCCGTCCTCAGGGGACAGAAGAACCCAAAAGTAGTGACTTTTTACAGGCTGGACAGACTGTTTTTCCCTGCCTTTACAGTTGGTGACTGGGGTGCTTGCAAAAGCAATCTTCTGGAATTTTCACAGCCGGGGGGCCAGCTTGTAAACCTGAAACAACTGCTGACAAACTGACCCATATATGTGTGTGTGTGTGTGTACATATACAGCTTAGATGAACACCTGGCAGGTAAAAATAAACCCAGTAATAATAACATCAATAAAAGGAACCCCCCAGCTCTGGATCGGGCAGTCCTTGAGGCAGGGCTGCTGGAGGAGAAGAGATTGTACCAGAAGTTGTTTGTTCTTCCCAAGAACCCACTCCTGGTCACTCCTGAACACGAGGTCCTGGGTCGGGGGGGCCTGGGGTGTAGGCACGGGTAGGTTCTCAAACTCCACAGCAATGAGGGTGTCGAACACATCCCCCTCTCCCAGGGATTGCACAGGCACCCTATTTCCTAATTCCAGCCCCAGCTGCACCTCCTGTTTGCAGGGCAGCACAAACAGTGTCCCTGTGCTTGCTGGGCTCCAGGGGCTCTCAGCTGCTGGATGTGGATGTGTTTGGGAGGGGTTGCTTTGTTTGTTTCATTGGTAAATCAGTAAAAGATGCTCCTGGCAGGGCTGGGACTCGATGACCTTTAAGGGTCCTTTCCAACCTAAACTATTTATGTTTTAGAGGAGCACAAGCACAGCTCTGAGTGGCTGCAGAGCTGGTACAGGCAGGGACCCTGCAGCTCACCCAGTGCCACAGGCAGGGACATCTTCCCCTGTCCCAGGCTGCTCCAACCTGGCCTTGGGCACGCCAGGGATCCAGGGGCAGCCACAGCTTCTCTGGGCACCCTGTGCCAGGGCCTGCCCACCCTCTCAGGGAGGAATTCCTTTCCAACATCCCGCCTATCTCTGCCTTCTGGCAGTGGAAATTCATTCCCCTTGTCCCATCATTCCAGGCTTTTCCTAAAAATTAAAGTTCCCTGTCACACCTTCCAAAAGCAACTTCCCAAAAAAAACCACTCCTGTGTACACGTGACTACAGTAATCAGATTCCCAATTATTACTCAGCTCAAATCCCTCCTGATTTCAACAACTCAGGAAGGAACTTCACGATCACCGCTCCTGTGACAAGCATTGTCACAGCCCCTTGGTGTCCCCTGGGTCCTGGCACGGGCAGTGCTGTCACAGCACTGTGCCTGCTGCCCTACCTGGGAGCAGCTCCTGAGAGCAACCCCTGATCTCTGTTTCAGGAGGAGCTGCTTTATTGCCAGGAGCAGCCTGACCTCAGCCTGCAGCCAGGTGACAGCTGTTCCCCAGAGTGCAATCTGTTTGCTGACAGGAAACAAGAGCAGGGATGGCAGTGACTGCAGGCTCCCACGGCTCCCACAGCTCCCACAGCTCCTCACAGCTCCTCACAGCTCCTCACAGCTCAGGGCCCCCCTGGCTTTGTACAGCTAGGAGCCAATTAGCTCCATTTCGTATGGAAATGGTGCTGCAAAGCGCAGCAAGAAGGAACCCACACAGCACAAGGCAAACACTTCAAAATCACTTCACAGGAGTTTCATTCGAGGCTCTGCCTTGCATTCCTGCTGGAAAGGAATGAAAAGCAGCTCCCAGCCACTCGGAGGGTGTAGCCAAGAACCTCCCCCAAACTCAGGCACAGGGACTCTCTGCTGGTTTCCCATCTCCCTGTTATCACCCACACATGCCTTATCTCACACACTGCGGCCCTGTGTGGATCACACAGAAAACTTCTGAAATTTAACTGTTTGATGGGCCAGGGACCTGCAGAACTCCCCAGACAACTGCTGCCCCACCCCTGGCAGTGTCCCAGGCCAGGCTGGACAGGGCTGGGAGCAGCCCGGGACAGTGCAAGGTGTCTCTGCCAGGGCAGGGGTGGCACTGGCTGGGCTTTAAGGCCTTTTCCAAGGCAAAGCACTCTGTGATTCCATGATTCCATCCTGAAATGCCTGCACCGTGCTCTGCACGATTTTAACACGTCAAGCACATTCTGTCAGCAGCAGAGAAGCAGCCATCCCACACACAGAGGAATGAAGGAAAACCAGTTTCCTGTACATTTTGTTGTGTCCATGCCTCTCCTTCCCAGTCCCTTCACATGCCCCCCGATAACTCCAGTGGAACACTCTGTATTTCCAGAGTCACGGAATCCCTGAGGCTGGAAAAGCCCTCCAAGAACACCAAGCCCAACCTCGTCCCCAGCCCAGAGCAGCCAGTGCCACGTTCAATCATTCCTTGGACACCTCCAGGGATGGGCACTCCAAACCTCCCTGGACAGACCCTTCCTGTGCCTGACCACCCTTTCCTTGGAGAAATTCCTGCTGATATCCGAGCTGAACCTCCCCAGGACAGCTTGAGTTTCCTCTTGTGCTGCCATTTACTGGCCTCACCCAAGGGCCAGGAGTGAGCACAGGGAGAAGAGCTCCCAGCAGGACCCGTCCGCTGCAGAGCCACCTGCTTCTCCCTCACTGCAGCCATTCCATCCCATTCTGGCCTCTCTCCTAGCTACAATGAGCCATTCCATAAAACTGACAGAAATTACGGGAAAAAAGAAAGAAAAGGGAAAGAAATCAAAGTAACAGCAAGAAGCTGCTGTGTCAGGCGACCTGGGAGCCCTTTTTGCCAAGAGGAAGAGTGGAATTTTCAGCCAAAGCAGGGGGAACCGATGGGTCAGAACTGCAGAGTTGATTTAAACAAATCCTCCTGTAATCTCTAATGCTGCTGCTTGTTTTGAAAAGCAATGTGTGCATGACAGGACAGGTGTGTGTGTGTGTGGGGAAACCTGCTCAGCTCCTCAGCCGAGTATTTCCCCTTAGCAAAGAGCATCTTAAAATATCCCATCGTGGGCATCTCCTGCTGGAAAGCAGCACTTGGCACTGCTCTCTCTTTGCTGAAAGCTGGAACTTCTCCAGGGCCTCTCCTCACATCTGTGAAGAAAACTGAGTGCTTCCAAGTACTTTAACCTGTCTAAGTTGATGTTCCCCCATTTGTTTAGATAGCTTGGTATGTGGTGCTACATACTTGGCAGACTCAAGAATACAAAAAAAAAAAAGTAATTTTTGATACTAGTTGAGGCCAAACTGCAAGAAGTAGCTGAAAGAGCTGCATTACAAAGTAACTAAACAAGGTTTACCACTCCTCTGGGATCACATTCCCTGAGGTGAGAGGCAACAACTTAATGTGTATTTTTCATTACTCATCTCAATAACTTATCTCCATCATTACTCATCCCAATAATTAAGAGGAAGGAAGGTTTATATAAATAGCTCCTTGAAGAACACCCTAATTTAGAGCTCATTCCCTAATTGAGCTGATGGCCGACACTTTCTGGAAGGGCCCAGCTCCCTGGGGGCAGCGCCGTGCCAGGATTATTCCAATCCCCACTCAGCACACCCCCAGAGCGTGTGGAACAGAACAGGACACACAGCAGCCTGGCTGGCCAGGCAGAGTGCTGAGCAGGCGAAGTTTCCTGGGGCTGCCAGGGAGCAGACAGGCCTGCAAAGCTCGTCTGACCGCGGGAGATTAATGGCTTTAACAAATAATGCTGTAACCAGGGGACGCGGCGCTGGCGGGGCACGTTCACAGCTCCTGGCTCCCCAGCTGCCAGGGGACACAGCACGGGGACACAGCACGGGGACTCTGGCACCTGCCTGAGTGACCACCCAGGAGCTGGGCTCCCCACACCTTGGCACGTTCTCCTCAGACAAGGTGAGGCTGCAAAAGAAGCAGCTGGTGATGGTGCCCACAAAACATTGACCTCCCACCTCAAAACCTGGCTTAAAACCTTGGCAAGTTCTCCTCAGACGGGGTGAGGCTGCAAAAGAAGCAGCTGGTGATGGTGCCCACAAAACATTGACCTCCCACCTCAAAACCTGGCTTAAAACCTTGGCAAGTCAAAGCTCCAAGGAGGATCAGACTCAAACTTTGAAATCAGAAGCTCTGGTCTTAAACAGAGCTTCACTTCAAAGGTCTCACCGACACTTATCCAGCCGTGAAGCTTTCCCAAGGTTGGAAGGGATCTTGAAGATCAGCTGATTCCACCCCTGCCATGGCAGGGACACCTCCCACTGTCCCAGGTGCTCCAAGCCCTGTGCAGCCTGGCCTTGGGCACTGCCAGGGATCCAGGGGCAGCCCCAGCTGCTCTGGGCACCTGTGCCAGGGCTGCCCACCCTCCAGGGAGGAATTTCTCCCCAGCATCCAGTGGAAATCTGCAGCTCGGCAGAAGCCACTCAGCCCAGCAAGGCCAGGTCTGTATCCCCGGGCTCTGAGGGCAGTGTCCCACCAGGCTGTCCCCAGCCCTCGCTGCTCCTGTCCCTTCCCTCCCGCTCGGGGAACATCCTGTGTCTGGCACACAGCTGCCACCCTGTCCCCAGCTGGATCAGACAGACAGGAGTCCATGTCCCACCAGCCCGGGACCTGCACACCCAGTGCAAGGGAGATGTCACTGCACAGCAGCTCCCCAGCCTGGGCGGGACTAAGCCATGACCAAGCACTGTGTCCTTTACATTAATCATCCCCAAGTCCATCCTTTAGGACACGGAGCTCATGTGCACTGATGGATTCGGTGACACAACTTCTAAAAGAAAACCATTTGCTCATTTGCACAGAGCTCAAAGTTAAATCATTTAATGGGCTTGTCCCTGGCTGTGCTGTTTGGTTTTCAGAAATCATTTCTAACACTTGGGAAATGGACATTCCTCTGTTGTAAAATACAGCAAATTTTATCTGCTATGCACTTAGAAGATTTTCAATTTTTATTAGACTGGCATATTTCTTCAAGACAATTCTATAAAATACAGTTGATCCCTACAGCATTTCCTACTCCATTGTCAGTGTGGGGCATCCATATTCTGATATTGCCATCACTAAAAAGGCCCTGGCACAGGGTGCCCAGAGCAGCTGGGGCTGCCCCTGGATCCCTGGCAGTGCCCAAGGCCAGGCTGGACACTGGGCTGGGAGCAGCTGGCACAGTGGGAGGTGTCCCTGCCATGGCAGGGGTGGGGCTGGGGGAGCTTTGAGGTCCCTTCCAACCCAAACCAGTTTGAGTCTATGACAAGAGTTGAATTCAGTGTCTAATCCAACATCAAATTAAGTGGAAGTAAAGACTAATGCTGACTTTAAGCACTAGATTTGGTCTCTGGTGCCAAATGAGAAATCTCAGCTTAATAAATGAAAAAAAAAAAAAAATCTTGAAAAAGCAGGGATATACTTCCTTCAGGAATTGAAAGGAAGAAGAGGCAGTGAGCAGAACCCCCGGGGATTCGGGTGGCAAAGGCAGAGTGAACTTTTCACTCCAGAAATGTCACTTTGAACTGGAGCTGCTCCAGCCTGGCAAACTTCTCCTCTCTTATCTGCCCTGCCACAACGTGCACCACACACTTCCTCCAAAAAAAAAAAAAAAAACAAACCAAACACACCACACCAGTCTGCACCCTGCACTAAGTGGACCCTGCAAGCATCACTCCTCCCCACTGCTCCTCAAACTGGAACCTGCAGGGGAGAAGCTGAAGAAGTTTTAGCTCTCAGGGTGCAGGAGCCCACACAGGTCACACAACCACATCAACCTAACAGCTGTTGGCTAATTTTAGAAAATGAGTCAATAGACACAGCTCTGTACAGAGAAAACAATAACTTCAATAACTGCTTTAATAGTGGAGATGATCAGCATTTCTGACCGTGTGGCTCAGGCTGCTCCCAGGGAATTAGCTGAAACATCCCCATTTACTATCACTGACACTTCCCAGGGACTCTGCAGAGCTCCCCTCTGGTATAGCTGCTTGGGATGGAACGATGCAGACTGTGCTGGGTGCTCACAGTGACACAGAGCAACTGCTCTGTCATCCCTGTCCCCAGCGCTGCCAAGGCTTTCATGGTGCCACTTAGTCCAACACAGAGGAAAGACTAATTAGGAACGCCAAGAACAAGCACAGCATTCCACAACAGCCTCTGAATTCCTACAGAGCTGAAGTTTTCTGATTTCACACACTCCAAGTCCTCCAGCTTCAAAGAACACATTCCAGATGCTAAATAACAGTTTTACAGGTGTACAAAATTTTTTTGTCGAGTTAAACTTGTTGGATATAAATCAAGAAACATCATCCCAGGGTTTACAACACACTTGGATAAAAGTATCAGAAAAAAAAGGCACATCCTGTTCTATTTCTGCACCCTTCCCAGCAAGGCAGTAAATTCAGTTACCTACCGATACTTGACTTTGATCTTGTCATTGTCAGGGTTGCAGTAAAGCCTTTCCAGGTGCTCCTGGGAATCGTTGGCCACACTTTGCCACTTCTGGGTTGCTGTCCTCCTCACCTGCCAGTGGTAGGGTAACACCGTGTGATGCTTGGGACAATCACTGCCATAAACACAAGTGCCCTGGAGGAAATCCACACAGATTTCAATCCCGTCCTCCTGGTGGGTGTGATACTGCAGCTGGTTCAAGAGCTCAAACACCAGGTCAAGGGAAGCCTCTTCACTTTTATCCTGGAATATCCCAGCACTGAATTTATTGCTCGGGGTCAAGTTGTATTGCACTGGACAGCTGTTCTCCTGGAGTAAGCCAGATGTGTAGCTTTCCAGAACCTTGTCAGGGAACAAAGGACAAGCTGCACCATCACCAGCACTTGGGTGCAAAGGATGATCCTGGAATGATTCATTACCATTATCAGCAGCAGTTCCAGGAGTTTCTGGGGAGAAACCTTGCTCTCCTGACTGCACGTCCTGCTCAGGATGCCCGAGGGAAGGACGAGCTCCTGGCAGTTGACCCTGCACATCTGGAGCTGTTGGCATCAGCACAGTCACATTATTTTCTGTCTGGGGGCAAGAGGTACCGAGGTCCAGAGTCTTTTTCACAGCAGGTTCACATAAATCACCATGGCCACCACGCTGGCCTCGGGGCACAAAGACCCTGTCCAAGGCTCCAGCTCCCAGCAGGCTGGTAAAGATGGGCCGCAAAGCCCGCAGAGTTTGTGTGTCCAGTCTCTTCTGCACTTGCTGCTTCTTTTTAAAGCAAGGCTTCACTGGGGGGATCTTTTCAGGCAGCCTCACCTGGGGAGAAAAGTCCTCCGAAGGAGAGCACTTCATTGCTGGGCAGGGAGCCTGGGGCACCACGCACGCCGGCTGGGGCTCGGTGTCCATCGGACACAGACTTTGCTCTCTCCAAATCACTTTCAAATGTCCCAGAGCCTCCCAGGAATCAACCTAGGGCAGAAAGGAAAACAAGACAGTTAATCTCTCTAATTGCTCATGGTTGACACGAACAAGATCACCCCTGGAGAGGATTCTGAGCCAGCAACAGCAAACTCCTCCCCTCGCTGTGACTGCGGGTAGCCCTTAGGCACGTAAAGCATGAAAACAGCTAAACTCGGGCTAATGAATCCCAAACCCACACTCCTCCTCTCCCCGCACATGCCGGCTGAGACACTCCGGCACGCACACGCAGTCCCCCGAGGGTGGGCAGGAGAGGGGGATGGTCCGCCGCCTCCTCCCCGTCAGGATGTGCGACAAACAGGAGCGCTTGGGTTCGTTCTACCGCACAAAAGAGAACATGACAGCGCCGATTCCTGTGCCTCCCTCACACACAGACCTGAGGAGCATGAGACACGTCCCCCCCCGCATTTCAGACATTCCTGCACCATTTCCTCTCCCACCGGAGGAGCAAACCTACACATTCCCGTTCCAATGGCATGTGTCCTCCCTCGTGTCACCTCCCACGGCCCGGCAGCAGCGCCGGGGAGCCGCTGGCTGCGGAGACCCACGGCAAACTTGCCACCGTGCCATCCTGCCGGGGCTCCCAGGCATCCCGAGCTCCTCGCCCGTCCCTGCCCTGTCCCCACCCTCGCCCTGTGGCACCCGCTGGAGACACACCGCGCTCCTCTCGCCGCGCTGGGCACCAGGAATTAAAACTGGGCAGGGAAGCAAAGAGAAGGGTGATGGTTACTCAGCAAGCGAGAAAGGCGTTACTCGCAAGCTGCAGAATTGTATTATTTTAAAGCACAAATAAGCAGTGTGTCTCGTACGTCACGAAAAGCAAGTGCTATGCCTTTTAATCAGCAATCCTGTAATATTTGATTACATTTAATTAAACCTTCTTCAATCTGACACGCAGGCTCAAGGCTCAGAGTGGAGCACATTAAGGATTACTTCCTGGATAAATGCATTCCGGCAGAGTTACTCCTCACTTCAAAACAAAATCCCAAAAAGCAGAGAAAATTTGGCAATCATTTCTTACTACTGATGATTTGCTCTGGAAAATCTCTCATTGAGCCTTCCGTATTTTGGAACATTCATTTATAAGGCTTTTCCATTTCCCTGGGAAACAGCACATCAGAATTGCCAGGAAAAAGAAAAAAAGTTGTGCCTCTCCAGTTTTCCCATTTTTAGATTAAATTTAAAGCAACTGGTATATCTGTCTGGCAGTTAACCCCAAAGTCATCGGTGTATCTGTTACTCTTCCACAGACACCAGGCAATTCCTCCAAACCACCAAAGGCACCTTCAGGTAACTCCAAAGGTTTAAAAATCCTCGACTCCGAAGAGAATGAGATGTTCCCGTTGTTGCAGCCCAGGTCTCACTGCCCTGGCGAGGAGCAAGAGGATCCGCCAGGGCTCAAGGACCCCTCCAGCGCCAAGGTGCTGAGCAAGTGACTTCTGATCTCCTTCAGCCATACCTTTGCTGCCATTTCAACATTCATACTCCTCACTCGACCAGCATTTAAGTTTGGCTGCTATTTTTACAGAAGTGCCTTAGTGAGCAGAGCCGGATCCCCCAACGGCTCTAAAAATAAAGCAGCAGGAAGGACGAGGCTCACTTTGCCGGCGTTCCCGTGCTGCAGCAGGCAGGAGCGGTCCCGCAGCGATGCTCCCGCAGCCGCCGCTGTCTCGCCGGGGGGTTCGCTCCCCGAGCGCTCGCCATCGCACGCGAGCCGCACCTCCTCTGCAAAGAGAGCCGCTCCGCGGCCCTTAAGACACGCTTCAACAACGAACAATGGAAGCGGCAGCCCAGCCACAGACCCTGAGGACGGCGGAGCTGCCGGGCAGCCAGCCCAGCGCAGCTGGGACCTACCGGCGCGGGCTCCCTCGGCGCTGCTCCCGCGTTCTGACCCAAATCCACGGTAACTCCAGAGCGAAATCACTTTTCTGGTGGGGGGAGATGTAGTAAACAGGCGGGCGGTGCCGGGACACCGTGACCGCGGCCGGTGCGGGGTCAGCACCGCCGTGTCCGCACCGAGGGCCGCGCCGGCCCGCGCATCCCGTCTGCCTCGCCCGGCTCCTGCCGCTCGCTCCGCCGCCCGTTTAAATAGCGCTGCCAAGGCAGCCGCGAGGGCAGCGCCGGCCGGGGCGGAGCGCGGGCGGGTAGCGCCGGTTCCCCGCCCCGGGGCCGGTCCCCCCGCGGCGCCGGCCAGGCTGCAGCACGCCCCGTGTCCCCCCCGCGCCGCACGGGTGTCAGCGGCCAGAACCGAAAGCGCCGCCCGAGGCCGTTCCCGGGAGCGATAGCACAAGAGGCCCCTTCGCGTTTCATTTATCACGCACCGAGCGTTTCGTTTCGGGCGGGCGGGGAGGGAGCGATGTCCCCGAGCACGGCGCTGCGTGCGTGGGGCTCGCACGCGAGCCGGGGACGGGCTGGGAACACGCTGGGAATGAGCCGTGTCAGCCCCGGCGCTCCAGTCACGCAGCACGGAGGAACACGCCGTCCTCACGGAAGGCAAGCACGGCACCCCGAGCCTCCCCGCGCCGCCGAGCTCTCGGTGCGAGCGGCTCCAGCCGCGCTAATTAATGAGTAAGAGACAAACAGGGAGCCCGTCCCGGAACAAAGTCACCCTGACTCACTTGGTGCACCCACACGCAGCCCCTGGCACGGCGCTGCCCCGATCGGGGCCGTGCTCCTGCCGGTGACACACTCCGGAAAAGCGAGCGTGGAGTGGAACAGGTTTCCCAGAGTGGCTGTGCCTGCCCCAGCCCGGAAAGTGCTCAAGGCCAGGTTGGACGGGGCTTGGAGCAACCTGGTGTCCCTGGCCGTGGCAGGGTGGTGGAATGAGATGAGTTTTAAGGTCCCTTCCCAACTCAAGCCATGCTGTGATAACGCACTAGAGGCAGCTACTGTTTGTTTACAGAGTATTTTATAGGTGGGATTGGTTAAGAGCAGTTCGCCTGCCTTTGTCCCAGCCGTGCCCGTGCTGTCGCTGTCTGGCTCTACGTGTGCGGGAGCACGGCCGGTTCAGCTGTCCGTGCCGGCCTGGCATGCTTCCCTGCTGAATCACTGCCTGCTCCCGGAGAAACCCCAGCAGGGCACGGCCAGCAGTTCACACGGCCACCAACCACAGCCGATGCATCCACAGCACCAATAACGGCCAGATAAGATAAATTACAAAGGAGGCAATAACTGCAGAATGTGACATTCGTGTTGATGGAGCACCTATTGTATCATCTGCCCAGAGAGGCTGTGACTCCCCGTCCCTGGAAACGTCCAAGGCCAGGATGGATGGGGCTGGCAGCAACCTGACCTTTGGGAGGTGTCCCTGCCCATGGCAGGGGCTGGATCAAGATGAGCTTTAAGGGCCTTCCATCCCAAACCACTCTGGGCTTCCACAACTCGTGATCTTGTTTTCTTTTTAAAGCCAGTCTTTCATTCCTTGTGCTCAGTGACTTTATGAAATTACACATACAGAAAACAAAAGCAGCTGGAAGGAAACTTGTTTTAAGGTGGCACAAACTGTACAGCACGGTTGGAAAATATTGCACAGCTGCATTTATAGTGCAGGTAGGATATGCCATTTTCCCAACAAATTACAGAAATGGAGCTCCATGGAATCACAGACCTTTTGGAATTAGGAAGGACCTTAAAACCCATCCAGTCCCACCTTCCACTGTCCCGGGCTGCTCCAAGCCCCATCCAACCTGGCCTTGGACTTCCAGGGATGAGGCAGCCACAGCTTCTCTGTGCCACGGCCTCCCCACCCTCAGAGGGGGGAATTTTATCCAATCTAAACCTACTCTTTGACAGTTTGAAGCCATTCCCCCTTGTCCTGTCCCTCCATGTCCTTGTAAATAGTCCCTCTCCAATGCAGGTGGAGAGAGAATGACTCAAGAGAGGCTGAGTAAAGGTGGCATCTGTATCTGCAGGAGCTGGAAACTAATTATCATCTATAAATTAATTGAGCTCTTGAGTGTCTGAAGCATCAGACAGAGCCTCCCAGTCTGTCTGGACTGGAGCGTTCTCGAGCAGGGTGACTGGGATGTGTCACATCCTCGTTCAGGGAGAAGGAGCTGCTCACACACACTTGTATTTATATGCCACCACCAGAAGAGAAATTACCACTTTGGAATAGCTCCCTTCATGCATGAGCTATAAATAAGAGGCACATATGGTTGATCTGCGCACTGGGGTGGGCACAGCTCCTGCTGCACTGGGGCTGGGAGGATGGAACCAGGCAAAGACAGAGGCTGGAATAACCATCTTTCCCCAAACAAATATATAATTAAAAGAAACAGAGCACACCAGACCCTCGGACACCCATTTCTGAGGCCACCCCACACAAATATAGAAAGAAACTCTGACCACCATGAAAGCATGATCTCATCTTTAAATACATGTTTAAATCTTAAGCAAGAGAAAGAAAGCTTTAATTATCTCTTTCAGATGGTAAACGGCCCCAGCTGAATACAGCAATTTACAACTCTGACTTGCAAATACAGGATAATCAGTATGCACACTTGGATTCGTTGATGAAAAGAGGGGAAACATCTGACTTAAATGTTTGTGATAAAACAACAAAGCTCTCAGGCTCCAACACATTTTTTTCTAATGACAGAACTCCTTTTCCACCTCAACTCTTGCACAATGAACATTCTTCACTTCCTAAAACACATCCCAGTACAGGAAAGTTCATTGTCCTTTCTAGTGTTTCACACAAGGCAACGAACAGCACCGTGCTGACAACTAACAAAGGGATCCTAGAATGGTTTGGGTGGCAAAGACCTTAAATCTCACCTCATTCTCACCCCTGCCTTGGGCAGGGACCTCCCACTGTCCCAGGTGCTCCAAGCCCAGTGTCCAGCCTGGCCTTGGGCACTGCCAGGGATCCAGGGGCAGCCACAGCTGCTCTGGGAATTCCATTCCAGCCCCTCCTGCCCCCCGGCAGTGGGAGCCATTCCCTGTGTCCTGTCCCTCCATCCCTTGTCCCCAGTCCCTCTCCAGCTCTCCTGGAGCCCCTTCAGGCCCTGGAAGGGCTCTGAGCTCTCCCTGGAGCCTTCCCTTCTCCGGGGGAACATTCCCAGCTCTCCCAGCCTGGCTCCAGAGGGGCTCCAGCACCCGGGGCATTTCCTCGGCCTCCTCTGGACTCTCTCCAGCAGCTTCACATCCTCCTGATGTTGTTCCTCAGACCTGGGGGCAGCTCTGCAGGTGGGGTCTCACCTAAGTGGGGCAGAATTTCCCCTTCCTCTGCTGCCCACACTGGGGCTCAGCCCAAGGCACGGGGCAGGGGAGGCTCTGGGCCAGGTGGGGTCATGTGGAGCTTCCAAATTCTTCTCCTCAGGGCAGCTCCCAGTGCCTGGATTCGTGCTTCTCCATCCCAACACCTGATGGCAAATGCTAATCCCCTGCAAACAGCACCCCAAGCTCTACCCTTTGCCAGCCAGCCAGGGTAGGTGAGCACCCAGGGAAAGGAAAGGTCAGCGATGCAGACATTTATTAAAAGTTAACAGGAGGGACAAGGGAACCTGTGATGTGCTGGCTGTGCCTCTGTGACATCTGGGGAAATGACGCCAGCCAGGTTTCACTGATGGGAAGGAAGGAGCAGGAGGGCAGCAGGGGTTCAGTCACAGCTGTGCTCAGGAAGCCTTGGCTGGACTGACACCTACTGGGCTCCACCTGCTGTGGTCGGTCCTCAAGACAAGGAAGGCAGAAATGTCACAGTCTAAATATGTCAAGATGAAATTCTCTACTCATTAAACTCATTTATTAATGAATTTCTATTCATTTGTTTCATTCTGTTCATTCATTCTATTAATCTCCAGACCTTGTCTGTTTATACATGATAATCTAGAGCAGGTCAATGGAAGAAGGTGGTGCTAGTCTTTAAAATAAAAATTTTCTTGCTGGTTACATATTCACTGTGTGTTGGGGATTTTTTAGTAAATCTCATATTTTTCTTTTTTGCACTGCTCAAAAGAAAAGTCCCAAAACTAGAGTGGTTCCAATTAATCAAAGAAACCTTTTGAATTGAGACCCAACTTTTACATTTGCAGCTGGCAGTAGCAAAATAATTTCCTTGGTCTCAAATTCTCCTCTTTTAACATCTCGCACTAGTAATTGAAAGTTTTGAGAGCACAGCATGCTGTTTCCCTACTGAATATCAAGTCTGGTGAAAACAGCACTTATCAGGGAAAAATATCATGCATTATACATGAGTAGAACCACACCTCTGGTTATTTCACTATCAAATAATCTTATCTCAGGAAGTGATTTAGGATAGATTAATTTGGACAGGGAACACATGCTTCCAAGTGGGCCCTTTACCTGGAAATTTGTCAGGAGTTAATCATTTCTGCAGAGGTATTTTAGTGCTCCAGGCAGAGGAATGGACCCTGACCCTTGGCCTGCTGAGCAGACACCAGCTCTGTGCTTTCAGGACGTCAGCACAGCAGCACCATCCAGCCAGAGCTGGGTCACTCCTGAGCTCCTGACTATCTCATGGAACAAGAAATCATTTGGCACAGAACTTTTTTCTCTTTCTGTTCTATCACTCACACTCGGGTCAGCAGTTTCTCCAGAACTCAGCCTTCTAGGTGGAGTTTCCTTCTGCAGCTGGATCAGTCTGAGGGGGACATTAATGATGATTCCAAACTAAAACAATGATATTTTAAAAAATCCCTACACTTTATTTTTAAAATGCATGTAGTGAGCATTTGCAGGGAATCAGGGATAGACTGAGACCAGGTAACAATGGACACCAAAAAGTAGCAGACTGGAGGGACACTGGGACATTGAACTGATTTGCTGAAGCACCCATCCGATTTGGAGGTTGATGTAAATACACAAATTAACACATGAAATGAGTCAAAATATGTCCACAGTGGGGACAGGCTCATCTGGTTTACATGGGATTTTGTTGAACTGCTGCACCCTCTCGTGGAAGTCTCTTAAATCCATGTAAACCCTGGAAATTTATTCAAAGCCAAAGCAACACTTACCAATCCTTAACAAACACAAACTGATTCATAAAACACCACTGAACTTTTGAGACTTTTAAAGGATAATGATGATTCTGGAACACTTCCCAGGTGGATCCTGCCACCATGTGAGCAGTAACGTGTGGATGGCAGTGCTTTAGTCCTTCTCCTTTAGGCCAACTCCTTTTTGAACTGAACAAAATGGGAATGTTCCTTTACAATGCGGTGTTGACCAACTGAAAGCAAAATATCTTCTAAAATCACCAGCTAGTTCTACCTAGCACACAGACAGGTCACTGTCTACATTCAAATAATGTAATTAACACTTAGCTCCGTTTTACTAACAGGTAATTTACTATCTACGTGCAAATAAAGTAAATTCTTCAACCAAAAATTCAATCAAATTAACAAAAGGATGCCTGGAAGACAACAGCACTGGCCTGTTTTACATCTGAAAACCAGCTAAGAGCTGCTCCTGGAGACGTTGAAGGTGTGAATGAAGATGTCTGTAGATAAGCCTGGAAAAGGTCAATCCTTACAAGAGAAAAGGGAGAGGCCTTGTAAATTTGAATTCCTCCCAGGCTCTGCACGACTCAAACAGCAAGGAGGCAAACAGGAGTGTAAACACCTTAAACTGCGAATAAGGTAACCAAATGGACAAAATCAATTCTAAATTCAACAACACATTTTTCTTCTAAGATGCAGGAACTGAAGAACCAAAATCTGAGGCTCAGGGAGCAGCTGGGTGGGCCCAGGCTGCAGAACACCTAAATAAAACCAGCCCTAGGATGATGCAGAAACAGCCAAATGCCTGCTCTGCTCAGCAGCTGTTCTTGGAAACAGCCTGAAGCGCTGTGAGTAGGAGATGCTCTGCTCTGCAAACGAGAATCTGGATTTGGACATTTCTTTCCCCAAGAATTCTGTGTGGGAGCACACTAGAAATGCTTTATTCCAGGGACTCATCCATCTGTGTGTTGCTGGATCCAGCATTCCTGAAGGGTACAGGATACTGCCTTGCTGCGTTCATTCTGTTCATTACTTTTTGCCTTTCCCATTTCCTAAGGTTTTTAAAATTAGGGAAAAAAACTTGGTAGGGTTTTTTCTAACCAGACTCAGGTTGAGCCATGATTGGTCAGCTGGATAACACAAATTTTCTGTGGATGCCTGAATCCCCAACTGTTCCAGGAGATGAAGCAGTCAGTAACACCCCCTTCTATTCCCTCAGCCAAACATGCCTCACGTGGCACTTCAGCTTTAGCTCATCCTTCTTACTTCGGGTATTAGCATTGTAGGAGCAGTCAGCACAGGGATGGTCAGCTCTTGTGACAACACACCACAGGCTAAAATGTTCCTGTGGTCCCGGCCCAGGTGCTTGCCAAGCTGGAGGCTGCAGGAGTGGGGAAGCCCGGAGGGAGGAGACACAGGTGGGAAGTGGCAGCAGCACCCTGAGCCCTCCATCCCACACTGCTGAAGGATGGAGCACAGCCGTGGGTGGGTGCCAGGATGACACATGCCAGGCTCAGAAATCCCATCTGCCTGCTCCCTCCCACTGACAGGGATCCAGCCTGCTGAACTGCACTGGGATCATCCCACTGCACCTCACCTCACCTCACACACCCCCAGTGTGGGACCACGGAGAGCCACTGTGGGGCTGCTGCTCAAGAGACACAAGCTCACTGTCCCACATGGAAACCACTGCTTGATTACCTTTATGCTGTGGTTATTTTCCAAACAGCGCCTCTGATACTGCTTTTCAAAAGTAGCCAGTTCCAAACTGTTCCCAGAATAAATGCTGAGCAAGGCTGAATCTATTCCTAGACATGATTTCATTCATGTGGTCCACAGGCACAAGAACCTTAAAAATGCTAAAGAAGGAAACTGGAGCAGATGAGACCATTTCAAGACATCAAAAATGGGTCACATATGCTACACGCTGAGCTGCCTTCACCGACAGCAAATGCCACAGAAATCCAGCAATTCCCAGCTTTCAGAAATGATTGGCACCTCTTTTGGGGGCTACATTCCAGTGGGAAGTGTCCCTGCCCATGGCAGGGCTAGGAACAAGATGAGCTTTAAGGTCCCTTCCAACACGAATTATTCTGGGATTCTAAACCACATGGAGGGACTGATTTGTCTGGAGAATAACACAGCCAGATTATGGCTCCACTTTTAAACCTCAGACACCACAGAATGTTTCAGGGAAAGCACAGCGCACAGGAGAACAGGAAAGCCTCTCACTCACCCAGTTCTCACACACAGGGAGAAGCTGCTCAGCTCATGAGTGTCACGCTCATCCAAAGGAGGTTTTCCTTTGTATTTAAACAATTCCCCATCAACTGATCCCAAACTCAGCACATTAATCCGTTTCTGCATCATAAATTGCAGTAATCTGACAAAAAGGTGCTTTGAGTCTATATACACGTAAGTGGCAACAATAAAATAAACAAAGCAAAATCTGCCAGGAAATGTCACTGCCCTCATTTAAAATTTTCAGCTTAGTCCACTTTATAAGTTTGGAGAAAAAGTGAGAGCAGTGAAGACAATCCATGTATTTTCAAAATACTTATCACTGCTGCTGTGCTTCAGAAGAAATTTGGTAAGAAACCTAATTGCTAAGTTACAAAGACAACAGCATTCATTTTCCTATTAGCAAGAGAACTTTTGCTTTTGGGTCACATTCCTCCTCTGACCTTGATGCCTCACATTTCTAACAGCTTCTGAATGAGGATTTAGCCAAGATGCAAATTTAGGCACTTAAAACTTGGAATTGCTTTATTTATTGTCAAATAAATAAAGTGGTGGCCCTGTTTATTTTTGGGGAAGCATCTGTGACACTCAGGGTATGAAGCTCTCACTGTACACAGAGTTCTGCCTGGAGCCACAGTTTGCCAGTGGCAGGGGCTTTAAAAAAGCAAAGCGCTCATTTGTTTTTTCAAGAAAGTCTTTCATCATTCCACTGCCTAAATCAATGTCCTATTTCATCCTAATGGGGAGACAGATGGTCACTGGGCAGATTTCATTCCAAAATGACAGCATCCTTCCCATGTAAGCCAAACCAAGAACAAAAAGACTTAATTACATCCCACCACAACACAAAACAAATTTACCCAGATGAGAGGAAGGAAGAAATCTGGGCAAGGGCAGAGATAATGACTAATCTAAATCTTGAAACCACCTTAAGCTTAATTTCCCCCACAGTTTCCAACTACTTTACACAACTCTAAGCATGCTCTTTAATAAAAAAATTCACATGCTTGGCAGCATTGATGACTTACTGATGTTTTCTACTAGAACCACAGAGTGGTTTCGGTTGGGAGGGACCTTAAAGCCCATCCAGTTCCACCCCACAGCCATGGGCAGGGACATTGTGGGTTTAATCTGTTTTACAAAGAAACCAACCCTGATCTCCACTCTTGCTGAAGAACACACCTTTGGGGATGGCACCTAAGAGGCAAACTGCCTTTCCCACCTGTGGATCCAGGGACTGCTGAAAGCACTTCAGGAGAGGCTCATCCCTGCAGTGTCCAAGGCCAGGCTGGGCAGGGACAGTGGAAGCTGTCCCTGTCCATGGCAGGGCTGGAACGAGCTTTAACGCCCCATTCCATGATTCCATGCTGAGGGGAGGGCTGGGTCCCTGCTGTGGCAGCTGGGGAGCTGCACACCTGCCCTCTGTGCGCAGGTATGGCCACAAAGGTACTCACAGGTGCTCCTGCTGCTCCTCAGAGCTCCCGTGCTTCATCTGACGGGCTGGTGCCTCCTCAAACCCAGCCTGGGGATCCCTGCAGGAGACAGATTTCCAAGCCTGAAGGAAGGTCTGGCTAGCAGAGGTGTAACTCCCATAGCTGCCTGCAGATAACATGTCATCGACAGACCCTGTTAGCACACTGCATCAACACACTGAATCTGAAAATCTGCTCTGTTTGGTCCTGGGAATTTATTATGAGCTCAAAAAGCAGAGTCCTGCTGCACTCCAGTGTTGTATAAAGCTTTATCATAATGCATTCATTTTGACCATATTTAACCTCACTTAAATTTAATCTCATTTCCACACAGCATTTCCTCATGGCATGCACATGAAGTGTTTTCTTGGAAGCAGAGAACACTAGTACTGGAAGGAAATAAATGGGGAAATGACTTGAATTAAATTTTAGAGAAATACATGCTTTGCTAAATGAAGTTGACACCAAAACGTTAAAGATATGAAGAGAATGGGCAGTCCAGGGGACAAGGAGTGCTGCAGCCAGCCCAGACCATCGGGACAACGCCTGCACCCCACTGGCAAGTGCCCCCCACTGATGCTGGACACTGATGTTCATCCCCAGAATCTCTGCGGGGAATCTGTGACCACAACCTGCAGAGGGGACGCTAAAAACAGCGAAAAGCAGAGCACTCTGCACTGCCCCCCAAGCTGGGCTGGAGCTGGGGAGAGCAGCAATGGTTCTAAAAGCCTACAAGAAGACAGAAACATTCTGCTGTGGGAGCTGCAGGGTGGGATTTTTCACAGCGGGGGAAAACACGAGAGAAAGCACGGCCCATTTCCATTCCTTCCGAGCCGAACTGAGACACCCCGGAGGGATCCCGGCCCGCCGGGGACTCACCTGCCTCAGCCACGGGGGCAGCGGGGCTACATCGGGACGGGATCGGGATGGGGACTGGGATCGGGATGGGATCGGGATGGGGACTGGGATCGGGCCGGTCTCGGGATGGGGACTGGGATCGGGATGGGATCGGGATGGGGGTGGGATCGGGCCGGTCTCGGGATGGGGACTGGGATCGGGATGGGATCGGGATGGGGGTGGGATCGGGCCGGTCTCGGGGCCGGGCTGAGGGAGGGGATCGGGGCTGAGGGAGGGGATCGGGGCTGAGGGAGGGGATCGAGGGTGAGGGAGGGGATCGGGGCTGAGGGAGAGGATCGGGCCTAAGGGAGGGGATCGAGGGTGAGGGAGGGGATCGGGGCTGAGGGAGAGGATCGGGCCTAAGGGAGGGGATCGAGGGTGAGGGAGGGGATCGGGGCTGAGGGAGGGGATCGGGGCTGAGGGAGGGGATCGGGGTAGGATCGGGCCGGTCTCGGGGCCGGGCTGAGGGAGGGGATCGGGGCTGAGGGAGGAGATCGGGCTGAGGGAGGGGATCGGGGCTGAGGGAGGGGATCAGGGTAGGATCGGGCCGGTCTCGGGGCCGGGCTGAGGGAGGGGATCGGGGCTGAGGGAGGGGATCGGGGCTGAGGGAGGGGATCGAGGGTGAGGGAGGGGATCGGGGCTGAGGGAGAGGATCGGGCCTAAGGGAGGGGATCGAGGGTGAGGGAGGGGATCGGGGCTGAGGGAGAGGATCGGGCCTAAGGGAGGGGATCGAGGGTGAGGGAGGGGATCGGGGCTGAGGGAGGGGATCGGGGCTGAGGGAGGGGATCGGGGTAGGATCGGGCCGGTCTCGGGGCCGGGCTGAGGGAGGGGATCGGGGCTGAGGGAGGGGATCGGGGTAGGATCGGGCCGGTCTCGGGGCCGGGCTGAGGGAGGGGATCGGGGCTGAGGGAGGGGATCGGGCTGAGGGAGGGGATCGGGGCTGAGGGAGGGGATCGGGCTGAGGGAGGGGATCGGGCCGCGCTCCGGAAGCGCTCCCGGCCCGCCGGGCCCGCCCCGCCCCGTGGCGCCTGACCCGGAGCCGCTCGGCCGCGCTGACGCTGCCTTGTCCCGCCATGGCTCCCAAGGGCGGCCCCGGCGGCCGGCAGCAGTCCGAGGAGGATCTGCTGCTGCAGGACTTCAGCCGCAACCTCTCGGCCAAGTCCTCCGCGCTCTTCTTCGGCAACGCCTTCATCGTCTCCGCCATCCCTATCTGTGAGCGGGCGAGGGCGGGCGGCAGCCTGAGGGGAGCGGCGGGTTCTGAGGGGAGAGGGGGATCAGCATCCCTGGGGGGAGCAAAATACCCTGGAAGAGGGGGATCAGCATCTCCTGAGGAATCAGGAGGTTGGGAAGGGGGATCAGGGCTCCCCACCGCCCGCCGCGGGCTCTGTCCCGCTGCGGATCCCGGGGCTGCTGCTCCGAGCCCCGGCGGATCCTGGCTCCGGGCAGTGCCGGGTCCTGGTTCTGAGCGTGTGGGATCCTGGCTCCGGCCCTGTCGGGTCCCGGTTCCGGCCCTGTCGGTCCCGGTTCCGGTTGTGTCGGATCCCGGTTCCAGTTGTGTCGGGTCCCGTTCCGGCCCTGTCGGATCCCGGTTCCGGCCCTGTCGGGTCCCGTTCCGGCCCTGTCGGATCCCGGTTCCGGTTGTGTCGGTCCCGTTCCGGCCCTGTCGGTCCCGGTTCCGGCCCTGTCGGGTCCCGTTCCGGCCCTGTCGGTCCCGGTTCCAGTTGTGTCGGGTCCCGTTCCGGCCCTGTCGGTCCCGGTTCCAGTTGTGTCGGATCCCGGTTCCAGTTGTGTCGGGTCCCGGTTCCGGTTGTGTCGGGTCCCGGTTCCAGTTGTGTCGGATCCCGGTTCCGGCCCTGTCGGTCCCGGTTCCAGTTGTGTCGGATCCCGGTTCCAGTTGTGTCGGATCCCGGTTCCGGCCCTGTCGGGTCCCGTTCCGGCCCTGTCGGTCCCGGTTCCAGTTGTGTCGGGTCCCGTTCCGGCCCTGTAGGTCCCGTTCCGGCCCTGTCGGTCCCGGTTCCAGTTGTGTCGGATCCCGGTTCCAGTTGTGTCGGGTCCCGGTTCCGGTTGTGTCGGGTCCCGGTTCCAGTTGTGTCGGATCCCGGTTCCGGCCCTGTCGGTCCCGGTTCCAGTTGTGTCGGATCCCGGTTCCGGCCCTGTCGGTCCCGGTTCCAGTTGTGTCGGATCCCGGTTCCAGTTGTGTCGGATCCCGGTTCCGGCCCTGTCGGTCCCGGTTCCGGCCCTGTCGGTCCCGGTTCCAGTTGTGTCGGTCCCGGTTCCAGTTGTGTCGGGTCCCGGTTCCAGTTGTGTCGGTCCCGGTTCCAGTTGTGTCGGGTCCCGGTTCCGGTTGTGTCGTGTCCCGGTTCCAGTTGTGTCGGGTCCCGGTTCCAGTTGTGTCGGATCCCGGTTCCGGCCCTGTCGGTCCCGGTTCCAGTTGTGTCGGATCCCGGTTCCAGTTGTGTCGGATCCCGGTTCCGGCCCTGTCGGTCCCGGTTCCAGTTGTGTCGGGTCCCGTTCCGGCCCTGTCGGTCCCGTTCCGGCCCTGTCGGTCCCGGTTCCAGTTGTGTCGGGTCCCGGTTCCGGTTGTGTCGGGTCCCGGTTCCAGTTGTGTCGGGTCCCGGTTCCAGTTGTGTCGGATCCCGGTTCCGGCCCTGTCGGTCCCGGTTCCAGTTGTGTCGGATCCCGGTTCCAGTTGTGTCGGATCCCGGTTCCGGCCCTGTCGGTCCCGGTTCCGGCCCTGTCGGTCCCGGTTCCAGTTGTGTCGGTCCCGGTTCCAGTTGTGTCGGGTCCCGGTTCCGGCCCTGTCGGTCCCGGTTCCGGTTGTGTCGGGTCCCGTTCCGGCCCTGGCGGTCCCGTTCCGGCCCTGGCGGTCCCGTTCCGGCCCTGGCGGTGCCGGGCCCGGCCGGCAGGGCCGCATCACTGACGTGTCACCGCAGCAGCGCTGCCCCGCAGGCTCTGCCGTGCTCTCACAGAGCCCCGTCCAGCCACCGCAAAGCTCATTTCCCCCTTCCACAGTACTTTTAGTGCCGTTGGAAGACCCCCGAGTGATTTTGGAGGAGTTGGCTTTGCTCAGGCAGAGACTGTGGAGTTACAGAGCTCAGATCCTGTATGGGTCTCCAGTATGGGGCGTTTTTCTTGGAGAGAAACTGCTTCAAATACCATTCTTCTTTTTTTTTTTTTTTTTTTTTTTAAGGGCTTTATTGGAGAATATGGCATATGGATCTTGTTCAGTCTGCAGTCCTGTACAGCGTCATGACCCTCATCAGTACCTATCTCGTGGCTTTTGCATATAAAAACGTCAAGTTTGTCCTCAAACACAAGTAAGTTTGGTGCCTCTTTCAATTTATCATTTAATAATTTAACAAACCGCCATTTACTACTGTAGTTTTTTATTAATAAGAATGCCTGAAACGTTACTCAAAAAAACATTTTGCACAGAAGTATCTCCTGATTGCTTTCTGTTTTTCTCTTGTAATTATAGTCAAATCTTGTCAGCTAAGAGTATGGGGAAATAGTAAATCCACCATCATGCTCCTTGGGTATCACCACAAATTATGTTTAAATTATAAATTATATTACTTATTGGATGTGAATTATATTACTTTTAGTAATTGCTGTTACTATTTCTTATCTCTTCACCTTGACAAAACTGTCGGGTGTCTTGGCTAAGTAGTTTTCTTCACTGTACAGAAAACTTCCTGTCATCCCAGGGTTGGGCTGTGGGGTTTTTTCATTTCTGAAGTGTGACACGAGTGCTGGTACTTACAGAGTAGCCCAGAAAAGAGAAGATGCTGTTTCCAAGGAGGTGACTCGCAAGCTGTCCGAGGCGGACAACAGGAAGATGTCCCGCAAGGAGAAGGATGAAAGGTGATCTCTCTGTCCTCTTCCTTCTCTCCCTTGCTGTAGGAGTGCCTTAAATGTCTTTGAGGCTCTGGGTGGGGCAGTAGGGACTGTGCCTGGCACTGCTTTTCTGTATTCTGGTTGGCAGCAGCTGCAGGGTAGCTCGTGGTTCAGCTTCAAGCCCTTTTGAGGCGAGTTGTCAAGGGCAGGTCTCAGAGGCACTCGGTGTTAGAGGGAATCCCCACTGGCACTGCAGGATGGGAGCATGGGAGCCAAACTCTGTCTTCTGGAGAAACTTCTGCACACTTCATCATGTGGGTGTGCCTGGATATCCCCATCCCTGGCAGTGCCCAAGGCCAGGCTGGACAGGCCTTGGAGCAACCTGGGACAGTGGGAGGTGTCCCTGCCATGGCAGGGGTGGAGTGGGATGAGCTTTAAGGCCTCTCCCCACCCAACCCATTCCAGGATTCTGTGATTGCCATTGATTTAAATATATTTGAAATTTTATCTCCACTTGCTCCTAGGATTCTGTGGAAGAAAAATGAAGTTGCAGACTACGAAGCAACAACTTTCTCCATCTTCTACAACAACACCCTCTTTCTGGTCCTGGTTATCATCGCTTCCTTTTTCGTGCTGAAGAACTTCAACCCCACTGTGTATCCTTTATCCCCACCCTAAAACCCCCAGAGCCCCACTCCTATTAGCTGTCACCACTCGCTCTAGCTGTCCTGTGGGCTGTGGCATTCCTCTGTTGGTACCTGCAGCTCACTGTAGTACGGCAGCTTACAATGTTGAAACAAAAATAACAGTTTACAAAAAAAAGTCTCCCAAATAAAGTCCCTTAAAACATGAGATGTTTTAAGGATATTGCTTGGACAGTATACAGGAATCCTCCTGGCTTTGCCATTTCCATTGCAGTTTTGGAGTGAGGACACAGCTCAGTTTCCTGCAAACACTCTGTCAGTGTTGGCTGCCTGGAGCTCTTCCCTGACAGGATGCTTTAGCTCCAGTAACTCACAAGTAAAATGTTTAGTTCCTGTAGGATATTAGATTTGCCAACAGTTAATTCAAGATCTGTATTTATAAAACTTGCAAGAGAACAGGCTGAACTTTATGGGTGTCTTAATTCTGAAGGTGAGTTCTGAAGCTGTGTTTCAGGTTGCAGTATTCCAGTTTTAAAACTCCAGAGAAAGACCATTTAAATTCCTTCCTTTTCATAAAACTCCTGCCAAATGTTGTGTACCAGAGAAGGATCTTGACAATTCCTTAACCTGTTCCCTGCAGAAACTACATCCTTTCTATCAGTGCTTCCTCAGGACTGATTGCTCTGCTGTCCACGGGATCCAAGTAGACACAAAACCCTCAGCAGTTTCTGTGAGAGGCTTCAGCTGACATGGAAATGCCTAAGGGTGGAATAGGAATATTTTTTTTTTTTTTTTTTTTTTAGCATGAGGAAAATGTGGGGAGGGTTTGAATCTAAAATGGTTGAATTGTATTTACTTTTGCTATCTTTACATGGTATTTGATATTGGAGTTACTCAGTTTTTATTTTACTTAGCAAGGAGAGGGAGTGGGGTGTCAGCTGTGAGCAGACATCACCTTTCTGCAGCTCCACCCTGGGGACAATCCATTTATCACTGTAAATCGAAAAGTTGTAATTAAAATGAGCTTTTTTTTGCCATTTGATTACTTGTATTTTCATTCTTCATTTTTTAAATAAACGGGATTTTCATATCTAGGTTTGTCAAAACTTTCTGCTTCCAGAAGAGAGGAGACTTCTACAAGCTAACATATTCCTTAGAAGCACTCCTCATTTCTGAGTAATGTGGAGTCAGGACAAAACCTATATCTCCTAGGAAAACACTTTTGAACTGATTTGAATGTACTTTTTTTTTTTTTTTTCATTAATCTTCAAAATTGTAAATAAATAAAAAACCCTGCCAGTCTCTCTGCACAGCTTAAGAAAAATGCTTTAGCTGGCTTTTAATAATGGGTTTATCAGACAATCCTGTGCCTTCTTTTCTGGCTATCACTGGAGCAGCTGTTCACTTAAATGCCAAACTCTACTGATACTAATGGAATTCCAGTTACAGATCCTGCCATTACAGACTTGGGATCCTAAAGAGAGAAGAAAGTTTTAAATCAGATTTAATGTAACAATTACTCTGCTAATCTTGGCTTCAATAAGATTAAATGGAAAATGGAGTAAAATGGAGAATGTGACGAGCAGGAGAAAGTAATGGTTCTATTTCTGACAAATTCAAGTACTTTTGGTCGTTTAATACTCTTTAGTTAAGTGTTTTTTCTCAAAATACATGGATTTTTCTTTATCCCTTCTGCCTGGCTATTCAGCACTGGAAGGACACATTCCATAAAGCTGCTGCTGCCTTGGACAATTTCCCTTTCCTTGGCCTCACTTCTTAGAAGGGATATAATTGATGGGTTTTAGCTGAGTATTTAGCTCACATAAAGCAGATTTCTAACAGCCCTCTGTAAACAGCCAGAGCCCAACACAAAGCCAGGCTGGCTCCTCTGGGAGCAGCAGGATTCGATGTTGCTCTTTTTTTTTTTTTGATGTTTTTGCTCTGTTGCTCTTGGAGCCCCCAGTGCTGAACTCAAGGCCTTGAACAGACAGTGCAATACTCACTTTCCTGGCAGGGCTTTAGCAGGTGTATTCCCCAGAAAATCTGCTGTCTGCAAAGTGCTTGGAAGCAGCACTTTCTTCTGCCATTACTGTCGGCTCACTGAGTCTTTTATTATCAGCCTTTCATCTTCTCTTAGGGCTTTTTTGGTATTGACAGTTGCTGAGGCCTGGAGCTTAGTGTGTCAGAATTTTCCTGGAGAGGGAACACTGAGCACTGACAGCCTGAAACAAAAGCAGGTGGGTGGGTGGGGTGGGATGTGTTCTGCAAAAAATCCTAATCTTGAGCCTTCACAGAAAAGTTTGGTGCTTTTTTTTGGTTGGCACTTGGATTTTTGTTCACTTTTTCAGTTTTTTTTTTTTTTTTTAGAGGTGGTGTTTGGTTTTTCTCTTGCAATTCCCACTACAAGCTGCAATGATATATAAAAAATTCAAATAAAACACTGAAATTATATTTCTCTAGTCTAATGCTGAGGGTTAACCTGGAGCAGGGCTGCTGCTCTGTCCCACATTGCCCTCAGAGCCTGTAAGGGACAATGCCATCTCCTCAGTTAAAGTTGGGAATTGATCTAGTTTTGATACATTATTGGATTCTCAAGTACGAGAAGGGGAAGAGAGAATATTAAATTGTACCTCCAGAGGGAGGAAAAGGAATTAGTCTGTTACTGGTAGGATAATTATATTAAATTAATAAAGCTGTTAACTGTCGAAGCTTTGTAAAAGTTAACAGTAGTTAGTGGTAATGCAGCACTGGGGATGTTCCCATGGCAGGGCAAGGTGGGCTCCACCTCAGCTGGCTGGGACTGGCCAGTGTCACCTTGGGCAGGCTGGGGACAGCTGCACTGGCCTCATTTCAGGCCAAATCACAGAACATGGCTTAGAAAGGAGCTTAAATCCCACCCAGCCCCACCCTGCCATGGCAGGGACACCTCCCACTGTCCCAGGTGCTCTCAGCCCCAGTGTCCAGCCTGGCCTTGGGCACTGCCAGGGATCCAGGGGCAGCCACAGCTGCTCTGGGCACCCTGTGCCAGGCCTGCCCACCCTGCCAGGGAACAATTCCTTCCCCAAATCCCATCCATCCCCGCCCTCTCCTGCTTCAGGCCAGGACAGACCTTACCTGGGACTGCTGTGCTCCCTGGGGACTGACTGCCAGCAGCACCTTGGGGCAGGCCCAGCTCCCTGCTGGGCACAGCTGGAACGGTCCCTGGGCACAGCTGGAACGGTCCCTGGGGAACACCCCCAGGCTCAGCAGAAAGCCCTGCTGGCCCAGGGCAGCAGCTCCGGTGTCAGTAACAGGTCTGCAGCTCTCAGGGTAGATGCACAAAATGCTTTTATTGTGTCCAAGCAGAATTCCAGTCAGACTGCATTTCTCATGTACAGCAGGAGTCATTTACACACAACCACAGCTTCAAATACAGGAGGAGACCACTCAGGTGTGGGAGCTGCTCACCTGGCCCAGGTGAGTGCTGCAGGGTGGGAGTACAAGGGTCCTACAAATACTGTACAGAGCTGTGTCCCAGCAGGGACGGGAGAAATACAGACTGAAATCAGAGGAGCATGGTACAGAGCAAACCCTTGGGAAGATACAACGTGGGCTTGAGCTGGGCAAATTAGGATGTAAATTCTTCCTGTCAACTCCTGTAAATGCTCACAAAAATCTGTTTAAAATATGCCTTATGCATTTACTTACTCCCAGCAAGTGGAAGCAGGTGTAGCCTTTTGGAGTACGTACCCGATTGTTCCTGCAGTTCTCAGCAGCTATATATTGTGTATATTTATAGTATCTAGATCCTTAAAAGCTCCTGAATATTGAAATTTGCAGTAGCTCTGTCTACAAGCAGGCAGAAGTAGAGGCAGGTTTCTATAGGTGCAAAACCCAATATTTAATCATGGCTTTCTTGGCTTAAGGTTTATGGAGAAGGAGAACTTTGCAGAGCTGTTCTGTTCAGTATCCTGACATGCGTGTTTGGGCTTCCTAGCACTGCTCCAGGGTGTGGAGCACTCCACAGCTGGAACAGCTGTCAAATTAGGAGCTGAACTATCTAATTGCTAGCTAGTTCTCTGTCTTACAGCCTTTATTCAACCACAAAGAAATCCTAGAGCTTATATTCAGCGTAAAAAAGCAAAGTTTGAGCTTGCCCCTTCCATCTGTTAACCTGAAGAAACATTATAGTTGAGATTTCCCAAACATGGTTTTATTAAAACCTGAAGTTGTATCTGGCTTTTCTTCATTGAAAAAATAGATCTGTACATCCTTCTTTAATTACCAAGTACCTGAAGGTTATAAATTGTTTCTTTTTTTTTTCTTTTTTCTTTTTTTTTTTTTTTTTGCTTTACAAGTGTTTGTCACAGCACAAGCATGAGGTGCAAAGAGTAAAGTAAAAATTAATGAACTCGGTCAAGAAGGTAAGAAAATACAAGGTTATTCTTGGTTAGAAGAGAGATCAACTGTGCTTTTAAATTCACTGCAGAGTAGTAGCAAGAGCACACATCTCGAAGGATCCAGTGACAGTAGACACCGAGCAGCAAGTGCTGAATGATTCTCATGAGAGTAATTCAGGGCTGTACTGGAGTACAGAGCACTTCTAAACCATGCAGTCCAGGAAATTCATGCATTGCATTAGGATCTGTAGTCCTTCTTGCTGTAGGGCTTGTTGCCCAGGATATTATCTATTTCATTTACAATGTGGGATGTCATCTTTGGAAGGACCTGGGGTGGAAGAAAGCAATGTTTAATCGAGATAGTTCCAAAATGAAACCTAGATTTTATCAAAGTACATTTCCTCTGGGGTTTTTGTGTGACAGATATTAAGCATTCATCTAATAACTTTCTCCCTTAAAGGAAAAACCACTGGAGGATCTTTACTCAGTGAGAGAAGCACAGCAAAGCCTCTCGGCTTTGTGTGTGGAATATTGCTTGGCTGCACTGGGACACGAGCTGGTGGCAAGGACAGCAGAGGCAGGGGAAGCTCTGACTGGGAAAACCAGCAGGGAATAATTAAGGTGGGTGCAGGTGACATGTGACAGCACACAATCTGTCACAACATGCCCTGGACTCACTTGCATTTTCAGGTGCTTGAAAGCTGCTGATGCCACCCTCGTGTCACTGGGCAGGTCTGCAATGACCCCAGAAGGTGCTAAGCCACGGTGACACCAGGGATGGGCCTGATTAGCGTGCATGAATGGAGCGGAGAGACAAAATCCCACGTGTTAGCCCTGTACTATGGGAAGGAGGGTGCTGGGGTCTGGGGGTGTCTCCCTGCACGGAGCTGCCACCCCCTGCCCTCACCTGGATGGCGCCGAGGTTCTCGATCAGCTGCTCGGGGTTGGAGGATCCCAGAAGGACAGAGCTCACCCCCTCATTCCTCAGGCACCATGCTGGGAACAAAGGCACAAGGTGGTCAGGAGCACAGAGGGGCTGGCAGGGCCTTGCTCCAGCCCCTGATGTTTGACAGAGCCTCTGAAAACAATCTCATTCCTTGTCTCAACTTTGCTCCTCTGTCACTGCCAGGAGGAAGATGCACAGATCAAATATCAAACCCCACAGATCTTCCAGGATCCCACCGGAGCCTGCTCCCTGCCCCAGCACTTCTCCTGGCTCTGGGGTTTGGATTTTCCCTGTCGAAAGGATTCTCTGCTGGGATGTGGAACCAGGGATCACCTTTCTGATAAATTTTTCCAGCTTTAGCTCTCAGCAGCATAAAGATAATTACTAGGAAAAAAAACCCCAAAACTCATTTTGAACAGCATTCTTGTGTCTGCCAGCCCAGCACCACAAAGGTGATGGCTTCATGGGGGGAGGGATGTCCAGGGAAACAGGGAGGTGGGACCCCTGGGGATGCTCAAGACACCCTGACCCTGTCAGTCACAGCCTGGTGCTGCTGCTGGAAACAACCCTGTTTTAATTAATTGTTGCCCAGAGAAGCTGTGCCTGCCCCTGGATCCCTGGGAGTGCTCCAGGCCAGGCTGGACCCGCTTGGAGCAACCTGGGCTAGTGGAAGGTGTCCCTGCCCATGGCAGGGGCTAGAACAAAATGGGCTAAGTTCCTTTCTACCCCAAACCACTCCAGGATCAACAACTTTTTACGCATTTTAAACAACAAACACATCTCTAGCTGCAGGCCCGGCCCAAACCATGGTGGAAAGAGAACCCATTCCTGTGTCAGCCTTTCCCAAGGCACCCCTGAGCCCCGAGGAGGGGGGAGCAGCCCGGGAGGTGGCAGCTATGCAGGCACCCACCAACAGCCAGCTGTGGCAGCGTGCAGCCCAGGCGCTCGGCGATGGGGGACAGGTCCTTCAGCTTCCCCTGCTGCTTCCTGCCCTCCTCGCTGATGATCTTCTCCTTCAGCCACTGGTAGCACTGCAGAGGAACCACAGCACGTCAGGCTGTCAGCTTTCAGCCTCAAAACGGGGAGTTTGAGGCAATTTGTGATTATCAACATGTATAAATAGCAGCACTTGAAAAGCCACGTCCAGCCCAGAAGGTCGTGGGGGCTGAGTAACACAAAGCTTGGCTGCCCAAAGCAATTAGGGCACGGCCAGGATGTCTCCTGTTGTCCTCAGCTCTCTGGCTTTGTTCTCACTCCAGGACCTGGAATCTCTCTTTTCTTTTTGGACCCCATAACCCCCAGCCAGAATAAAATCAGGATAATTGTGAGGAAACCAAGTTGTGGTGACACCAGAATGCCAAAACCTGTTAGAGAGGGCAGCCCCCAGCAGCCCATGGGTCCTCAGTGGGCTCGCCCTTGGCCTGGGGCTCTCTGGAGTGATACTGGGATCACTGGAGGGATACTGGGGGGCTGAGCACCCCCTTGGCTGAGGCTGGTACCCGGGAAACGATGTCCAAGGCTGTTGGATCTACGTGGTTCAGGGGGCTGCAAGTGGCAGCAGCTGCATCCATTCAGGGTTGGACTCCATGACCTTGGAGGTCCTTTCCAACCTTAACAATTCCAGGATTAACATCAGTGAGGAGCCTGGAGCCCCACAGAGCCCCTGGCTCGTGCCTCCTCCCGGATGATGCCCCTCAGTGCAGGGTGGGGACAGCATCCAGCAGCCCCCGCCGAGGCCCAAGCCCCCCGCAGCTCCCTGCGTGGGGAGCCCGAGCTCGTTCTAACCCAGATTCTCCTGCTCTTTGGAGTGTGGTTGCCAGAGAAACCGAGCGGATCCATCCAAGCACAGCCTGGCCTTCTCACGAGGGAGCCCTTGCCCCTTTGCTGTCTTCCTGCCCTCACAAAAGCAGCACAACTCCAACGTGCACCAGAAATACCTTGAGTGAAGCCCTTGAGCTTTCAGGGACCCCGTTGCCGTATTTCCCTGAGATGATCCCACAGGCCAGGGGAGACCACGTCATTGCTCCCACCCCTGCAGAGACAACAGAAAAAGGGGGTTTAGGGGAGTGGGACAAATCAGAGCTGTAGCAAAAATACGCCTTTCAGCCAAAAACTAAACCAAAAGCAAACTGATTGCTGCTTGTTTCTGTTGCCACTGGCAGCAACGCTCAGCTGGTCTTCCAGGAAGATGCTGCTGATGCCCTTAAGGATTTATTTTACTTAATGGACCACATGAATCTCAGAGAGTAAGGCGCAGCCAAGCCACTTAATACTTAATGTGTTGATTAATGTACTTTAGTTATTAACATATAATATTAAGCAATACCTCATCAGAGGCAAAGAAAGCTGGTTTTTCTTTTAGGTCACTATTAGACAGAGACTTGGCTTTGTCAGTGGTCCCACCTAGAGCCCCAGGTGATCCTACTCTCCATTTCTCTCTGGGAATGCCCCAGCCAGATGATGATCTCCACGCTCCTCACCATGACCTCCACAGCCCAGCAGGCTCAGGCTCACCGATTTTGTGATACAATTCTGGCAGCTGCACCTCCACCTTCTCCCTCTGGAACAGATGATACTCGGCCTGCTCACACACGGGCGGGATCATGTTGAACTGCCTGGCCACAGAGTAGGCTTCCTGCAGAGGGGAAACCCGTGGAGAAAACACTTCAGTCCATGGAAACACCCTGCGGGACACGCCAGGCCACGTTCTCTGAGGGGACAGGAGATGGCCAAGGCGAGTGCGACCAGCAGGATGCTGCAGTCCTGGCATCTCCTGGAGTCACAGCCTGGTTTGGGACACTGAAGCCCATCTCATTCCACCCCCTTCCATGGGCCAGGCTGATACCAAACTGAAGGACTCGACTTCAGTCAAACCAAAATGACACAACCACAAATAAATCACCCAAACCCCCACACACCAGCCCATCTTCTCCTAATGGGCACTGGGCTCATTCTGGGACAGGCTTTTAAATTATTTGAGGTGGAAAGCCCGGATGGAGTGGAACCCAGCGTGCCCAGGGTTGCCCTGCCAGCAGCCCTCACCATGACCTCCACAGCCCCACCGTGACCTCCATGCTCCTCACCATGATCTCCATGGCCCCCACCATGATCTCCACGGCCCTCACCATGACCTCCACAGCTCCACCGTGACCTCCATGCTCCTCACCATGATCCCCGTGGCCCTCACCATGACCTCCATGCTCCTCACCATGATCTCCATGGCCCCCACCATCACCTCCATTGCCCCACCATGATCTCCACGGCCCTCACCATGACCTCCACGGCCCTCACCATCACCTCCATTGCCCCACCATGATCTCCACGGCCCCCACCATGACCTCCACGGCCCTCACCATCACCTCCACGGCCCTCACCATCACCTCCATTGCCCCACCATGATCTCCATGGCCCTCACCATGATCTCCACAGCCCTCACCATCACCTCCACGGCCCTCACCATCACCTCCACGGCCCTCACCATCACCTCCACGGCCCTCACCATCACCTCCATGCTCCTCACCATCACCTCCATTGCCCCACCATGATCTCCACGGCCCTCACCATGACCTCCACGGCCCTCACCATCACCTCCATTGCCCCACCATGATCTCCACGGCCCTCACCATGACCTCCACGGCCCTCACCATCACCTCCATTGCCCCACCATGATCTCCACGGCCCTCACCATGACCTCCACGGCCCTCACCATCACCTCCATTGCCCCACCATGATCTCCACGGCCCTCACCATGATCTCCACAGCCCTCACCATCACCTCCACGGCCCTCACCATCACCTCCACGGCCCTCACCATCACCTCCATGCTCCTCACCATCACCTCCACGGCCCTCACCATCACCTCCACGACCCTCACCATGATCTCCATGGCGCTCCAGCGGGACGTGCCCCAGTACATGGCCATGCCCTGGTTGATCACGTGTGTCATCGCCCGCACAATTTCTAAACGAGGACAAAAAAAGGAGAGTGAGAAGTGCCCAGAAGCCACGTTTCCACCACACCCACTTCCAAACGCCACACACACTGACAGCCCTGAGTCCTGAACACGCTCCTGCTGCGCTCTCCTGCCCAGGTGTGGCTGAAAAGCATTTGCAGTGCAAACATGCAGACACTGACCCTGCAGTTGGTTCAAAACCCCTTTTCCCACCTGGCTCTTGCCTACCACAGCCTTAGGAGAACATTTCCTCCAAAACGGAACGCAAGAGGGCAGCACAGTGGAAAAATAAACTTCAAAATAAATTATATTTTGAAGCAAATTTTAAAAATTTGCTTCCTGAAAGCACATATCTGGGTCTGCCTCTTTTTACCAGGAACACTGGGGACAAAGCTGCAAGAATGGCTGATGGAACCCAAGGGCTCTGTCACCTCTGCCAAGCCCAGCAGAGCAGTGCCATGGTCCCCATTGCTGTGCCATGGTCCTCACAGTTCTCTGGGATATGGGAGCTTGCAAGGCCACACACACCAGGACAGGATCTTGGATTTCACCTCTCAGACCTCCCTGCCTGCCTGGGGGTGAAAAAACCCTCACAAACTTTAGTTTAAAGGAATCTCAGATTGGTTTGGGTTGGAAGGGATGCTAAAACTCATCCAGTGCCACCCCTGCCATGGGCAGGGACACCTTCCACTGTCCCAGGCTGCTCCCAGCCCTGTCCAACCTGGCCCTGGGCCAGGGATTTCCTGATTGCCCAGCCAGGAATTCCTTCCCAATATCCCATCTGCCCCTGCCCTGTGTCACAGTGCCCAGGAGCAGCCATGAGCCACAGCCCTGCCCTGGCTGTGGTCATAAACCCTATTTCTGACAGGGCTGCAGCACAGGCACGACCACTGCCCACAGAACGGGAAAAGTGAGCTCAACTCGCCCTGGGAAGTGCAAGAAACCACTTCTGGGGCACTGCTGTCTGGGGCACCGCTGCCTGGGGCACCTCGTGGTCAGCGGGCACTGCCCACCTGCCCCAGCAGCTCTGACCACCCCAAACCCCTTGGAGGGGCTGCCCGGGAGCCTGCAGTGCCCAGGAAATCCCTGAGCTCCCACGGGGTCAGGGCTGCAGGCCCTGCTGCCCCGAGCCCACACACGCTGCCGTTGACAGCAGCTGCATTCCCGTCCTACTTACAGCAGGAAAAGCAGGAGCCTGGCAGAGAGGAGGCTCCAGTGCCAACCTGGGCGCTGCTGAGAACCCTCCTGCAGGCTCTGCCAGGCAGCTCCAAGGGGGAAGGCTCCATTTATAACCCACAGGGCTGCTTTGACACACAGACCTGCCTCGAACCCAAACACAAATCCACTTTGTCCAAGGGAATGAGGCAAAGGAAATAAAAACCCCAGGCAGCGTTAAAGCCAGCACTGGGATGGAAAGGAAACTTCCAGTTCTTCCTGAAAAAATATCAGTTCATGTCAGTGAAGTGTAAATACAGAATCAAAGACTGGCTGGGGTTGTAAAGGACCTTAAAGATGTTCTTCTTCCAAGCCCTTGCTGTGGGCAGGGACACCTTCCACCTGGCCAGGGCTCCAGAATTCAATTAATGAGCAATATCAAGCTTCCCCATCTGAACATTTAATTAAAAATTGTTTTTCATTCCCTACCACCATCGGTCTAAGCCTGTAAGTGATCCTTCCCTTCCTCCCTCCCTCCCTCCCTCTTTAGCTGCTTCTCCCTGGGTTTAGTTTTCTATTTTTGCCCCGCCACCATTTCGGAGTTTTGCAAAACATTTCGTCACACGCCTCTTACACATCTCAGCCCAGGGTTGTTTTCATTTCTCCAGCCTCTACTCCTTTCAAAAAAAGCCCCAATTCAACTCAGAAAATGTATGTAAATATACATATCTATATCTCCTTGCTGAGAGAGCCAGGGGACGGCGATGGGATTTGGGAAGGGCACAAGCCCGGATCTCTTGTCCTGCCAGCTGGATGCCCCAATGGCAGCACTTAGGGACAGGAGCTGTAGGTTTTTGTAACATAAATCAATGCTTCAAATCCCAAATAACAGCCCCTGGCACCAGAACAATAACGACTCTGAAGCAGGTTAAAGTTTCCTGGTAGGAACGTTGTCACCTTCCTTCCCTGTGTGCCAGGCTGGGGCACCTGTGGGCACCTGGCTCTGTGGCAATGGGGACACACCAGGGGCCCCAGGGACCCTCCTCTGCAGCTGCCCTGCTGGAAAAGCCCCTTGGTATGAAGAAAAATCATCTGCTTGCCCAGCTGGGGGATGAGATCTTCAGCCCGAGGAACAGGGCACGGAGCACACGGGAACTGTGGAAAGGGATCCTTCCCACCAGCCGTCCCCAGGGTCCCCGATCGAGGGGCTGGGGGTGGCCCAGGATGGCAGGGACACCCCACACACGGCTGAGCCAGCCCAGGGAGGGTGGGCAGCCCTCACCCCTCACCCCCCTGCCTGGCAGACCCCAGCCCAGCTCTGGCGCACGGCCAGACCCACGTGCCACGAGCTGCCCAAGGTGCTCATCTCCAGCTGCTCCCTGGCTCCAACATCCGCTGCTTTTACAATGGAAAACTATTTTAATTTGCTCCGAGACCTTTAAGAACATTAAATACATTTCAGGGGTTTAGGCTAAGCAGCTTGGCCAGGTGCCCTGAGGCCCAAGTGACTGACGGCACAGAAATCCCCACGGATGCTCATCTGCTCCTTCCCCAGGGGAGGAACAGAGCCTGGGGAGAGAAGGATCTGTAGAAGATGCTCCTTGGTGCTGCTGCCCACTTGGCAGCAGAGGGAGGAGGGACAGGGGTCAAAGCCCAGGAGCAGCAGGCAGAGAAAGCAAACAGGACATCCAGGTTTGGATTTGGTTGTGCCCCCCTGCTCACAACGTGCTGGCTGCTCCAGCAGGACCCACAGGTGCTGCCACGAGTAGGGAACACGTTAAGGTCACCTTCTCCTTCAGGAGTGGCTGCCCCACCCCTGGAAGTGTCTCAGGCCAGGCTGGACGGGGCTTGGAGCAGCCTGGGACAGTGGGAGGGAATGGGATGAGCTTTAAGGTGCCTTCCAAGGCACTCCATGGTTCCCTGTGGGAGAAGTGAGGCGTGCGTGGTGCTGAGCAGGATGGAGTGGCTCGGGAAGCAGCACTGACAGATGGCCCAGCAGATGCTCTGGGATGGAAGTGGCTTAGTAGGTGATCCATAAAAGAGGCAGGAAGAAGAGGGGAAGTCTCTCCAGCACACCATTCATAAGAGAAATGTCCCTTTTTTCACCCTGCTGGAGCCTCAGCCAGCGCCACAGCCCGTGCCTGGCTGCCAGGGCCAGCCCTGGGAATGTGGGATCAGCTGTGCCCTGGCCACGGGAGCCCCTCCACGCTGCTCAGTGACAGGAGACCGAGCACAGAGGTCACACCTCCCTCCCAGACACAACACAGAGTCTTCCTTGACTTTTGGAAGCTCCTAAAATCCCAGGCCAGTCCCTGAGCCGCACTGGGTGGCACCCACGGGTCACCCTGGGTGGCACAGCCCCATGTCCAGCAAGGAAACGGGTGTCAGCACTCCTGACACAGAGCTCCAGCTCTGTTTGATTCCCATGGACCATCCACCACGGCTCCTGCAGTCATCTGCCATAAATCCAGCCTTAAATCCAGCCACAAATCCACTTAGTCTGAAGGAACTGGGAAAAGGAAATACTCCAAACATTAAAGCCACTCCTGGGACAGAAAGGAAACTTCCGTTTCCTTCTAAAACCTACAAATTCATGCCGTGGCAGGGTAGACATAGAAACCTTAAATAGGCTGGGAGGGACCTTAAAGGACATCTAATTCCAACCCTCTGCCGTGGGCAGGGACCTTCCATGGACCCGGCTACCAAAAGGAGACACTTCACATTTAAACTGCCCCACCTGAACAACTGATTCCAAATTGTTTTAATTGGTTTTGGTTTCCTGCCCTCCTCAGTCTAAGCCCTTCGGCCAGGATCAGGCACCAAAGGTTAACCCCTTCCAGCACAGCTCCCACCAACCTTCCATGGGGGTGTTGTTGTCCGGCCGGTTGGCAAAGACCACGTCCACATATTCCAGCTGCAGCCTCTGGAGAGAAGCCTTCAGCCCTGGGCATGGGAAAGCAGAGACAAGGACAGGCAGGGTCAGAGGGAGGCACGGAACAGAGCCAAAACGGGATCAAACACAGCTCGCTGCATTTAAATAGATGTATTTATATATATATACACACAAAACCACTCAGGATGTCAGAGGGATGCTGAATAAGGCTGTCCCACGTCCCTGCAGCCATCTGAAGAAGAAAGCACCAGTGTGGCCACACAGATTCCCTTCCACAGGAACGGGCTTTAGTTTGGAGCTCCAGGATTTGCGCTGCCCAGCCCTGGTTGCAGAGCATGTCCCTGTCAGCCTGGCAGGGGCAGCTGCCAGGGGCCGTTCCAGTGCCCTGCTCCTGCCTGCAGTTAATTCAATCTGAATTTTGTCAGAGCCTTTCTTGCTCCAGCCCCAGCTCCTGGCGCCAGGGGGACGTTCCAGGGATGCAGTCCCAGGGGGCAGGATGGTGGCACTGGGGTGGACTGGTGCCACTGGTCATGAGGAGCAGGTAAAGCATCAGGGAGGGCTTCACCTTGCCAGGGTGAGCCGTGCCCACCTACACTGCACAGGGAGTCTGGCAGAGCAAGCCCCAGCCCTTTGCAGCTCGGTCCATAAATGTCCAGGTTTTGAGAGCCTTCCTGTGAGGATCTGATGGGAGATGGCACCAAACCCCTGCAGATATATTTATATATCTATGTATGAGTGTGTGAGAGAGGGCGAGGAGAGGATGGGCATTTTATCCAGCTCAAAATTCAGCAAACATTTTCAGCCTGCTCTATTTTGACTCATTCTTCATGAACATTCATAAAAACATTTTGTTCTTGGGAAGATTTGTGGAAAATAACTGTTAAAAATCATCTTCTCTCTCTCACGCACACAGATATATATAAATATATATATAAAAATATAAAATATCTCTCATTGACCTTAATGTTGTTTGCTGGGTGTTCTGTGAAATTATTCCAACTCCTGTCAGTGCTTTTCTGTCATTTCACGAAGTATCTCCACAAGAAATGGAAAATGGATGGGTCTGGAGTGCCTGTGACACATCTGCCACCTCCCTGAGCTCCTTCAGTGCCACCACCTCACTGAAACTTTTTTTTAGATGAAAATCCAACAAAATGTTGCTACCAGAAAAACTTCCTCCAGCATTACCTTACTGGGAAAGTCCCAGGATCCTGATGTGTCTGGATCCTGCAAGCACTCCAAGATAAAACTCTGCAGGGCAATCCTGGATAAAACCTGCCCGGAGCGGGAAGGAGGAGGATGGAAGGAGCCAAAGCTGCACCCCAGGGAGGGGCTGCTGCCCCCCACTCATCCCACCTGAGCTGGGCACTGCCCTGGGGCTCAGATTTTCCAGGTGCGCAGCACAGAAAGGAGGAACTGCTGCCCAGAGGATTCCATCCCCGAGCCCCCCAACAGCAGGTTCTGCACCTCCCGTGGGGACAGGAGGCACAAACGGGTCACACTGCAAAGGAGGTGGGGCACGAGTCCTCCCCAGGGAGCTGGACACCCGGCTGGGGGCTGGCGCTGCCCGGCTGGGGGCTGGCACTGCCCGGCTGGGGGCTGGCACTGCCCGGCTCCACAGCATTCCCCAGCCCAGGATCCTGCAGGGAGCAGCCCGGGAGCTGCAGGATGCTCCTGCTCCTCTCCCGGGGACAAGGTCACAGGGGACACTGCTGATCCTGGATGTGACCCTCCGTTCCCCAGGCACGGCTCTGTTCTGGCACTGCTCTCCCCGTGCTGGGAGCTGAGCCTGAGCTGAGCCTGAGCCAGCTCTGGGTCCAGCCCAGGCTCTGCCTGTGGACAAACAGAACACGGAGCTCCTGCTGTCCCCTCGCCTGCAGGAACACGGCCCAAGGACATGGCAGAGCAGCAGGGAAGGGAAGGGGAGCAGGACTGGGGTCAGAGCCCAGGGATGGGATCCACGGAGCCAGGGGAGGGAACGGGCAGCAGAGCCGAGCCCTTGAGGAGGAGCAGCACCAGGAGCAAAGCTCAGCCGTGCCAGCTGGGGCCTGGCAGCCCTCCAGAGGCTATTTCTGCAGGCTGACATCATGCCCACATCCTCATCCCCATCCCTCCCGGCTCCAAAGGCAGCCCAGGCGCCCCTGGCCACGTCTGGCCCCACGGGGAAGGGCTGGGGTGTGCAGAGAGCTCCCCAAAGCCAGCAGAGCCCAGGGGATGCAGGGGGCAGGGGCTGTCAGTGCAGCCCATTCGCTGACACTTTTTGAGAGGACCCAAAACAATCCTTGGGTGCATTCAGGGCACTTCACAGACGAGTTTGGGAACTGCCCTGCATGGGACTGGCACAGGAGCGGCGGTGGGATCAAACAGCCCCAGCCCATGGGAGAGCACCGCTCTGGGATCCAGAGCTCACCCCGAGCCCCTGGCACAGGCAGACCCCAGCCCAGGTACCTTCAATGATGTGTTTCCTGGAAAGGCCTCTCTCCGTCTCAGCTCTGTAAGGGAAAAACAGGAACAGCTGGGAGAGTGCCAGCAGCCCCGGAGCACTGAGCTGTGCTCTGACTTAAACACCCCCAGAATTACAGAACCCCGGACTGGTTGGGTTGGAGGGACCTCAAAACCCACCGAGTGCCAGCCCTGCCATGGCAGGGACCTCCCACTGTCCCAGGTGCTCCAGCCCCAGTGTCCAGCCTGGCCTGGGCACTGCCAGGGATCCAGAGGCAGCCCCAGCTGCTCTGGGAATCCCAGCCCAGCCAGGAATTCCCAATTCCCAATCTCCCATCCATCCCTGCCCCTGGCAGTGGGAGCCATTCCCTGTGTCCTGTCCCTCCATCCCTGTCTAGCTCTCCTGGAGCCCCTTCAGGCTCTGAGCTCTCCCTGGAGCCTTCTCCTCTCCAGATGAGAAACTCCACCTCCCTAAAACACGTGGCAAAATAAACAGAAATGCAATGACAGCAGCAAACCACCCCAGGTGCCAGTAACCTCCCCTGGCTGTAGGGCTGGGGCAGCAAACCCCAGGACAAGTGACTGTCACACTTACTTGCCACCCCAGTACAGCTTTGTGGTTATCACCAAACTGGACCTCCTGCAGAAAGAACAGGAAAATTTATATTAATTTTAAAAATAATAATATTTTTAATAGTAACAACAAAGCAGATGCTGCCCGTCAGCAGCTTGTAAAACCCGGGAGCAGGATTTCTGCTGGGGATGCTCAAACTGACAAGAGCAGCTGGGAAATGTTGAGGAGACCCTGACTCCAGTGTTGGTTTGGGGGGGAATTCCCTGCAAATGGGACTTTGGCAGCCAGGGAGACCCCAGGAATTGCCAGGTCCCTGAGGGAGTGGCACCTCTGTGCTCGGGGCATTGTCCCTCTCCACCTGGGGAAAGCAGCACAGGGGATCTGAGCTTTAGCTCCTTCAGGAGATGAAAAGTGAAATATGCTGCAGGTGTTGTGTGAAATATGCTCGTAAATAGGGCACGAGGAGATGGAATGGAGTCAGGGGAAGTTTGGACTGGACACCGGGATAGAAACCAAAGGTAATCCTAGTGACCAAAATCCCCAGATATTTTTAACTGCTGAGGAAGAGCACCCAGCCCTTTATCCAGGGGCTGCAGTGCTATTCCCTCCTGCTCGCCTGCCCCGTGCCTCTCACTGCCAGGCAGCATTCCCAGAGCTATTAAACTCGAGTGTGAGACATCTGAATTAATCTGTAAACTCTACATGATGTTAAATCAAAGATTTATCACCCTCCAGCTACCTCGCTGCATAACCAGACACGTACAACACAATTTCCCCAGCTTTTATTGGACTTCATTTCATTTCCTCCACGTCACCCAGAGTATTTCTTGCCAAGTAATCAATCACCCCCCTAATCCCCCAGGCTGGGGTTGGAGAGAGCCCTGCTGGAACCCCCCTTCAGCTGAACCTGCCCAGGACACGCACGGGAGGCCTTTGAAGATTATGCAAATCCCTGCAGGCTCCACAACACATGCTCATGAGCATCCTTCAGGCGGTGTCACCTCCTCCCCGGCTCTGCATCCCTAACCCACAGCGGTCCCGGCAGGGATGAGGTGCCAACGCCCAGCCTCCCACACGGGGAGGGGACGGGCGCGCTCCGAGGGGTGCGACTGGGACAGGGTGGGCACACAGGGTGGGCACAGCCCCCTGGAGTCACCGGGAACCCCCCAAATGCCAGGGCAGCCCCTGCCCTTGGCACTGGGAAGGTGTGGCTGCTCCTGTGGGACCATGGCACCCTCCAGGTGCCGGGACAGCACCACCCAACGTGGGAAACTCTCCCAGTCAGAGGGAATGCCATAAGGGAATGCTCGTTTGGGGGCAGGGGATGCCATACTGTACCTCCAGCCCTTCTTCTTCAGGATGTTCCCCAGGATCACCTCGGCCCTGCGCAGGAAGAACCCGGCGTGAGGGGGGCAGGGGGTCTCAGTGCCCCCAGCCAGCCCGGCTGCAGCTGCCCCTGCCCTCCCCCGGTGGCAGTGACCCCCAGATCCATCCAGCACAGAGCCTCTTGTCCCCCCACTGCCCCTTCCCAGGTCCCCCGGTGCCTGAGCCTGGGCTGGTCCCTCAGCAGGACACTGACACGCTGTCCCAGCCCGGCTGGGAGCCCTGGTGGTGTCCCCAGTCCCATTTAGCAATGGTGGTGTCCCCACTCCCACGGGTGTTGTCCCCACTCCCACGGGTGGTGCCCCCAGTCCCACGGGGGCTCTGAGAGCAGCCAGACTGGCTCCCCTGGGATCCGTGCCTGGAGCCGTCACAGCCCCAGCCACGTTCACTTTCCCTTTGTTCAGGGTTCACTTTGCTCTCCCTGTGCCAGCACCAGTGGCACAAGTGGTGCACTCCAGCCTCTGCTGGGTACAAGAGGCTTTGGGTTAATTAATTCGGGTTTATTTGATGGGTGCCCCAAACACAAAGGTTTTCCTGTCCCACTCAGGGATGAAGAGGCTTTCCAAGCACGCCCAGAGCCCAGTCCATCAGAGGGGGAGCAGAGAGCACAGGGAAGGCAGGGGCAGCTCAGCCAGCCCCTTTTGGGCACACCCTGCCCAGGTGTGGCTCAGCCAGCCCCTTTTGGGCACACCCTGCCCAGGTGTGGCCCTGCCAGCCCCTTTTGGGCACACCCTGCCCAGGTGTGGCCCTGCCAGCCCCTTTTGGGCACACCCTGCCCAGGTGTGGCCCTGCCAGCCCCTTTTGGGCACACCCTGCCCAGGTGTGGCCCTGCCAGCCCCTTTTGGGCACACCCTGCCCAGGTGTGGCTCTGCCAGCCCCTTCCTGGCACACCCTGCCCAGGTGTGGCCCTGCCAGCCCCTTTTGGGCACACCCTGCCCAGGTGTGGCCCTGCCAGCCCCTTTTGGGCACACCCTGCCCAGGTGTGGCTCTGACAGCCCCTTTTGGGCACGACCTGCCCAGGTGTGGCTCTGCCAGCCCCTTTTGGGCACACCCTGCCCAGGTGTGGCCCTGCCAGCCCCTTTTGGGCACACCCTGCCCAGGTGTGGCCCTGCCAGCCCCTTCCTGGCACACCCTGCCCAGGTGTGGCCCTGCCAGCCCCTTCCTGGCACACCCTGCCCAGGTGTGGCCCTGCCAGCCCCTTCCTGGCACGCCCTGCCCCCGGGCACTCACTTGCCAGCCGCGTACACCTCGGCCGTGTCGAACAGGTTCACGCCGCTCTCGTAGGCGATGGTCATCAGCTGCTCGGCCACCTGGGGAGGCACGGGGGGACAGCCAGGTGACAACCTGCCCGAGTCCAGCACATCCCTCTGGCTGCCCTGGCTGGCTCCAGACCCCGGCAGGGGGCTCGGGGACCTTGGCACAAAGTCAAGAACACCTGTGGCTTCCATTTTAGCCCAGGAAAAAGCTGCCAACTCTGTATGAGGAATTACAAGCCACAGGGGTTTGAGCAGTGTAATAGGGGAATTGACACAGGGTGGAAAAGTGGAATTTTGGGGTTTTTAGAATGTGATTCAGGGGTACAAGATGGAGGGATTTGGGTGTGTCCTGGTCTTCTTCTCCTTCGTCTTGTCCTCCATGTCCTGCTGTGATGGTGACACTGTTCTGTTGGTTTAAGGTAGAGACACACTGTCCAACACAGGTGGTGGGCACTGGCACAAATCTGTCAACATCCCACACGTAATTTTGAGTTTATAATGTGGGAGCCACCCCAAGGCTGAGCAGAGACTGCCATGGCTTCTGCACTGGATGGACCTCGGCAGGTCAGAGAGAGAAAGTTATAGGTAAGAAAGAGTAAACAACCTTGAAAACTCCACCTCACCTCAATCCACCTCATTCCTGATCTTTTCTTCGGCTGCCAGGCTAGGGGAACAAGGACTCCTACGATTTCGGGGTCATTCCAAGCAAGCAAACCCCAACAACAACCCACACCCCCAGCCGGCAGGGAAAATCCCACAGCAGGAAAAGCCCGTGCCAGGCTCAGCCCCTGTGGCAGCCCCTGCCCAGGGGACACCTCCGGCAGGGCACCCAGGGAGGGAGGGAGGGACACCAGAACATGGATTTACATCAACTCCCCTTGGAGCCAGCCTGGCAGGAATTAATCTCCTCTCACAGGAGCTTTCCATCAGGAAGGCAGCCAAGAATTTAATAGGGTTACAGGAGACACTCTGCAGTCCCACAGGGTTTAACACAGGATGGGGGGGTTCACACTCCTCTGGCTGCCTGCCAGCCTGTCCTGCAGCTCTCCAGATTTGCCGTGGGCTGGGGAAATGCCTGAAGGTCATCTTGTGGGGGCTCCTGCTGCCCCCGGGGGTGCTGCACCCCGAGGGGCTGAAGGCTCTGGCTCAGCATCCCGAGGAGGGCAGCCCCAAGGGCAGGGCTGTGCCTGTCCTGCTTTTCCATGGAATTTGTCCTGCTTTGCTCAGAATTATGGTGAGCAAGGTGGGCAGGAGGACCAGAGTGCAAACTGGACACCCAAACAGGCCTCGACTGACCATCACCTGACTGGTCATCATCCCACAGTGCCGTGAGACGGGACCAAAGCCGGGGGATCCACCGGGACCAAAGCCGGGGGATCCACCGGGACCAAAGCCGGGGAATCCACCGGGAGAAGCAGCGATTCCATGACAGATCGAGAGAATTTAAAGGAAAAGCCCTTGGAATTCCGGCTCCTGGGCTCTTTTCCTCGTGCCAGAGTTGTTGGGGCTGTTTCACGTGCCGGGGCAGGCAGCTGCTCTCCCTGGGGCGCTCACATCTGGGCCAACGGGGCTGCAGAGGAGCCCACGTGCAGCCCAGTGCTCCAGGGGTGATTCCCTGGGATCAGGAGCCATCTGCTCCAGGGAAAAGCACAGAGGAAACCCGAGCTCGTTTTCAGTGGTTTCAGCTTTTTATGTCAAAAATAAATCACCTTTGTAAGGCCAGCCCTGCCTGTATTTAGGACTGTTGCCCATTACATCCACACACAAAAACAGGTCCCAGTTCCTGCTGCAGGAGCCCAGGGAAGGAGGGGACATTGCTGGGGACAGCACGGGACAGTGGATGGCCCTGAGGGGTGATGGGGCTAGTGGGAGTCCCTCTCTGGAAATGTCAGGTTTATTAGGGGGTTGTGGCAGAGCTCTGAGTAGTGACTCACTGCTGTCTCTCCGTGCAGGAAGGTTCCAGGAGCTACAATTTCATTTAAAAATGAAATTTAAACCCTCCCCCCAGAGCAGGGATTGTTCCATGCACTCACCTCATCTGAGATCTGACCTCCAAAAGTGACCCAGGTCCCTGGAAAAAGCAAAATAATCTGTTACTACGAGGAGGTTTCAACATCAAAAATGAGACTGCACCGGAATTCCCTTTGGGATTAAATGGGTTTTAGATGGGGTGAACTGGCTCAGGGGGTGGTGCAGCCCCAAGAGAGCTCCTGCAGCACAGGGCACCTGCTCCAGGGTGCGACTGGCACCGGCAGCTGCTCAGGGCAGCACCCAGGGGATGATGCTGTGGTGCCAAAAGATAGAGCTGCATTCAAATCGTGGGATGGTTGGGGTTGGAAGGGACCTCAGACCCATCCAGTGCCACCCTGCCATGGCAGGGACACCTCCCACTGCCCCAGGCTGCTCCCAGCCCTGTCCAGCCTGGCCTCGGGCACTGCCAGGCCCTGAAACCTGAAGCTCTTTCCAAATCAGAAATCATTTTCCAAAGCTTCAATTTGACAAATTGGAAAAAAATCCGTGATGCTGCCACAACACATCATTTGGGGAGTGAAAGTCTCCTTAAATATGTACTTCAGCATTTAGCATCCTGAAAGCCAAAATTAGAATTAAAAAAAAAAATACTTTAAAAAGAGAAATATTTCTTCTGACAGGAAAGACTTCCAACCCAAAGTGACTTTTCCCCAGGAACTTTTCCATGAAGCCCATGTCCAGTGCCAGCCCAGCCCAAGGACACTGCTTTCTCTAGGCTGGCTCCTAAAGCTGCTGCAGTTTGGGCTCACTTGCTGACTCTGGTCCATTATTAGGAAAACTTGGGGCATTATGTCTTTATGATAGCTGCTTAAAAAAAAAAAAAATATCCTGTGGTGGAAGCAGCATGTGGATTTAACCAGATCCTAAATCAGTTTGGGTGGGAAGGGACCTTTAAAGGTCAGCTGGTCCAACCCCAAGGGATTCCCACAGGAACATGATTTCTGTACCTGGATTTTGCACGTATGTGCTTCTTTTAGGAATACGTGTTTCCTGAGGCCGTGGGGAAGAGGCAGCGGGAGCTGGGGAAGCAGCAGCTCACACGGGGCCCTGCCCAGACATCCCTGCCGCCCTGGGCTCAGCAGGGCTGTGACACCCCAGGGCCTCCTGCCAGCCTGGCACAGCGTCCCCCTGAGCCCAGCACAGCTCCTCCTCGCTGCCCCAGAGCTGCCCAGGAGCCCAGATGCCCAATCCAGCCCCTCCCTGGGAGGACGGGACAGAGCTGCCGTGGCTCCCGGAGCTCCCCAGAACCCAAAGCTCTGACGGACACAGGGGCTCAGGCTCCCAGCTGGAAAATGCACTGAGGTGTCCCCAGCCCGGCAGGGTCCCAGGCCAGGCTGGACAGGGCTGGGAGCAGCCTGGGGCAGTGGGAGCTGTCCCTGCCATGGCAGGGTGGCACTGGGGGAGCCCCTCCCAACCCATCCCAACCCACCTGTGAAGCAGGGACGGAACAGGACAGCGGCTGCAGCGCCAGGCTGAGCTCTGACGCGGCCGAGGGGCAGAAACTGCAGCTTCCCTGCCTGCCTGCACTTGAAAAGATGCAAAAGCTGCTCCCAGACCCTCATCAAAGAGGGATGGGGTCCCTGGGCGCTGGGACGTGAACCCCAAGCAGGGGTGGAGGCAGCTTTGATCAGCCCTGCTCAGAACACAAGCGCTCATCATCTCTGGCAGCGGGAGCTCGCTCTCCTTCCCTCAAAAAAAAAGGCCAATCTGAATTTTTTAATACGTCAGGTTTCTCTCAGTGCAAATAAAGCTATTTAAAGATGCACAAAGTGTGAGTTCAAACTGCAACTCCTGACTTCCTGCAGAACAACCCGAGCTGGAAAAGCCAAGTTTGCCACAGAGCAGAGATGAAATGGAAACTAAATAAATGAGCAGAGAGCACACATTTTCTAGCTAATTTTGTATTTGCTTTAGCTCTATAAGGACAACAAAAATGGGACAGGAGTACCCTTGCTGCACCTTGCTGGCTACAGACCTCATGAGAGGTATTTTCTCTGATTATTGGAGTTTAAATGCTCTGGTCCTGCACAACAAAGATAAAACTGAAACCTGTTTTCATTTTATCTTTAAGCTTCTTCATGCAGATAAAAAAATAACCAAATGAAGCCTGATTTCCATGTTAAAGCTTCAGAGGTGTTATTTTTACAGGAATACATTAAAATGTGTTTGTACCAAAAAAATGGGTTGAGACTGTTTATCTCAAAGTGATTTTTTTTTCCTTTTGCATAAGCAGCACACAGGTGCACAGGTGAGAAGGAAGGGGATTATTCATCCTCCCCACAGAGTGCACATCCTCTCAAAATTCACCTTCTGACACAAAGCACGTCCCACTGAGTGACAATGTGCTCGGGGCCTGGGGCACAGGGACAGCAGCCCGAGAGCTCACCATGGCTCAAATCGGAACAACAGGCACCTTAAAGCTCCTGAGATGCAAGAATAACTATCTGTGGTGCTGGACAGCCCTGCCCGGGGTGCACCTGCGCCCACCCTGCGCTCCCAGGCCCAGCTGGGGCACAGGAGCACCAGCAGGAGCACCTGGCTGGGGATTCCGAGGGGTCTCTTTCCCCACGACCATCACAAAAACCAGGCAGGGACTGCGTTTTGGCTCAGCAGGGCGAGCTCTGAAGCACCAGCTGTGCCTGGGGAAGGGAGGGCTCTGGGTCAGGAGGCAGGAGCAGGGAAGGCACCCCCATCAGAGCAGAGGCATGGCGTGGCACAGGCTGCTCCCCTCCCTCTGCAAATTAAAAAAGCAAAAAAAAAAAAAAAAAAAGCACAAGGCACATTTGGCATTTCAAACAACAGCCAAGGATGATTCACAACCTCAGCCAACACACTCATTTGGGAAGAAAAATATACTGGAGAAAGAGATGTATTTTTTAAACATATTTTTTTATATATATATTTTTAAATTGCTTCTTTCCCCTTTCCAAGTCACTGTCTCTCTCTCACCTACCCCAACTCATGGTTTGGAAAGGATACAGACAGACTTCCCACTGCTGCCCTTGCCCATCACCTTCCTCCCTTCTGCCTTGAAGAGGTTTTCCAAGTGGATATCCTCAGCTCCAAGGAGAATTCCTGCACAAGGCCCAGCTTTGGCTCCATCTCCCCGTGCCCAGCACGGTGTGGTGCCACCTGAGCAGTGCCACTGCCAGCACAGGTGCCACCTGTGCAGGAGCAGAGGGCTGAGCCCCCAGCCCGTGCCAAACCTCCCCCCAGAGCAAGGACCAAGGGGAGAGCAGCTCCTGCCGCCTCTGGGCTCAGCGAACACCATTTCTGCAGCCAGCTGCGACCGTCTGTCCATGGGACTGGGGATTGGGATGGCAGCCTCTGTCCTGCTCCCTCCCCTGCGGTCAGGGCTCCTCGCCTCGCCGGAGGCTGCCTCCAGGTTCTCTGAAGCCAGCAGGAGCCCACAGGCAGGGTCCCCCTGCGCTGGGCCAGTGAGAGACGGGGCCTGGCTTTCCCTGGAGTCACAAGCACCTCTTGGATCCAGCAGCAAGGGAGGAGCCCGGCAGCAGCCGGGGCCAGGCTGGCAGATCCCCAGGGAAAGGCTCACCTGGAGTCCCTCATCCAAGCAGGAGCTGAGAGCTCAGCCCAGGCAGGAGCGGGACCCAGCGCCGGGGGGCTCCCAGGGAAGCTGAGCTCCAGGGGAGCTGCAGTGACCCAGGAATGATGCTCAGAGCCCTCCCCACACAGCCCTGCCAGCACCTCGGGCAGGACCCAGCAGAGGAGCTGTTCCCACTGAGCTGGGGGGAGCAGGATGTCACTAAAGGTCCCTGCTCTCAGCCCTGCCCACCTCCGACATGGGCCCCACTTCTCCTTCTCCTCCACTTTTCATCCCCCAGGATGAAACACACTCCCACCTTGCTGAGGTTTTGCAAGGCTTTTGAGGAAGACTGCTGAGCCTTCAGAAACTTTAGTGAGCCCTAAATTGGATTTTCATGCTGCAGAGAACACAGGGAAACACATTTATCTTCTGGAGAGCTGCAAGAGAGAAGCCACTGAGGGAAGTCAGATAAGCCAGAGCTGGGAGCAGACACCTGGTGGACCTGCAGAGGGACAGGTGGGACAAGGGGGATGGTTTTAAACTGAAAGAAAGGAGATTTAGATCAGAAATTGGGGAGAAATCCTTCCAGGGCGGGGTGGGCAGGCCCTGGCACAGGGTGCCCAGAGCAGCTGGGGCTGCCCCTGGATCCCTGGCAGTGCCCAAGGCCAGGCTGGACACTGGGGCTGGGAGCAGCTGGGACAGTGGGAGGTGTCCCTGCCATGGCAGGGTGGCACTGGGTGGGATTGAAGGTCCTTCCAACCCAAACCAATCATCCAAAAGAAAAAGGTGCTGTGCAGCAGGAGAAACACCTGCCCCTGCCAGGGAGTCTGGATTTCTGGACTGTGGGTTTCAGGCTCCCCAGCTCCCCTCTCCCTGCACACAGGGCAGGGCTCAGGGCTCGCTGCGCTGGCGCAGGAGGAGGTGCCCAGCAGCCTCCCCAGCCCCTGCACAGCTGCACTCACAAAGGCTCAGTATATTTAGATGCTGCTGCAGTTCCACTTGAAATCAAAGAAAAGCTCTGCAAAACTGTTTGGTTTTTTTCTTTTCCTGCTGCTACTTCCTTCCCGTGGCTTTTCTCCCCCACCACACCAGCAGCACTTGGGGAAGCTGTGAGGCTGATAAATAAAACTGATAAATAAAACCTCAGCACAGACAAGACGAGTCCTTTCCAAGGCTGGGGCTATTTTAACCAGAAGAGCTCTTGGCAGAACAGGCCTAGCTTCTCCCACTTGTGCTACAGGGTGACTTTCACAACTCCCTCCAGTTTCAACCCAAATCCCGTTGGAAGCAGGGGCTGCCAGCTGCCCTGGGAGCAGCCAGCCCCGGCAGGGGAGATCAGGCAGAGCCCCCCAGATCCTCACCTGCCCCAAGGCAGCAGCACCCCCTCACCCTGGCAATGCTCACCTGGGCAGGTGAACCCCTGGAACTTACCCAAACACTCTCTGCTCTCACAGCTTGTGCTCTACCAAGCTCCTGGTTTCCAACAAACGGCCCCAGGGCCTTATTTTTCTGTCTGAACAGCCTCAGCAGAATAATCACAGAATCATGGAATGGTTTGGGCTGGAAGGACCTTAAAGCTCATCCCATTCCACCCCTCTGTTGGGCAGGGACACCTTCGCAGTAGACCAGGTTGCTCTGACCTAATACTAGTAATAGAATTGTTAAATAATAATATTATTATTACAACTGGACGTCTAAAAAAAATTCCAGTAACTACCAACCCAAATTACACCCAGGATGGAAATTTCCTGATGACTAAAGCCAATCCCATAGGTTGTGAGTCTGCAGACAGCAGTGTTTCCCTGTTTCATAGGTTTCTAGCTTGCTGCAGACTCCTTGGATCTGTGGGTACATCAATTGATTTAAATACTCTGAGTAAGTGCAGAATGAACATTGCCATTTAGATTCGTAATTAGCTTAGATTCATAATTAAGCCACTGTTGTGCTTATAGCAAATCCTATTGAGTCACTTTATAAATGTTAAATTAGTCAACTGATTAAGCCCTGCTATTGTCGTGTTGATGGAGCATTGCTAAATCCTCCAGACCTGAAGCACTGGTCAGTGCGAGGCTGAGCCTGGCACTGGGGCTGCTCTGACCCCCATGGGAGGGTCTCCCCTCCTCTGCAGCCCACCCTTCTGTGTGCCAGCATCCCCTTCAAGCACTGCAGACTGATTTTACCCCGATTTTCCCCCACGTGCTCTGCCTACGTAGCAATAAACCAAACGGTGCCATCAAACGCCAGGGTTTTATAAACGTATTGCCAGCCTGGCTTCGCTGCTGCCTTTCTCAGCCATTCTTTACGGAACCTGGGGTGGTGCCTCCACCTCGCTGGGGCAGCACCTGTGACCCCCGGGAACGGGGAATGGGGCACAGCCTCCATCCCTGGGGCTCCTGCCCGTCCCGGGGCTGCACGGTCCCGCTGCCCAGCCCGGCACTGCGGGAGGAGCTCAGAGCAGAGCACAGCCTCCTGCTCATCCTCCTCCCGCTGCAGGGCTCCTCTCCATCGCACAACACCAGCTCTGTGTCTCGGGGCTGCGCTTCAGGGCATGGCATGGCATGGGGCATGGCATGGGGCATGGCATGGGGGGCATGGCATGGGGGGGCATGGCATGGGGGGGCATGGCATGGGGGGCATGGCATGGGGGGGCATGGCATGGGGGGCATGGCATGGGGGGCATGGCATGGGGGGCATGGCATGGGGGGCATGGCATGGGGCATGGCATGGGGGGGCATGGGGCATGGCATGGGGGGGCATGGGGCATGGCATGGGGGGCATGGCATGGGGGGCATGGCATGGGGGGCATGGCATGGGGCATGGCATGGGGGGCATGGCATGGGGCATGGCATGGGGGGCATGGCACGGGGGGGCATGGCATGGGGGGCATGGCATGGGGGGGCATGGCATGGGGGGGCATGGCACGGGGGGCATGGCACGGGGGGGCATGGCATGGGGCATGGCATGGGGCATGGCATGGGGCATGGCATGGGGGGCATGGCATGGGGGGCATGGCATGGGGGGCATGGCATGGGGCATGGCATGGGGCATGGCATGGGGCATGGCATGGGGCATGGCATGGGGCATGGCATGGGGGGTATGGCATGGGGGGTATGGCATGGGGGGCATGGCATGGGGCATGGCATGGGGCATGGCATGGGGCATGGCATGGGGCATGGCATGGGGCATGGCATGGGGGGGCATGGCATGGGGCATGGCATGGGGCATGGCATGGGGGGGCATGGCATGGGGCATGGCATGGGGCATGGCATGGGGCATGGCATGGGGCATGGCATGGGGGGGCATGGCATGGGGCATGGCATGGGGCATGGCATGGGGCATGGCATGGGGGGCATGGCATGGGGGGGCATGGCATGGCATGGGGCATGGCATGGGGCATGGCATGGCATGGGGCATGGCATGGGGCATGGCATGGGGCATGGCATGGGGGGGCATGGCATGGGGGGGCATGGCATGGGGGGGCATGGCATGGGGGGGCATGGCATGGGGGGGCATGGGGCATGGCATGGGGGGCATGGCATGGGGGGCATGGCATGGGGGGCATGGCATGGGGGGCATGGCATGGGGGGGCATGGCATGGGGGGGCATGGCATGGGGGGGCATGGCATGGCTCTGCCCCAGCCCAGGCTGGCCCCCGGGGCTCCTGGGGATGCTCCATGCGATCCCTGCGGGCTGGATCCCTGCGGGCTGGATCCCTGCGGGCTGCCCCTCCCGGACCGGGCACGTCAGGGGGTTTTACAGCACAAACCCTCCCACAGCTCCCCCGCAGGGCTGGGCAGAGGCCAGAGGTACTCACCCAGCCCCAGGCACGACACTCTCAGCCCGGACTTGCCGAGGTTTCTGGAAGGAAAAGAAGATAATTAGAAAATGCAGTTCAGCCCTTGAGGGACACGCAACTCGACCCCAGGGGAAGCCAGCAGCTGGAGAGGACAAGCCACAGCTTTTGCCCAAATGCTGTGTTTTCCTCCAGAAGGGGCAGATCTCCCACAGTGGGACCTGGGCACCCAGGCTGGGGAAGGGTGGATGTGCTGCCATCCTCCTCCTCCTCCTCCCCGAGTGCTCCGGGCTGGGAATAAACCCAAGTACACTCAGCTGTACCTCACACCCACCATCAGCCGGGGTCCCACAAGCATTCCCTGCACTTCGCAGCACCCCAGAGCGCTTTGGGTGGGAAGGGCCTTACAGCTCATCCCCTTCCACCCCCTGCCACGGGGCAGGAGCAGCAATAAATCACTGCCCACCCCTCTGCTGCAGGCACCTCAAACAGTCCCTGCACCTCTTGCTGCCCTGGTGAGTTACCTGAAGCCACATAAACTAAAGCAGAAGGAAAAGCCCAGCTGGCCCCGGCAGGCTCAGGGGAGGGGCTGGACAGCACACCCCAGGCTGTCACCTGTGCTTTCAGCCCGTCCCGTTTTCCCACGCTGGATTTCCTGGCCGTGACAGGTTTTCATTCCTACGGCACAATTTCCCTGAGGAGCGTCCCGGGGGGGCAGGAGGACCAGCCCAGCACCAGCCAGACCTTGCCCATCCTCCCACCTCTCCAGGACCCCTTAACGCACTGCTGCACCCAAAATTTAGTGCTGCTAATGGGAACGTGAGATGCTGGGAGACAGGAACCTGACCTGCAGGACTGTCTGAAAAGCTGCAGCTGCATCTCCAGCCCCACGAGCCCCCAGGCTCAGAGCACAGCTAGGGCTGGCACTGACCTCTTTTTGTGTGTGTGTGTTCTATTTTTTCTTCTTTCTTCCTTTTCTAGTTTTCCTTCCTTTTTTCCCCCTTTTTTTTTCCTTCCCATCTTTTGAGTGCAAGCACAGCTGGAGCCTGCTCACCAAACCCATCCATGCCCAGAGCAGCACAAATCCTCCCCATCCTCCCCAGCACGACTGGAAGCCTTGGGAGGGTCAAAGGCAAAGCCCCAGAGCTGCAGCATCGAGGGCAGGAATTCCAGGCTCCCAGACCCATGGGATGGGGATTTCTGCATTCCTTCTGGACCCAGCCCACACACCCCAAAACACCCCTTGGAGTCAAGTGCTGCTGTTCATTCCCTCACAGCTTCCAATTATTTTATAGGATTTTAATCCTATTTCACACTGACCTGATCTTTGCTGCTCAAAGTCTGCGGGCGCAGCTCAGTCTCTCCACATAAATATAAATACACATCTACACATGCACCCTTTATCTATATTTGCACACATATATATATATTTTATGTACCCCCTTTGCACATACACCCTTCAGCTCTAGGCATATACATGCCCTTTATGTGTAACCTTTCATGCAAATGCCCACATATACCCTTTAAATCTCTATGTTCATGGACACACCCTTTATGTAGCTACACCCAGAGGTATTCCCAGTATCTATGTGCAAATGCAGGCCCTCTCCACACATCCCTTTACACAGCCCTATGTCAGTGTATTTGCATGGACACACAGTGTGAGTGCATCTCTGGGGTGTTTCCCTGCATTTATAGGATCCACCACCCCCTGGCAGCGGGGTCTGTTGCAGGGTCTCAGCCCAGACCTCAGCGATCGTCCTGTCCTTCCCCACATCTCCCCCGTGCCACAACGCCAGGGCTGGTGCCTCCCCACTCCAGGCAGCTTTTGGGGTAAAACACACCAGGTTTGTTCCAGGGGGCAACACCCCTGTGAAGAGTCTGCTCAGCCAACAAATCCGGGCAGAAATGCCGTGTTTGGATTTCCAGAGCTCTGCCATTTGCTCAGCGCACACCTGACCCGGATATTTGGGAAATTGATGCTGGAAATGCCAAATCCCTGCAGGGCGAGATCCCTCCTGCACAGGGAGCTGGGAGGCTGCCGGGCAGGATTGCTGAGCCCGTGGCCCAGCCTGGAGAGCACCCCCAGGTGTGCAGAGGGGCCCCACCAGCACGGGGAACTGGTCACACTGGTGGGAACTGGTCACACTGGGGTGTCTGGCCCCAGCACAGAGCCGGTGCTGTGTAAGAGCTCACTGAGCCCAGCCCTGCTTCCTCCTGCAGAGCAGGAGTTTGTCTGGAATTCATCATTCAAGACCTGCTTCCCCTCTGCCTCCCGACACAGAAGAAACAAACCAGCAAGAAGCCCACAAAAACCCACCAAGCAAATACTCACATACATCTGCACCCATTCTGCAGCACCCAGCTGGATGCAGACGGAGGTAGAGCAGACAGACACACAGACAGACACACACACACGTGCCTGAAGCTGCACAACTGCCAAGAAAAATCGATGGGCTGTCTCCAAGAAACGGGGCAGTAAAAGCTCTTTGTGCTTCCACTGCACTAATTCCGGGCTCAGGGACAATGAAGCAGCTCCGTGCCTGCAGCTGAACTGGCAGCAGCCCCACAGCTCCCCGAGGCTGGCTGTGCTGGGAGCAGGGCTGGGAGCTGCTGGGAGTGGTGAAGGGAACAAATCCCAGCTCTTCGGGAGCACCTGCTCTGGCCGTGCACGGCTGAGCATCCTCGGGGACAGCTGCTGGGTGCCCGTGCCAGCGAGCTCAGGGGGTCACCCCAGCCTCTGGGCTAGAGGGGCTCCAGGAGAGCTGGGGAAGGGCTTGGGACAAGGGGGAATGGCATCCCACTGCCAGCAAACAGGGTTGGACGGGACGTTGGGAAGGAATTCCTCTCTGTGAGAGAGCAGCCATCGGAGAGGACAAAGCAGGAGCCTCTGGTCTCTGAGGATCACTTTGCCTGGCCGAAGAGGCTGATTTCGAGTCAGCTCTGACCCATCCTCTCCTGGTTTCCATGAGCACAGCCATCGTGCTTCTCCTGCCGAGAGCCCCCCGTGCTCTGCAGGCGTGGAGCAATGGCTCTGCTCCCACAGATCACTGCCCAGCCCCAGAGAACACAGGCTTTTCTGCTGCTGGGCCCCTTCCCTGCAGCCACCCCGGTCCCCCCAACACAGCTGTGACCTCCCAGTCTGGAGCTGCCTCCTTTTCCTTGCCTTTTTCCCCAGACTTGCACCACAGGCAAGGCCTGAAGGTGTTCAGCACCTCAGCTCGGAGCTCATTTAAAGCCAAGCAGCATCACACTGCTGTGCTGCCCAAAGCTGGGCTACTGCCGAGCCAAGCCTGGCCACTGGAGAGGCCTCACAGGGGGATGGGGTGGGGACAGGGGCAGGAAGGAGAGGTTTTGGGGCAGAGCATGGCACAGCCCCTCTTGGTGCCCACAGCAGAGCTGTACAAACCTCCTGAGGTCACCCAGGTCACCAAAACCCCCAAGGCAGGACAGCGACAGCCACCTCAGCCCACGGAACCACAGGGCACTGGTTTATTCTGGGGAGAGAATAAACTGTCTGTAGCTCTAAGATGTATTTTAAGCTTAACTTCAAACCTTTCCAGTCTCCGTGTCCAGGGAGCAGCCTTGGGACAGGTGAGCGCAGTGTCTGTGCTGTCCTGGGGCCTGGCACCGAGCAGGGGACAGCCAAGGACGAGGGGACCTCAGCCCCCCGAGAGCCCCGCTCTGGAGGTGGGTTTCTCTGGGCCCCGCCGTGCTGGCACCACCCAAGGGTGACATTTCCCTGCCTAGCGGGAGCCTGGGCTGGCACCACGTCCCCGCAGCAGCAGCCTGGTGAGCAGAGCGAGCTCTGAGTCACAGCAAACACAGCCTGGAGCCTGGCACGCCGCTGAAAACACCCCGAGGCGCCCAGCAGGGCGGGCAGGGCTGGCATCTCCCTTGACTAGGCTTTTCCTCGCTCCCGAGGCATCCCGCCAGGCTGGGGCAGGAGCCCTGCAGGGAGCCGGGGCAGCATCCCCGGGAGCTGCTGCCAAGCCCAGCCAGACCCAGGTGCCGGGCAGCAAAAGGCTGGCGAGGAGCTGCGAGCCCAGCCCGGGACAGCAGGGAAGGGGTGGCACCTTCCTGCCGGGCAGGAGCCCCGGGATGGCACAGCCACAGGGCTGCTCACCCCCTGCCCGGGACAATCCCAGCCCCGCTGCTCCTGCCTCACCCTGCCCCACACCCGCAGCATCCTCGGGGCCTCCGTGCCCACTGGCTGGTGGGGTTTTCCCTGGGGTGAGCTCAGGCTGTTGCCCCATGGGCAGTGTCCCAGGTGGGCACCAGCTCCGCAGCTGGAGGGGCCATTCCAGCTGCACGGAGACCTGGAAAACTCAGCTCAGCTGCTGCCAGCCCTTCCCAGGCTGCAGCAGAGGGCAGAGCCCCTGCCTGGGCACAGGTGTCACACCTGGGCTCACAGGCTCGGATCCACCTTGCCCGACTCAGTCCCAGCAGCCACGCGGCTCCTCAGCCCCCACCGGGACCACACCTGGCTCCCCAGAGGAAAACCACGGCCCAAACCCACCCCAGCAGCCAGTCCTTCACTCATGCAGACACGCTGCCCACAGGAGACACTCTGGCTCTGCTGCAGAGCTGAGTAATCCCCAGGTAATTACCTTGGTAAATGCAACGGGTCAAATGTAAGGGGCTGGCACCAGCCCGTGCAGGACAGGGAGGCACCGGATCCAGCCCTGAGGACACACCCAGAGCTGTAAAACTCCTCCAGTCTGGGGGAAAACCCATCATTTGGCTTGTCAACCACCAGCTGCGAGGACATGATGGGCAAAACCAAGGAAAACCCCAAGGGATGCATCCAGATGGGAGTGCTGGGGGAGGAGGGCTCGTTCTGTGGCCAAGGAAAGCACCAGGGTCCACCATGCACACTAAAGGTCAAGGTGACATTTTTGGCTTCAGGAGCCCTGCAGTTCAACATCAGAAAGTCGAGAAGTGACACAAAGGGAAAGGGAGGACTAACACATCCTGCAGCAGCCCAGAGGTATCTGGGATAAAACCTGACAGCAAAAATGGGAAATATCACAGGTTTTCAAGACTCTTTTAACTAAAGTCAACATTACATACATAATCCGATCTTCAACCAGGGCCACATTACAAGGAAAAATCTCCTGGGATTTGGTTTCACCCTCCTTTGCTCCTGGGAAGTGGATGCTGCACAGAATCCTGCCCTAAACCAGCAGTGCCCAGCCTAAACCGCCCCGAGCACAGGGCAGCAGCGAGGATCGAGCATGACATGGAAAATTCTAATTGTGCCTCTTCCCTCACCCCATGCCTCCTTCAGGGTTTTCATGGGAATCTGGAGCTGAATTATTCCCTGGGAAGGGTAAGTGCTGACTGTGCAGGCAGAGCTGAAGGAGAACTAAAGGAATTGTAATTTATATATGTACATAGAGATGTGGGATGAGGCTGGAGCAGAGGGCTCCCAGGGGAGCAGGCACAGGCAGCCTGGGGAGCCAGGAGAAAGAGAACTGGAGAGCAGGGGCCCTGGGGAGGACGAGGCTCAGCTCTGGCAGACTAATCAAGGCTTTAGGAGAAAAAACCCAAGGTGGTGACATCTGTGTGACCGCCCGCTGCTGAGGCCATGGGACAGCAGAGCCCTGCAGGGGGGACACAGGCACTGCCGTGGGGGTGCCCGTGTCCCCTCCTCAGGAACCCCTCACCATCCCTGTCTGATTCCCCTCCTCAGGAACCCCTCACCATCCCTGTCCAATTCCCCTCCTCAGGAACCCCTCACCATCCCTGTCCAATTCCCCTCCTCAGGAACCCCCTCACCATCCCTGTCTGATTCCCCTCCTCAGGAAACCCTCACCATCCATGTCCAATTCCCTTCCTCAGGAACCCCTCACCATCCCTGTCCAATTCCCTCCTCAGGAACCCCTCACCATCCACGTCCAATTCCCCTCCTCAGGAACCCCTCACCATCCACGTCCCAATTCACCTCCCTAGGAACCCCTCACCATCCACGTCCCAATTCCCCTCCTCAGGAACCCCTCACCATCCACGTCCCACACCCACGGTGCATCAGCTCAGCTCCTGCAGGGCACACGGAGCTGGAAGAGCAGCACAAAGCCCACACAGGGACACAACCAACACCCACCCCCTTGCCCGGCAGAGATTTATGGCCTGAGACACTTGTGCTGCTTAATTACCTCGTTAACCTACAACCGGCTCCTGTGTCCTTCAGGGACAGAGCAATTACAGCACAATTCCCTTCCTCCAGGTGGGGATTTGCTTCCCTGCTGCCCTGCTCTGTTTGCAGCAGGGACAGTTTGGGTTTGGCCTCTTCAATTAACACCGCCAAATCAGCCCAAACCTTCCCTTCCCTTCCCCTGCAGCATTCCCAGCTGGAAGGGATCAGGATAACCATCCTACCTGCTTGTTTATCTGTGTATCCATCCATCCATCCATCCATCCATCCATCCATCCATCCATCCATCCATCCATCCATCCATCCATCCATCCATCCACCCACCCTCCTATCTATCAATCTATCAATCTATCCATCTATCCATCTATCCATCTATTGATCTATCCACCCATCCACCCTTCTATCTCTCCATCCACCTCTCCATCTCCCATCCATGCATTTATTCACCCATCCATTTCTCTGTCTATCAGAAATGACACAGAAAAGGAGAGGTTTTTCCCCCTATGCAAAACCAGAAGTTTTAAATAAAATCTCTGCAACAACACATACAATGACTAAAACATTTTTGAGTCCACACCCACAGAAGAATCACCAGGCTTGGGAGAGCTCCACAGAATTCAGATAAAGCTGCTTTTGGCTTGTTCCAAGCCTGGTTTCATTGCCCTGTGTCTGTGCTTGTGCCCACAGCAGCCAAACTCGACCAAAATAAAACCTGAGGGTTTTATGGTCCCAGTGCAGCAATCTGGGGGCAGGTGACCCCCAGGGGACCCCTCACACACCCCCTCGCAGGTGGGGGGATACAGCCAAACTGGGGAAATCACGGCACAGCTTTCCTGATATAAATTGCAGAGAGTTTGTCTTATTGCTACAAAAATATGAAAAAAAAAAAAAAAAAAAAAAAAAAAAAAAAGAAGAAGTAAAAAAGTCACTGCTCCTGACGCTGGTGGTGGGAAAACAACGTTGCTTAGAAACATCCCCATCAGGGCTCCAGAACCGCTCCTTTCTGTGCAGAAATGAATAAAATATGTAATTTATTCCCTGAAAAAAGAGCCTGTTTCAAGAGACACCAAAATCCTGATGAAAGCAGAGACCCTCCCCATCTCCCTCTCCCACTGCAGCTCATCTGACGTCCTCACCTGTCACCTGTGGAGTGGGGACAGTGACACCTGGCTTGGCCTTGACCCCAGCTCCATCCCTGGCTCCTGCAGGGGAAAGTAGCAGGATCCCAGGATCCCAGCACGGTTTGGGTTGGAGGGACATCAGAGCCCCTCCAGTGCCACCCCTGCCATGGCAGGGACACCTCCCACTGTGCCAGGTGCTCCAAGCCCAGTGTCCAACCTGGCCTTGGGCACTGCCAGTTCTCTGGGCAGCCTGTGCCAGGGCTTCACCACCCTCTGTTGTTTCTCCCCAGCATCTAATCTAAATCTCTCCTCTTCACTTTTCCAGCTGTTCCCGTGTCCCATCACTACCTGCCTGTGTCTAAAAGTTGCTCTCCCTGTGTTTTACCAGCGCCCTGCATGTCCTGGAAGACGCTCAGCTGGTCCTGACACCCCGGGTACATCCACTTGTCACGATCCATCGGGCTCAGGCTCGCAGGGAGCCGAGGCTGGGCCCCACGGAGGTGCTAATTCTCGCCGTTAATTAACTGGGGTGCTTTCCTGCTCTCAGCGCTGGGTTTCCTCCGGCTCCCTCGGCTCCCAAAGCCCTGCGGCTCTCGGGCCATCAGGAGCAGTCCCCGGGCCAGGCTCCGGTGGCCGGAGCTTGTCTCTGCGTGCAGAGGCAGGAGAGGCAAATGCTGCTTTCCGTGTCTCGTGTCGGGGACAAAACACTTCCCAAAACGCGCCCAGCAGCTCGCCCTGGACTGGCCCGTGGTGACTGCAGCGGTGCAGCCGCAGCTTTGGGCTGCCCGGGCACTGCAAACCCCTCTGCTGCACTCATGGGGGTGACGGGGCCCCGGGACACCCGCAGCACCCGGGCAGGGACAAAGCACGGCGCCCCGCTGCTCCGGGGGTGCCGCGGAGAGCGGTCACTGCTGCGATGGACTGTTCGGCGAGGATGGGGTTAAATCCGTCAATAACGCAGAACAACAAGGGTGGGGTTGAGCAAACCCTGCTGGGCAGCTTTCCGTGCCCTGGCACAACCCACCCGCCTGCTTGTCCAGGGAAATACTCCCTGTTCCCAAAGGGAGCCTGTTTCACCCCAAAACCAGCCCAGCTGCTCCGTGCCATCCACGGGAGACAGCGCAGCTGAGAGGGGCCCGCCTGTGCCCCAGTGCCACCTGTGCCCCAGTGCCACCTCTGCCCACAGTGCCACCTGTCCCCAGTGCCACCTGTGCCCACATCCCCACAGCATCACCTTGTCCCCACAGTGCCACCTCATCCCCACATCCCCGCAGCATCACCTCGTCCCCACAGTGCCACCTCGTCCCCACAGTGCCACCTCATCCCCACAGCGTCACCTGGTCCCCACGGTGCCACCTTGATCCCCACAGTGTCACCTGTCCCGGCAGTGCCACCTCGTCCCCACAGCAGCCCGTGGCCCTGGGACCTTTGGGTGCCCAGACCAAGGCCCCGCGTCCCAGCCAGGGCTCCCTGTGTGGACAGAGGTCGGGACAGCTCCAGGCCAGAAAGCTGCAGCACGGAGAGAGAATCAGAGTCACACAATGTCCTGAGCTGGAAGGGACCAGCCAGTCCCAGCCCTGGCCCTGCACAGCTCCCCGGCAACCCCACCTGTGCAGCCCTGACAGCGTTGCCCAAGTGCTCCTGGCTTGATGAAGTTTGGAGATTTATGCAAAGCATCAGTCTCGGGGACTTTTTACCTCTGTTCCCAACTGCTGAGCAGCACAGATAAACACACAGAGCTGCAGCAGCTGGACCAGCGTAGGTGGCCCAAGCTGAAAACACAGATTTCTGCTCTGCCTTGAGCACGTGCATCCTTCACTTTGCTCTGGCATCCAATCTGACACCTGCACGGTGTGACAGTGCTCGTGTTTGCTGCTCTGCAGGCTGCTGGGAGATCTCCTACCTGTTACAGAAACAAAAGGGAATTGCATTTGGGTCACGTGCTGCAGTGGCAGTGCAGCTCCTGGAGCAACGCTGCTTTCCTGCTGTCAGGGCGGGAGATCACGCAACCCCAGGACGGTTTGGGTTGGAAGGGACCCGAAAGGTTATCCCGTTCCACCCCTGCCATGGGCAGGGACCCCTCCCACTGTCCCAGGTTGCTCCAAGCCCCGTCCAGCCTGGCCTGGGACACTGCCAGCCCATGCCCAGTCCCAGGTGTCCCTCTGTGCATCCTCCTGGCCCTGCTGCAGGCAGGAGCAGGGGCGCAGGATTGGGTCAGTGATACAAATCAGGAAAGGGAGCTGCCACTCGTGCAGAAACTGCAGAGACAAGACAGGGCCGTGCTGAGGGGCTGGGGAAGGGCACTGGGGAAGGCAGGAGGAGGCTCCTGGGCAGGGGGCACCTAGCTGGCACCCAGGAGGGGCAGCCAGCCCAGGCGTGGATGGCACAGGGGATGAGCAGGTGCCTGAAGGGCATCCAGCCCGCGTTCCCTGGCTCCCTCCTCACTTCCCAACTCCTCTCCGGTACTCGTAGGGCCACCGGCTGCGTGGGTGGTCGCCTCAGCTGCAATTCCCCAGCGCTCTCCCGGGCTGCAGGCTCACAGAAGTTGCAGATGAGTTGCAGATGACGCACTCAAATGTAGATAAGGCAGAGGAGACGGCCCCGAGCCCGCGGCCACCCGAGCCCTGCCCGGCCGGGCCCGGGTGCCCGGGGAGCCCCAGCTGCGCGGTCACCGGGGGGTGCGGGGCCGGGCAGCGGCGTTCCCCGGGAGCAGCTCCTGCCCGGGGCCCGGCCCAGAGCATCCCCAGCGCTGCCCACGGCGCTGCCCCCGCCGCGCTTCGTCACCGGCCGACCCCGGCTGCAAGGGAAAGAAAACCTCTTTGTCATTCTGCAGCGAGGCTTTCAAAGTGCAGGATTTCAGATGGCTGAGGGGATTACGTGATCCGTGCAAAAAGCCCTTGGTGGAATCAAGTTACTGCCAGAAATGAGAGGAACAGGGAGAGCTCCATCCCATCCCGTCCGTGCGAGGCGTGAGCGCTGCCCCCGCTGTCCCCTGGCGGCCCCCAGCCCTGTGGGGCTGCTGGGGATGGACACAGAGCCCTGGGACACGCCCTGCCCCGCCCGCTGACCTCATCCCACTTTTTGGAAATCAGTATCCGAGCCATGCCTGCGCGCAGGGGGCACAGCCCCCAAACCCCCCAGGGCTGGGAACCAGAAACGCCATCTGCCCTGCTCTCCGTGCCACCTGACACCCAAAGAGGCAAACTAAAACCAGGAAAAGCCTGTCGGGGGGCTGCCTTCCCCATCCCTCGGCCCACCTTGGAAGGCATCAGTGACCGAGCTGAAGTGGGTGAATCAGCTGGAAATGAGAAACAGGAACTTTCTCCGTAGGCAAGAGAGGTTGATCCTGACACAGTCCTGGGACTGGGAATGGGAAGGGATCTGAGCAGGCCCAGGGTAACTCTGGGCTCTCAGCACAGCCCAAGGCAGCTCCATCCCATTGGCATCTGGGAGCACCCTCAGGGATGGCCCAGGAAGAGGAGACTTCCCTTTGGAGGGACAATTTATCCTTGCAGCAATACTTAGGTAAAGGCGATTTGCAGGAGTTGTTATAAAAACAAGCACCCTGGGGTAGGGAAACCACTGGGAAAACTAATGGAATTTATGTTTTAATTACTGCGCAGGACTTCTGCTTTTTGATAGAGAAATTACATTTTTTGAAAGATTTGAAGAATTGCTGAACAAGGGCCTGGAGTGACAGGGTAGGAGGGAATGGTTTCCCACAGCCAGAGAGCGGGGATGGATGGAATATTGGGGGAAAATTACCACGTTGGACAGGGCTTGGAGCAACCTGGGAGAGTGGGAGGTGTCCCTGCCCATGGCATCCCTTCCAACCCAACCCACTGTGGGCTGATTTGATGGCTCTGAGAAGCAGCTGCAGCAGTCTCCCAGCCAGCACAGCTGAAGCTGTTTTTCTGTGTCGGTTTTTATGGCTAAGTCAATGCCAAAAGGAAAATATAGGTATGCCATAGAATTTTTATGACTTCATCCTCAAAATATCTCCAAAGCAGCTTGTTTACATAAAGGGCACGTTTTCCTGGTGGCTCTCAGGAGCTCTCAGAGGAGATCCAGGAGGCCAGCCCAGCTCTCCTGCCCTGTGCAGACACCATCCCCCCATTGCAGCCAAGGCTCTCCACGTGCTGCACCAGCTGGATTTAAGCTGCTGTGGGCCCTGCAGAGACTCTCATACCAATCCTGAATTTTGTAACCAAAACCAAGGATAAACCTGCTCCAGCTTCCCTCTTGAGGAGCTGCCAGGGACAGGGCACCAGGACTTCAATGGGGGCATCCAGGAGCTTCAGGACCTCATTTTCCATAAGCTTCCTGCTTCTCCTGCTTCTCAAACCCTGTGTCCCACAGATTATTTCTGTCTGGACAGAGCTTTGCCAATGAACATCTCCCAAAGCTCGTTTGCAGAGCCCTGAGGGAGCACAGGGCCAGCCCAGAGAGGGATCAGGACACCAGGCCCTGCTCCCCTCCTGCCTGAGTGGGGTTTATGGTGCTACAAAAGTAGTTTGAGAAACAACTCAAACACATTTGGATGCTTCGAGGAGCAAGTCCCACCCAGGGCATTTTCCTTTCCTCAAAGACAATTAATTCCTTAACAAACACATTCTACAGAAGGTGTTTTGTAGCGCTAGTCTGAAATAAAAATAAGCACGCTCAAAATTCCAATTGGATTTTGCCAAAGCAGCCAGGCTAAAATAATACATTTTAAATGTCTTAAACTGTGCGCTTCCCAAGTAATTAAATCACAGCGTTCCTGCACGATGGCTTCTCTTCCATCCAGTTAAGCATTAGATTAAAGTTGTCAGGCAGCCTTTAGATGGAAAATACCAGGCTGCAGGGAAGGGCTTGCGAGGAGGCCGAGTTTGAGCAGCCATGGGGCAGGACCTGCCCAGCCACCAGCACCAGCCTGGGAGGTGCCCCACGCAGGGGACAGCCACCCACTGCCACCGCCCAGAGAGGGGACAAGGGTGTGGGGGCACAGGAGTGGCAGTGCTGTGACAGCCACTCATGGGGGATGGGGACAGAGAGCTGCAGGTGATGGGGACAGCCACCCACGGGTGACAGGGAGGGTCATCCACGGGTGCCAGGGACACCCACCCACGGGTGCCAGGGACACCCAGCCGGGCCGCTCCGTGCCCTTGCCCCGGCCGTGCCCCCCGGCCGTGGGCGGCTCCGCGGCGCAGCCCCCGCAGCTCCGGTGCGTTATTTAAAGGTTCCTCAGCACGCCTCCGTGGTTTCCCTTGCCAAAGCCGAGCCGTGGGAGCCGTGCTCTCCGAGCACCCTGTCCTCCAAGCCAGTCCTGCTGTGCCCAGCTCGTGGCTCCCCTCGGGATCCCAGCGGCGCCCGGTGCCCCCGGTGCCACCCGCACGGCGGGCAGGGCTGTCCCCGGGGCCACGCAGCGCTGGGCAGCAGGAACCCCTCTGGCCGCAGGGGCACAGCCAGGCTGGGAACGGGAGGAGCAGCCGGGCAGGGCCGGCACCGCCCGGCAGAGCCAGCTCTGCTTTAGCTGACATCTGGAGATGCACCTGCAGCGCTCACACCAGCCCAGGCACCGGCAAACGCCCCATTTACCCTGGAATGGTGGAATTGTTGGGGATGGGCAGAGCTGGGGGATGGCACAGCCAGCCCCAAGGCAGCACTGCCAGGGAGGAGGGGGCCCTGCCAAGCCCCGTGCACTGGCCTTGCATTGGAGTGGAGCTGGTGAGTAAACGTGTGTCCAAACCTGAACAAATGTGTGTCCAAACCTGAACAAATGTGTGTCCAAACCTAACCCTGCAGCCTGATGAGAGCAGAGAAACCCAGACCCCACCAAAGCCCGGCCTCACCTCGGAGCTGCGAACTCCCGGGGAGCCGCTGGGAAGGGGAAAGCAGCACAAATCAGCAGATTTTGTTTACTCAACTGGTTTCTTTTCCTTCCCCTTTGAGTTACTCCTGCCTCCTTTGCAGCCAATATAAGCTACAGTCCTGGGGGGAAAAGCATTGTGAAATCAGCGTAAATCCATTCTGTTCACTGGATTAATCTTAATTTCCAGCAGAAAAATGAAGATCAGACAATGAGCCGTAAAAGTCAGCCTGATGTGGAGAGTACTGAAACAATATGGAACTTGATACCAAAATAATTGTACCATTTGCATGCGAGAGTTTAAAACTGCTCATAATTGCAGCAAGACTTAAATAAACCACAATTTCCTAAATATGTGAGGCAGTTATTATGGTTAAGGTTTGGAAACAGAAACGCAGGGGAAAAGGAGACACAGCTCCCGGAGCACTACTAAGAAATTCCTGCTTCCACTTGCACCCCTTGGCAAGCACAAGACGTAACTGCGATTCCCAAAGGAATTCTGCAGCCCAAGGTGACCCGTGTGCGTTTCCCAGCCCATCAGCCGGGGGCTGCTCTGGCCTCCTCCGAGCCCAGCCGCTGGCAGGAGCCCGGGACACCGCGTGCTCCGCGGGGCCGTTCCAGGGTCAGTGACGGCCCGGTGCCGCAGAGGGAATCTGCATTTTAACAAAGGCTTCCTGCTTCCAGCCCCGGGTGACCCGGGCGTGCTCAGAGCAGCGGAAGGATGCTGGAGGCCGATGCTGCTCGCCCTCTCAGACCCGCCCGGGGCTCCGGCCCCTCCCAGGCTGGGATCCCTCCTCCCCTGCCAGCCCCGGCAGCTGCTCCAGGAACCCCTCCAGGAAGGGCTGAGGGATGTTCCACGCAATCACAGGATCATCACAGCTTTGGAAGGGACTTTAAAGCCCTTCCAGTGCCACCCATCCCAACCTTCCACAGTCCCAGGCTGCTCCAGCCTGGCCTTGGGCACTGCCAGGGATCCAGAGGGCAGCCCCAGCTGCTCTGGGCGCCCTGTGCCAGGCCCTCCCCACCCGCACAGAGAACAATTCCTTCCTAAAACCCACCCTAATCTCTCCTCTGTCCCAGGGGATGAGGAAGAAAGCAAACTTTACTTCGAGGTTTATCTGCCCAGATCACCTTTACGTAATTCCAGTGCAAGCAGCTTTTCTTCCACAGATTCCTCCCTGTACCTTCGCCATCCCCACATGCTCAGCTCCCTCCAGATTTGAAAACAATGCTGGGTAGGGACACAACTCCTTTCTGCCCTCCCTTCTGCTTTATTCCCTTGTTTTTCATCTCTTATCTTACAAACGTTAGTAACACTTCTCTAATGAGGGAAGATTCTCACTCCCTTGGGTGGGAAGTATGGGTTTCACCTCGGGGGATGGTGCCCGGCCTCTCCTCACCCTGCCCAGGCTCCCCGGAATATGAACTCCACCAGTTTGCCTTTGCAGATATTTTTTTTTTTTGTTTAGGCTCGCGCCGCAGTTAATGGTCAAAGCTGCCTCCATCAATTATGGATGAACACAAATAGATAGTCGTGCTCTCTAAATTGGGCCCCTCGTGCCCATGCGCAGGCAGGGCTCGGCAAAAAGGATTATTTGTGAACTGCTGACGGCCCCAAATCGGCCCCGCAGCGGCGGAGCCCGGCACAGCCCAGCTCCCAGCACATCCCAGCACATCCCAGCTCCGGGCACAGCCCAGCGCCCAGCACATCCCAGCACATCCCAGCTCCGGGCACAGCCCAGCGCCCAGCACATCCCAGCACATCCCAGCTCCGGGCACAGCCCAGCTCCCAGCACATCCCAGCTCCCAGCACATCCCAGCTCTAGGCATGACCCAGCTCCCATCACATCCCAGGTCCCAGCACATCCCAGCTCCGGGCACATCCCAGTACATCCCAGCTCCAGGCATGGCCCAGCTCCCAGCACATCCCAGCTCTAGGCACAGCCCAGCACAGCCCAGCTCTGGGCACATCCCAGCTCCGGGCACATCCCAGCACATCCCAGCTCCCAGCACATCCCAGCCCCCAGCACATCCCAGCTCCAGGCACATCCCAGCACAGCTCAGCTCCGGGCACATCCTGGGCACAGAGCAGGCTCCTGGGTAGACAGGGTGCTCTGGGCAAGGCTTTGAGTGCTGCAGCTGGGATGGATAGGGGTGGTATCAGAGTCTGGGAATTCTAGAAGGGCCTGGGCTGCACGGGACCTCAAAGTCCCATTGCCAAGGCACCAGCAGCCTCGTTGTAAAAACTTCTTCCTGAGATGTACATTAAGGTCCGAGAACAGGCAGGCTGGTGCCAGTCTCACTTTGAGAAGTTGTTCCCTGCGGTAGCAGCGCCACGTCTCAAACAGCCCCCAGGCCCAGCAGCAGGGCTGGATCCATTTTACTGAAAAGAATTTTAAAGAAGATACGGCAAATTAGGAGAGGGGAGAAGCCGGGCTGTGAGCTCTGCATGGTCCAAAGCAGGGGGAGACCCGGGCTGCCGTCCCTCCTCCCTGCTGTGCATCGTCTCGGGAAGCAAAGCCACGTCCTTTGTTTCCAGCAGCGGTGCGGCAGATTGCAATTTTCCGAGCCAAGCGCTGCAACTACATCATTTTCAAAGAAAGGCTTGAAGTGATCCCAGATATTCCCCCCGAGCATGCGGGCAGGCTCCCCAGTGGGACTGAACTGGAGCACTGAAAAGGATAAAAGAGAGCAGCCCCTCTGCCCGTTCGCCTGGCGCAGGAGGAGGCAGCGAGGCTGTGCCCGGCGGTGACAGCGGAGGTGATGTCTGGGAGGTGCTGTCCGGCTCCTGCCACAGCCGGGGGGGGATGCCAAACGCAAAGCTCGTTTTGCAAAGGCAGAGCCGAGGTTTGCTCAGGTGAGCGCCGCGGGGACGCACCTGAGTCCTCGTATTTGCAGCTGTTTCCCGGCGAACGCATTTATTCCCGTAAACTTTTGCCTTTCGTATTCCAATTCGGTCCCCGAGCTGGAGCGGGGCCAGAAACATGTCACTTGGTGAAAAGCCCCCGAGCTGGCTCCTCTCCCGCCCCCACCCCTGTCACAGGCGTAGTCGCTGTCTCTCCCTTTTACATAATCCCAGCGGATCGGGAGCGCCTGGCTCCGGGGGAGGCAGCCCGGGCTCGGGCGCATCCCGGAGCGCAGCGGGAGCTGCGGGGCAGCCCTGCCGCGGGGGCGGCGGCAGCGCTCGGGGGCGCGGGGGGCGGCTCTCGGTATTTTTAGCGTGCATCGAGGGCCAGCGTGGCTGGGGTGGCATTTGGAGCAGCTCGCGCTGCAGAGCTCAGCATCAAGGACATAATTCAGGCAGAAAACGAATTGGGAAGGACTTCAGCTTCAAAATGCGAGGGAGCTGAGGAGTTCACAGAATTATTGCCGCAGCCGCTGGGAAAAGCCTTTGGCTCTGGATTCCCCTCGGGCTGAGGAGCGGGTCCCCAGGTGAACACGAAATTCCAGCTCCACTGGCTGGAAGGAGCCTCCCCGCCCAAAGGTTACCGAGACTCGGCAGCGGCGCAGCTGAGCCCGAGGGTTACTCAGCTCTTCCTCCAAATTCCCCTGCGCTGCTTCTCCTGGGGAGAAATCAGCTCTGCACACGGAGAGATCCGCGAGCAGAAACAGAGATTAGTCATAAAGATAAAGCCTCAGCCTTGTCGCCAACGAGCTGCTATTCCTGGTGCAGCTCCCAGGTCTGGGGCAGACGGAGTGCCGGGGCTGTGAGAACTCCGGTGGGACAACCCACCCTCACTCTCCAAGCCTTATCCAGGAATAAGGCAGAAAGGACTCCCAAAGGCCCAACTCTGGAGGCTGCAGGAGCAAGGAATTGCGATTCTCCGGGGTGTTGGTACCCCGGGAGAGAGCTGGGAGCCCGGGGAAATCAGGGGATAACTGCAGGCAATTAGCACAGAGTGCCCCTACAGCCAGCGAGCGTGGCTTGGGAGCAGGTCCTGTCCCTGAGGGACACCATCAAAGACTCGTCTCTCACAGATGGGGAAACTGAGGCACGATGGCCTGGATGGGGCTGCCAGAGGGGTCAGGGGTCACAGGAGCGGCTGGCTGCCACTGGGGAGGTGGCTAAAGGACAAGTTACGCTGATTTTGTGTGTCCTGTCTCCGGACAAAGCCCTCTGCCATGCCCCAAACACTGCCACCCCCACAGCCTGGGAGCTGGGATCCCCCTGGACACTGTCCCTCCCATGCCACCCCAGCCCCCTGTCCAGCTGGGACTGGCTCCAGGAGACATTTATTAACCAGCAGTTCTGCCCTGGCCACAGGCTCACTGAGGACTTCTGCTGCCAACACCACGGCAGGAGGGTTTGACGTCCCTGCTGGAAGTTGGTCATGGCTGAAGGACAGGGACAAGCAGCTGGAAAGGCCAGGTTTCCACTGGGGCAGAGCCTCCCTGCCATTGATCAACCATCCAAGGAAACCACAGAAAATGACATCTGAGCACCCCATCCATGCTGCTTCCAATCCGTGCAGCTCCCGGAGAGTGAACACTGGCATTTCCCGAGCTGCAGGATCACCCTGCCCTGCTGCACCACGCCTGGATCCGGGAGTGGCTGCTGAGCCCAGAGCGGCTTTGCAGCTGTCCCAGGACCCCAAAGCCAGCATTCACACAAAATTGCATCCTGCATCTCCCCAGGGCAGGTCTGGGGGCACAGGAGCCCTGGCTGGTATCCCATGGGCTGGGAACTAGCAGGATAAAGCTGCCCGGAGCCCCACACCCCTCAGCCTGCCCATGGAGCCCTCCTGTGCCTGCTGCCTCCCCCAGCAGCAGCTCCACCTCGGGAACGGGGTGCAGAGATCCCAGGCTGTCCCCTTCTCCCAGCCCCAACGTCCCCCACTGGTGGCTGAAAGGGACCCCCTGACCAGGCAAAAGCCAGCCCCAAAGGCACACAAATCCTCCTCACTCGCAGCCAAAGGCAGGACAGAGAAGCTGATCAGCTGCCCACACTGAGCACTTCAGACCGAACTCACAGCCATTCTTCATTTTTGCTGCCTAGGCTAGGAGGAATAAAAACCTGTGAGAGGCAGGAGGCATTCCATAAGAATGCCTGAGATTTTGTTTTCTGCATTTGTCTAAAATTGGCTTTGATCTCATCTTCCCCAAGTGCACCAGGTGAGAAGTCCGTGAGCCACCCCCGCGGTGGGCTGATACCCACGGCACACGCCTCTGCTCCACACAACACACGGCAAACCAACTTTCCCTGCCCAGCCCCAAGCACGCCCGGCTAATTGATTCTTCTGCTCATTAGCACCAATATTAGTTACACTGAACACTTAACAGGAACCATCTTAGCACCGCTGTCACAAATTCACGACGTTGCACAGAATCTGCCCAAGCAGATTTGGGTACAAAATCACGAATACATATGCCTGCAAAAACACGAACACCCCAAAGCTTTCCAGTTATGCCCGAGTTCAAAAATCTATTAATAACCCGAGGAGAGAGCTCCTCTGCAAAACCAGGTGCATCCAGGCAGGCAAAGTAAAGAGCTATTACACTGCAAGGGAACAAAGACCGAGACCGTGCCCATACCTATATTTCATGCCCGTTTGCTTTGCGGTGGATTCTTTTAATGAAATGTGGTGCTGCGGGGTAAATGTCCCCAAACTGCGAGCGATAATAGCCACTGTCCGAAATTTTGCCCGGGCTGCATTCACTACGTTCGGGGTCGTGGTGTTCTGCTTGCTGATGAGCCTGTCTTCACCATTTCTCTTCAAGTTGTGGTCCGTGCAGGCGATGGACACTTGCATCGCGCCCGCGGCGCCCCGGCCGGGTGGCGGGCGGACCCCCGGCCCCCCACGGGCTGCAGCTGCCCGGCTCGGCCGGCAAACCCCCGACCTGGGACTCCCCGAGCACCGGGGGCTCCGGGAGAGCCGCGCTGCGTGCCCGCGGTGCCGCCGGCCGAGGAACGCGAACTTGCCGCGGCAACCGCGCGAGCGGCTTCGGGCTCACTCCGGGCTCTCCGCGGCGACGCTGCTGCTCAGCCAGAAGCATCCATCCAGTCAGGTGCTCCCGGAGCGCCGCTCCTTCATGGTGATCGCTCCGCAGCCGCTCTGGCTCGCTGCAGGCTCCCGGCCGCTGGTTTTAAATCACTGCGAGCATCCTGTGAGCGCTGGCTCCGGCGCCGCTGGACCGCGAAGTGCTGAGCAGGCACAGCCGAGCCCCGTCCCTCGCCAGCGCGTCCCTAAGGAGCGGCAGCATCCATCGGTGTCCTTCGCCCAGGCGCAGCAGCGCTACCTCCCACCCATGGCAGCCCGCCGAGCGCTGGCAGCGGCTCCGCAGCGGCCCCGGGATCCCCCGCCAGAGCCTGCGGGAAGGATGGCAAGGATGGCGAGGATGCGAACGGCGGGCCTCCTTTGTGCTCGGAGGGAAGGCAGGCGCTCAGGCAGATCCGCCCGGAAAAATCGCTGCCGGCATCGCTAAGCGAGGTCTTCTACAGCGGGCAGCAATCCGGTGTTAAAATGGGTTAATTACGGGGAAAGGAAAAAAAATAGGGGGAGGGGGAGGAAAATCGCTGTGCTCCGGTGTGTGAGGCAGTTAACACGTTAATGCCGTGCTCCTGGCGCCCGGAGCCGCCGCCCGCAGCCCCCGGCTCGCAGCAGGGCCAGGGTTAATCCTGCTCCCCCAGCATCGCCAGCGGAATAAGCCGCAGTGTAAAGGCTTGGAGGCAAAGCCATCCCCATCCCGCAGCAGACCAAATTTTCCCCATCCCCCTTCCATCCCCATCCCCATCCCCCTTCCATCCCCATCCCCCTTCCATCCCCATCCCCATCCCCTTTCCATCCCCATCCCATCCCCATCCCCATCCCCATCCCCATCCCCATCCCCATCCCCATCCCCCTTCCATCCCCATCCCCATCCCCATCCCCATCCCCCTTCCATCCCCATCCCATCCCCATCCCATCCCCGGCCGAGGCTGCCCTCCCAGCCCGGCACTGCCCCATGCTGCCTCTCCTGGTGCGCTGGCTTTGGGCACCAAGGGGACCCCCAGGCTGGGGAGCTGCTCACAGGAGGGGTGACAGGGTGGCCAGATTTGGAGGCCCCCCAGGACCCCCATCCGTCACTGTCACTGTCACCTGAAGCAGACAGTGGTGGGACAGGCAGTGGGTGTCCCTGGGTGCAGCCCCACAGCAGAGGGTGCCCGTGGGTGGCAGGGCAGGGTCGCCCGTGGTCCCTTTCCCACCCAGCACAGGCCACGGGAAATGGTCCAGAGGGGATCCCCAGACCCCACTCCTACATCTGCCCCAGACTGCCCGGGGCTGGGGGGCACCTCCGGAGCTCCCTGTGCCCACTCGGTCACTGCCGGGCCCCAGGCCCTCCCTTTGGCGTGGGAGCAGCTCCCAGGCTGGAGCCCCGGGCTGGACCTGCCCGAGGCACCCAGAGCTGGAGCAGGAGCGGTGGCAGAGTGAGCTGGGGGTGCTGGGGGTGATCACAACCCGGTTTGAGCTCAGGGTGACAGAGCTTTGACCCCTGCCCTGCAGCGGGGGCACACCATGGTGTGTGTCCCCTCTACCCTGCTGAGGAGGGGGCGTGTGACAGCGGCCGGGGGGCAGCCAGCCAAGGCCACCCACCAGCCCGTGACAGGGGACGAGCTTCTTTCGCGATGGCTCATTAACAGGTACCCAGCACATCCCTTTGAGGATGGAAAGCATTAAATCCCAACAAAGACAGTTACTGTATGATATTTTCCCAAAGAGGATTAACAGTTAATCATGCAGCAGACCCAAGAACTCCCAGCTGTGAGTGGTCTCCTTGGAGTCACCCTCAAGCAGGGATGTGGGGGAAGCAGGACCCCTGGGAGGGTTTCCAGACCCCTCATCAGTGAGTCAGTACTGCAGAGCACCAGCAAACCCAGCACAGTGGGGCACCGGGGGGCACGAGGCATGGGGTCACTGACCCCAAGGTGCCCCTCACCTCCTCAGGGTCTCCCCGGGACTGGGGCTGCAGCTGGAGCACAGCTGGCAGCACGCACTCGGGTTGGGAGCCCAGCTGCGTTCCAGAGCCCAGAGCAGGACTGGCAAACCTGGAAGCATTCCCCTCCCCGGCAGCCTCCCACCCCTCGCTGGGCTCAGGCCTGCCAAGGTGCGCTCTGCCTCTGTCCTGTACATCTCTGGAGACTTCCCACTGCAGCCAGACCTGCCCAATGCTCGGACCTGGTCTCCGGGGGATGAGCCCAGGTCACTGCCACCCGGGTCCTGGCCACCACCCCCACTGCCAGGGCCGCCCATGCCCTGAGGTACCAGGGGAGGGCACAGAAAGGGACAGTCACGTTCTGCACTGGCACATCCCACAGAGCATCTTACCTCAAGCTGCTTAGCTTTGGAGGGGTTACAGTCTCTCCACGGAAGATGTATTTAAATACGGGATTTATTTCATTTCCTGAGCAAGATAATCACCTCTAGAGTAAAACGTCGGGGTAACATAATTCTGTATGATGAAAACCCCGAGCTTGTGGAAGAGGAGGTACGTGACAACCCTGGCAGAGGACTCAGCCACGAGCCAAGCCCAGGCTCCCAGTGCCACCTCAGTGCCACCAAGTCACTGTGACAGCACGCCCTCGTGCATTTATTTCCCTGAGCAAGACAAGGACCGCTCATTAAACGACTTGCTCAAAATGCTCCATCAAGCAAATGTAGTTTAACACAGCTGCCTGTGACCACCCTGTGACCCCCCCAGCCCTGGGGCCACTGCAGCCACCCCGAGGGTGAAGTCAAGAGCCAGCAGAGCCAGGGCGAGCAGGGGCAGGGCAGCAGGAGCTGCCCGGGCTCCACACAAGCACTGCCACGGCCCCAGGAGAGTCCCCAGCACCCTGCAGGGGCAGGACGATGCACACCCCGCGGCGAGCAGGACGGAAACCTCCGAAAACCAAGAACTGCTTTCTGCAGCCGCGGTGGGATCCCTGCGGAGGCTGGAAGGGGCCGCGGGGCCGGGCACAGAGCGCGGCTGAGCGAGGAGCCCTTCCCAGAGCTCCTGCAGGGCCGCTGCTCCAGGGTCAGTCCAGCACGGCTCTGGCTGCAACCAGAGGCAGAAAGATGCTTCTGCAGCCCAAAATATGAGCATGAATCAAGGTCCTGCAGTCTGGGCTGGGTGAAACCTCGTGAGCTGCTGCAGCCCTGGCCCAGCACGGCTGGATTGCTCCTGATTGCTCCTTCCTTTTTTAAATTTTACCTTATAGTGGAGCTCCTTCGAAATACGATGCCAAGTCTGGCTGGAGATTCTGCTTCTCATGGCTGCAGTCAGAGGCTAAATTATTTACCCTCCCTGCCATGGCAGGGTGTTGGGACTGGGTGGGCTTTAGGGTCCCCTCCAGCCACAGCAGCCTGTGATTCCAGCAATCCAGGTCACAGTAATGAAGCCAACCCAGCCTGCCTAAGCTCTTTAACTGAAATTCTTCTATGTCGAGAAAGGACAACAACTGAATTTAGCAGCAAGCCTGCAGCAGTGCCCATGACAGAGGTGGTGGCTGCCCCTGCATCTCTGGCAGTGTCCAAGGCCAGGTTGGAGCAACCTGGGATAATGGAAGGGGGTGGAACAAGGTGCACAACAAAGTCTCTTCCAACCCAGACCATTGTGGGATTCCGTGATCCATGTTAGAGGTGTTCCCTCTGCTCCCAGTGCTGGAGGTTCCTGCCCTCCCCACGGCCAGAACAGCCCCAGGACCAGGGAGATGCAGCAGGATGGAACAGTCAGTGCTTCCAGGCTGGAGACACATCAGAAAACGGTTTCAGCCTTCATGAGGAGAGCTTTAACCATGCTGGACACTCAGACAGATGCTCAGTGAGATGCAATGCCCTTGGATGGACCAGGCCTTGGGAGACGGCATGGCAGCACTGAAAAGGCTGCTGGCAGTGCCATGGGGGCAGGATCCTACTCCAAAATCGGAGCCCTTGGAGCTTTTCCACCCAAGAAAAGGCCTTTCTTTCGTTTATCCCGCAGCCCAGAGTTGGCCGCAGCCCCCACATTCCGTGCAGGGCTCCAGAGCCACGCTCCCCGCAGCCAGCACAGACACTGCCTGTCTCCAGGAGCCCGAGAACGATCCCAAATCCCGGATTTCCAGCCTGCCCCCGTCACCGCCGCAGGACACGCTCAGGGCAGCCCCGCTCCCTGTCCCAGTGCAAGTTCCATTGGGCCCTGCGGGCTGCGGTGACAAACACAGCCCCTGCTCCTCGCTGCTCCCGCAGCTGCTCGGGAACTTTCCTGCCGGGAGAGCTCCTGCCGGGAGAGCTCCTGCCGGGAGAGCTCCTGCCGGGATCGCGGCGGGTCCTTCCGTCTCCCCATCCGCGCTGACACGGACACGGGCGAGACAAGGAGCGCTGCCCCGGAGCGAGCAGGGCTGGGAGGCGGCTGCGGGCAGGGCTTCCCTGGGATGGATCCCAGTGACGAGCGGCCCGCTGCAGCCCCTCGGAGCAGGGTCCCGCCGGCAGCAGCGGCGCCGGGGCCCGCGGCGATGCGGGGCTCTTTGGGGACAGCCGGGGCCGCCGGGAATGGCTCTTTTTGATAACGTTTTTGATAACGCTGCTGGAAGCCGCGCGAGGAAACGAGCTGCAGAACAAAAGCTCGGCGCTTATCGAGCCCACAGCCATCACATTTCCGCTGGTTTCACATCAAAAACTCCATTTGCATTTGTAATTGCACTTGAGGAAAACGGGTCAAAATTCCCATTAAATGGTTTTTAGTTACAAGGCGTCGTTCTGGCAGGTTTAGAGCCAGCCGGGGGCAGCGCCCCACCGGGGCTCCTCTGATGACAGCCGAGTTTGTCACCTGCGGGATCCGCGGCAGCTCCGAGGGCTCCATCCGCCCGGAATGGACCCGAGCTGGGAGCGTGACAGCTCCGCGGCACGCTGCCCTGCCAGCACGGGCTTGGGATAAGGCTGGGCTGGGACCAACCCAGCAGCAGAGCAGCTGTGGCTGCCCCTGCATCCCTGCAAGTGTCCCAGGCCAGGCTGGACGCTGGCATTTGCAGCAGCCCGGGACAGTGGGAGGTGCCCCTGCCTTGGCAGGGGTGGCACTGGACGGGCTCGAAGGTCCCTCCCAACCCAAACCAGGCTGGGATTCTGCGCTGCTCTAAATCCAAATTCCCATCCCATCCCCAAGCCCCCCACGGTCCAAGGCCAGCCCCACCCTGGTGTGGGGGCACCCCCAGCCGCAAGGGAGCCCCGAGGAGCTCTGACCCGGCAGCTCTGCAACATTCAATGAAGAATCTTTGATTGAACAGGAAGGAATCAGCGCTGCGAGCCAGCCCGGAGCTCTCCGTGTCTGACACGGAGGGTGGAACTCATCAGGAGCCCAATCCAATTAAGCGGCCGCTTGTCCCCGCGGAGACAACACTCCCCCACGGTGCCTGCTGCCCATTAGCTGCTGGGTCCCTGCTCCAAAGCAGGTAATTTCATTTTTCCATGCTATCTATTCTATTTCTCAGCTGACTGCAAGCCAGTGCCTCACATGAAGGGCTCCAGAAGTCACCATTATATTAATGTATTGTGCTACACTGAGCACTTAATGGTCTTTAAGGTCCCTTCCACTCAAGCCACTCTGTGATTCTGTGATATCAGAACACTCAGAGCTGCACGAAGCTCCACGGCACTGTTCAAGAGTGCCGTGTTTTACTCCCCCACTGTACAAGAGGGTTTTGTGTTTTATTCCCCCTGGGAGCCCCTGACGCGGTATCCAGGCATCCATGCCAGGCCCGGAGCAGAGGAGCATCCCCAGCAGCAGCAGCAGCACCCTCAGGGCTGCTGTGCCAGCTCGTGGCCAAGAAAGGATTTTCCCTTCTGCCACACTCGTGTTCTACACCGTGCATGCACAAAATGCAGATCTTCCCCGTGTGCTTCGCATCACCGGATGGACAAATGTATTCCAAACAGAGCTCAGCCCAAGCTGTGTCCTTCCAGCTTGGCCGTGCTCGTGTAATAGTGGATTTAGGGCAATTATGAACATTGCTGTGTAATCCACACACGGCAATTCTCACCCGAGCATTACGTGTAATAGCTTAGAGCTCCAAATTAACTTGTATGGAGAAAGGCTGCTGAGGAGTGGGGTTTGGATCTGGGTGACAAACACACAGCTCCAGCTGCCCTGCTCTGGGACACACCGGAGCACACGGGGGAGCAATTACAGAGCAGGAACTTCTGATTGTGTGAGATCAGCTGGCAGAGGGGCAGCACAAAGACCAGCTACAGCATACTGTGCTGTTTGGGAAACTGTTCCAATGAATACCCCTTCAAAAAACTTCCCCCTCTTCTGGAATCCCTCAGTTTTCACCTCCTCCTCCAGCCGATGGAAGACTTGGCCCTTCTGAGCAACTCAGAGAAAGCCAAGTGTCTCCATCAGTCACTATCTTATGTAAGTCACCACTGCATAATAAGCACTATTAAAAACACCACCTTCCCAAACAGCATTTTTCAGAGAAGAATTTTAAGTCTTCTCCTGAGAGTCACTCTTTCAGCTGCAGCAGCATTTCTAATTATTAACGTGAGTGACAGGGGGTGTGAATCCCATCAGCTGCACGCAGCAGAACTGGCACAGGACCTCGCTCCCTGCTCCTCACCTCACCAGCATCCCAAAAGAACGGGCATCTGCTGGAATTAATCACTGAGGAGAATTAGCACATCACCCAGCACAGTGGTTTGCTGAAACCCAGCAGATTACCAGGGAACCATCTTCAGCCCCATTAATTTTAATGGATCCTTTTCCCACTGCCAGGCTCCTCTTTGGGGGGAGGGATTGGCAAAACCCGCTGTGTCAGCACTTCTCTGCCTCTCAGTTACCAGCCCACACTGCTGGTTAAAAATCAGCATTTCAGGAGCTCTGGAATCTGCTTTGCACCTGAGCAGGTGCAGGCACAGCACTCTGCTGCCAGCCAGGAGCCAGGGCCCGCGGTGACTCTTCAGCTCCCAAATTTTCCTTTGCTCTTCTCACTTTCAGAATTCTCTGCAGAGGCTTTTAACTTTTTTTTTTTTTTTTTTTAACTTTTTTTGGCCCACAAGGCAAGAGCACGATGTACCTCAGAGCAGCACATGGTCATGGAAAGATTTGGATTGGAAGGGAGCTTAAAGCCACCCCTGCCATGGCAGGGACACCTCCCACTGTCCCAGGGAGCTCCAAGCCCCAGTGTCCAGCCTGGCCTTGGGCACTGCCAAGGGGGGCAGTGTCATTTTAGTAAATCAAGTGCAAGGCACTCTCGAGTCTGCAGGTGGCCTCCAGCCACTGCCAAGCACTTCCAAGCCAATATTTCTGCATTTCCCAGGCCAGTGCTGGCCGGGCAAGTAGTCGCTGATCTCTGGGCACATCCCAAACATTGAACAACCACTTTTGCACTGGACCGGCGCCCATTTAATTAACAAAAAGATTTGCAAGAGGATCATTACTTACTGCCAAATGCATAACCGCTCATTAGGCCCTCAGGGGAAATGAATAATTGCTCCTGCAATCTACAGATTGTGTCTTTTTCTGCAGGGAAAAACGGTTTCATCTCCCCAGCTGGGGTGGGACACGGAGGGCTGGGGGAGAACCCTCAGCCCAGCAGCAGCTGGACCACGGGGAGCAGCTCCCCCAGCAGCCTCAGCCTGTCCCCAGGACTCTCCAAGGATCCCCGTGCTCTCCACAAAGACCTCTGGAAAAAGCAGCAGCCGTGCCCTTGGACTGATGGAAACACTGTGCTGGCTTCTGGAACCTTTCTGGCGCAGGGGTGAGGCCAGCAACTACGAAAATACACTGAAAACAAGGAGGAAAAGGCTTATCAGGCAGTGACAGGTCTGCACAGGAGGTTTATCCATGGCAAAGCTGCCTTTCATCCGGGCTCCCCCTCCCCACACCAGGGGAGAGGCAGAAGCAGAGGAGTGCTCGACTCAGTGTGGGGAAAACCAGAGAGCAGTGCAAACACATCTCAGCTGAGTGCTCTGACGGGTTCAGACCGCAAAAAACCAAGTTCTGGTTCAAAGATGGGTGCAAAGAGCAGCCCCACGGAGCTCCACCTGAGCCATGCCCACCTGCCGTGCCAGGCACAGTCGGCACCAAGGCTGGTGACACGGGACCTGCTCTCCCCTGGCACTGAGCCTTGCCAGGGCCTGGATTTGTCATCATTCCTAAAGGAGGCAGCCTTGAAATAAACCTGCAAGCCACGGGAGGAGGTTTTGCTCCCAGATTTGCTCAGCATTTTGTGTCGGCGCAGCATCCGGCAACATCCCTTTCTCAGCACATCCCAAAGTCAGCCCAAAGACTCTGGACAAAACCTCTTTTAACCAGGACCACGTGGGCCGAGTTTCATCCCCGACTGCAGCCTTCAAACAGTCTATAAATACACCCGGGAACATCCCAAACTCCGGAGCCAGCCCCGCGGAGAGGCGCCGCAGGAGCGGGAGCAGGCGCAGGCTCAGCAGGAGCTCCTGCCCGGGATCGGGGCTGGAGCAGCACCTGCCAGCCCAGCCAGAGCTCCACGGGAGCACGAGGGGCAGGGGAAAGCAGCAAAAGTGGGGGGAAAGCAGCAGAAATGCAAATTCCTGCTGGGCAGCGGCCGGAGCAGCCGAGGGTCAGCTGGGATCTACTGCGGCCCTGGGGAATGGGGAGGGCAAAATCTGCTTTGTTTTCCCCACCAACCCGAGCACCTGCAGTGTGGGAACTTCCCACAGGAAGGTGGGAATGACCCTGAGGTAGCAGCACACTGAGCCTGAGCGTGGCTCTGTGAGGGCTTTAGGGAATCATCATGGAATGGTTTGGGTTGGGAGGGACCTTGAAGCTCATCCATGGGCAGGGAGAGGACCCTACAAAAATGACACAAACCCCAAGGAACTGAGGTCATAGGAAGAAGGGCAGACATGGGGAAGTGTCCTGTCACCACGGCACCAGGCAGCTGCTGTGCAGTTTGAACAGACTAAAAAATCACTTAGGAGCCTGACAGTGACTGTGAAGAAAAGGACACAGCTGGATGCAGCCCCATGGATCAATCTGCACAGGAAGTAGGGGAAACATTAAGGCTGGAAGATATATCCCAATAAATACAATGCAGCAGCACTCAGAGCAGATGAGGACAGGATTACAGTGCAGGATTACAGGACCCCATCAAGAGCCCTCCTATATTTTGCCATCTAAAGATTAGATATTTTAAAGCTTCAATGCACAAAATGGGCCTCACTGAGGAAGCCTGGAAGAGCAGCTATGGCAAAGGGATCATTCCCAAATTCCCCTCTTCTGGGGCAGCTCTGCAGGGGTGTAAGCTCAGGGTTAAATCCCCCCTTGGTGTTCAGCACCTCGGATGGCCTTGGCTGATTCCTGGTAACATCTCCAACCGGCTGGAGCTTCCAGCACCCACAGCACATCCCGTGTTGGGGAGTTCCCCAGTTCCATTACGGAGGCTGGCAAAGGGTTTCCTGTGCTCAAACCTGTTGTACAGAATGTCCTTTGCTCCCCCCTGCCCCAGTTCCTGTGCTGTGGGAGACGGTGAGTGACTGGCTACAGGCTGTTCCTGATTTAAACACATCTGTAATCCCTGTCCATCATCTTTTCCCTAAGCCAAAAGCCTGTTTAATCTCCCGGTGCAGGGACAATCCCGTCCCTCGGACCCCTCTGCTTGCCAGAATCCATTGGAATGGGATGGCCAGCACTGGCCAAGGGCCTGGTGTCAGCTCCTCACAGTTCCCACTGCAACCAGGAAAGGGAGAGGAAAAAGGAAGAGGGAAAATGGGGAAGGAGAAAGGGAAAAGGAGTAAGGAAAGGGAACACCCCTCAAAGGGCTGCCTGCTGGCCAGTCTCTGCATCAAAGTTTCACAATCCGAATTTGCCAGGTTTTAATTAACTGCTTAACCAATAAAAGCAACAGAAAGAGGACGGTGCTCTCTTGGGGGGGGCTGCAGGAGCTCAAGGGTTCCCTGCAGGACACCCCAAGGAGGCCATGCCGAGGGAAGTGGGTTTGCCAGGGATTTCTGTGCTGTGGGAAGGATGCTCCCTCCTGGAACAGGACCTCCGCTAACAAAAAACATAAACCAGGAATGCAAACCCCAGCCCAGCTGCAGCAGGGTTAACCCAGCAGTGTCTCAGGACTCCGTGACCTCCATGAATACTTTCCACCCCAACATTTGCCAGCAGCATGTTTTGCTAGAGCTGCCTGGGTGCTCTTGCAGACACATCTACTCCTATAAGATTTCCCCCCCAGGCCCCGAGCGCAGCTGCCCGAGCTCACAGACCCTGCTGCAATCAGGAGGGAGCAGAACCTTGGGAGGTTTTGCAGCCAGAGCCTCAGCCCAGCACAGTGCATGGGAAGGAGCTGTGCGCGGAACAAACACCTTGCTGGATAACAAAACACCAGACGAGCTTTGTAAATGGTGTTTCATCTGAGAGAAATTCTGTTGTCACCAGAAACGAGCCAAGCTCAGGCACTGCTGCACTTTGGGGTCTTCTGTGACCTGGGAACTGTGCTGCACTGGCTGAAGCTATGAAAGGGAAAAGAGCTGATCAGCCTGTCAATGAACCAGCTTACAAGTGTTTAGTAAGTGTTTCTTGTTCACAATTCATTACTTCCCACTTGTAATTGAATAAATCTTTAAAAAGGAGCTGCTACTGTGCTGGCTTCAGACTGGACCCATGGAGAGCTGAACAAACATCCACGAGGCAGAAGAAGAAAGAGAACATGTCCAAGCTCACAGTCAGATAGAAGAGTCCCTGTACTTCTGGAAAACACCCTGTGGAAGCAGCAGGTGGGAACTGCTGGAGCATCCCTGCCCTCAGCAGAGCCCTCTGGCCAGCCCCTCTCCCACAGGATAAATCTCTGCATACGTGGGAAGAGCAGTAAGTTACGGCTGCTTCTGTCAGCTGTGAAAAATGTGCACACTCCAAAGGGAGCAGGGGCTCCAATCCATCAGCTTCAAGAGAAATGAAGCACATGCTTTATTTCCCCGTGGCTGATGGCTCTGCTGAATGAGGGACACTCCACTTAACTAAGCCAAGACACAGAGGTGCCTGAAGGTGTGTGCAGGGCCTCCTGCAGCCCTGGGCAGCCCCAGCTGCCCCCACACCAGTCCCACAGTCTCTCATTAATTACATTTTTCTATGGCTTTAAAACTCCCTCTCCATCCATCTCCAACCCTGCAGAAATTTTCTCCCCAAGCTCTTTGCAGGTCTCTCCCCCAGGCTGGGCACGTTTTGGTGCAGCAGAACACAGAGACGGAGAACACAGGACACTTCAGCCAGGGGATCCCAGCCCTTCATGGGAACACTGTGAGCCTGCACCTCTGCTCCTCAGTGAGGAGCAAGTTTTAGATCGTGGCTGCTGTGGACTGACACTGTGGAAAGTGCAGAATCAGAGAGAAACCAGATAAATGGGGATTTTCCTGTCCTGAAAGGGACACCAACCTTTTCAAACACAACTGCAACTGTGCTGTGTCCCACAGCTGTGGGTAGGATCACCAGAGGGAGCAAAGGGATTTCTCATGAAAGGGTGTCGAATTCCAGGCCAGAAGCCCCAGTGAATGAGAGGACCTCGCTGGGGACAGCAGAGCCCCTGCCAGCCCCGGGATTTCTCCTGCCACAGCTGCAAGCACAGCGGCCCTGGGATGCCCATCCATGGCCTTGGGACACTCTCCCATTTCATCCCCCAGCACTGTGGGCTCAGCTCCCTTTCTCTAACCCCAGCTTGCTCCAAGGATGCCCAGCTGGCCCAGCAGCACCGTGGCACAAAGCCCTTTGCCATTCCTGCCGGTCCTGACTCCAAAACTGCTCTTTCACAGCCCCACTCATCCCTGGACATTGTCACCAAATTTCCCCATCCAGCAGCGAAAGCTGGGACACAACTGAGCTGGATCCATAAGAATACCAGGCATAGTGTCTTATTTCAGTTTTAAGCTCGGACTAGCCACAGGCTAGCTTTTCCTCTTGGGAAAGCAAATGTTTCAAAGAAAATTTGCTTTTCTTAGAAGCAGAGAGAACTAGCAAACTCTCCATGCAGGACATCATCCTTTTAAAAGGAACCTCTCTGGAAGCAAAGCACAATGACAACTGCTGGAGCACACCAGTGTCTCTTCACCCACCATCCCCAGCCAACACCCCCTGTCCCCAGGCTGTTCCAGCTCCTGGAGGGATGACACCCTTTCCCTTGCACACCCTTTCCAACCCGAAAGCCACATATTTCCCAGCCTGAACCCAGCCAGGGGTTTGGCTCTCAGTCCACTTGCTCCATGAGGACAGAGAGGGTCTCAGCGTTCAGGACCTGAGCTGGAAAACTCAGAGGGATTTTCCCCATCCTGGAAGTGCTCAAGGCCAGGTTGGATGGGGCTTGGAGCAGCCTGTCCTCGGGGGAGGTGTTCCTGCCCGTGGCAGGGGGTGGGATGAGATGGACTTTCACCCTTCCAACCCAAACCATTCCACGACTCTGTGAACAACGTTGGAAAAGAGAGATCAAATTCAGCGTTCTAAGAGAACAGCTCACACGCACTCAGCTTTGCCCAGTGTCTCCCTGCTTGCCACGGTGCCCAGAGAAATTCAAGTCCCCGAGGCAGCCGGGGGCGCGGCTGCTGCCGGGCGCCCAGCGGCGTGCCCGGCTCCCTCCCGAGCCTCGGCCCCGGCCAGCCCGGTACCTGTAGCCCATGGAGGCGCGGTGGCGGGCGCGCAGGGCCAGCCCGTGCGGCTGCAGGGAGCTCTCCGGCTGTCTGCCGTCGGCGCGGGGGCTGCGCGCCCCGGGCCAGCCGGCGGCAGCGCTGCGAGCCCCGGGCCAGCCGGCGGCAGCGCTGCGCGCCCCGGGCCAGCCGGCGGCAGCGCTGCGAGCCCCGGGCCAGCCGGCGGCAGCGCTGCGAGCCCCGGGCCAGCCGGCGGCAGCGCTGCGAGCCCCGGGCCAGCCGGCGGCAGCGCTGCGAGCCCGCGGGGCCGCGCCCGCCCGCCGGCCCCAGGGCCGGGGCGGGGGGATGTCGGCACACGGTGGCTTGTACAGCTGCATGGTGGCCAGCGGGGCCAGCCGGCCGCGGCCGGGCAGAGCCCGGAGCCGAGCCCGGAGCCGAGCCCCGAGCCCACCAGGATCCCAGAGCTGGCCAGGGCTGCTCCCCCGGACGTGCCTCACCCCGCTGCAACCGGCCCCTTCTGGGTGATGCCCAGGGTGGCCTTCGGCCAAGAGCAGCAATCTTGTTCGTCTGCTGAGACCTCTCCTGGCCCAGCGCTCCGAGGGGTGAGGACTGCTGGTGGGAATAGAGCACCGACCCCATTTCCCAGGTCTTATATTTAGATAATGAGAAATATTTGCTTGGGATTCGACCCGAGGCCAATGAACATAAACCAAATACTCTCCCAGGGTGTATTTCAGGCCCTGGGCTGACCAGAGGAACTCTGCAGGCACCTCCTCTGCGGCTCGCTGGAACAGCTTGTTCTGTCACAGTGCGCTGCGAGCTCTCACAGCTGGGGTTACCTGCTCGGGGAACTTCTCCAGCATCTGCCAGCCTCCCGGGGTGTGACAATTCATATGATGATGTTAACAATGATTTCACCAGTGCTGAACAGCAAACAAAAAGGTTCTGGTTCACAGACTCACAGAATGGCTTGGATTGGAAAGGACCTTAAAGACCATCTCATTCCAAACTCCCCTGCCATGGCAGGGACACCTTCCACTGTCCCAGGTTGCTCCAAGCCCTGTCCAACCTGGCCTTGAACAATCCAGGGATGGTCTTTATGGTCTTCATCCCTGCAACACCCAGGAGGGCCACAGTGACCTTTCCTGGTCACAGCAGACAATCCTGCCGAGGTCTGGCTCATGCCACTGAGGCAGATGTCCGAGACTCTTCTATTTTAAAAACTCACCCCATTTCGGCCCCAAATACATTAGAAAAATAAGTTAAATAATCAAGTGATGGATGTATCATGAACTCAACTAATCCTTAAATCTTTCAAAGCAGATAAAGAAAGACTGATCCCAACCCCAGAATATATTTGAAAAGCTCCTAATTCAATGTCACAGAGGGGAGTTTGGCAGGAACAGTGGGATTACCCCGTTATTCCTGTGTGACTGTCACATCAGGGCGTGGGTGGCCCTGGGTGTCCTCGGGGGGGTCCTGCCAAGGATGGGGGTCCTGTTCTCACAGTGCTGATCCCATGGGGTGCAGGGGGGATCTCAACCCAGCTCTTTGCAGCCCAAGGACACTCAAGGCAGGGCAGCGTGTCCCAGGGCTGTCCCTCCCTGTCCCCCGAGGCTGTCCCTGCTAGGGCCCCATGTTTCCTCCCCGCAGCGTAACTCCAGGGCTGTACCTGTGATCTCTGCTGCAGCTGCCTTTGGTTTTACCTCCTGCCAGCCCCAGCTCATCTATAATGCAAGGCTGAGAAATACCAGCGCCGAGAAATACCTCTGCAAGCTCCTCGGAGTTTTCTGGGCACAAGGGTTTTGGTGGTTTAGAGGATCAGGGCTTGTGTGGATCAGCATCCTGAGAAACCTAGCTCTCCCAGAAGTTATTTCCCAGCCCTTTGATTTTATGGTGCTGGTGGAGCCCCTGGGTGCCAGCCACAGGCCAGAGGGGCTGGTGAGCACCGGACCCAGAATCTGCCCCCTCCCAGACCCCTCGTGCTCCCCTCAGGTGCTCCTGAACATTCCTGCATCAACACCCGCTTGCTCCTTCTCCCACTTTTACTTCCTTTTCCTTCCACTTATCCCGTTCCTAATTTTCATTGTCGTGACATTCCAGTTCACTTCTTACCCAAGCACATCGGCGAGAGCTCGGTTTGTGCCGGGCACTGCAGGCACCCCCATCCTGCCTGGGACTGGGGAGGGTCTCGGCCGATCCTCAGCCGGAATGCCGGCTGCTACGGAGGGGAGGGGAAGGAGAAGCCCCCCGGGGGAGGGGAAGGAGAAGTCCCCCGGGGGAGGGGAAGGAGAAGCCCCCCGGGGGAGGGGAAGGAGAAGCCCCCCGGGGGAGGGGAAGGAAGCCTCCCCTCCCCTGCGGTCCCAGGGCTGCCCTGGGGCGCTCCCGGGAGCGGCTCCTCGGGGCTGGGGCAGCAGCACCCGGGCAGTTCCTGCTGAGGTTCCGATTTCAGCGAGGGTCTGACCCCGCACAGGAGATTAGAGACTCACACGTCTAATTTCCACTAATACCAAGATCCCCTTATATTTTTTTAAAGGAGCAGATCAGATTCTGGAGGCTGCGACATTTAAGACCGATGGGATGAGAGATGCAGCGACTGCAGGTTCTCCCTCCCGGGGGCTCCTTCCCAGGCTGAGCCCTCGGGCAGGGAGAGGGGACAAGGACCCTCCTGCCACCCACACGGTTCTGCAGCAACTTTTCTACTCTATTCAAAACACAAACGAAACCACGGTCACTTGGGCAAATTAGAAACAAGGCTCAACAACCACACGCACTTGTGCTGGACAAGTTCTGGGAATCAACAGACAAGTTTGCAGGATATTCATCTCTGTGAAGCACGAATAACCAGAAAAATCAGACTTGCAAAGCCAAAGAGCTTTCTATTATTATTACCATCGCTGTGGTTATTCTTGCTGCCGTTGTTGCTATCGTCTCTATTATTATTATTATTATTATTATTATTATTACTGTCACGATTACCAGGGCCAGGCCGGCCAGCAGCACTCGCGGAGGGCAGCGGGCAGGGCAGGACGTACCTGTGGGGCATGCCGGTGGTGTAGGCGATGGTGTACTCGTGGGACAGCTCGCACAGCCGCAGGTACCAGTTCATCTCCAGCTCCCGCAGCAGCGCCAGGCGCCGCGCCCGCAGCTGGGGCTGCCCGGGCCGCGCCCGGCCCTCCTTGCTGCTCTCGGCCGAGCTCTTCAGGGCTCTGTCCCGGCTGCCCAGGGACAGCACCGACTGCTTCCTCAGCTTCAGCGACTCATCGGCGCTCTTGCCCCCCACGGTCCCCGTGCGTGCCGCCAGCATTTCGGCGCTGCCTCGGTGCGAGAGCGCTCAGCCTCAAATCATCGAGAGTGACCGCGGCGCTCCTTCTCCCTCTCTAGCCTCACGCCGGCCTCAAAGCTGTAATTAGAGACGTGTCTGCGGGGCTTAACCGGGAAGAAGAGCCGCAGCCTTCTCATGGAACCATCTGTAGCGGCTGCGGCGTGCCAGCGGCTCCGCAGCCGGGCCGGGGGACAGTCCCTGAAAGCATCACACCGGGCACAGCCCCACGCCTCTGCTGGCCTCGGACCAGCGAGGGCTTTCGCTGGAGACTTCTGGAAAACCCGTCCGGCTGCCCAGCGCCGTAAACATCGGAGGTGAAGTCACACGTGTCACCTTGAGGGCGAGCCCTCGCCCACGTGGGCTGGCCCGGGCAAATTGCAGCGCGGTTCGTGCCCGCCGCGGCCCCGGAGCATCCCCGTGCCCACCGCTTCCCCCCTCCTCCTCCTCCTCCTGCAGCTCCTCGGCTGGCCCCATCCCGCAGGAGCTGCCATTCTCCAAGGGATCTGTAGGAATTTGGGGATTTGGTCCCCTTAGGATGAGAACAAAGTTCCGACCGCTCCCGAGCAAACGGTGTTTGTTAAATGTATGAAAGGGCGGACGCGGGAATCGCATTAATTCCCCTCTCCGGTCGGAAATGTAAAAGCTGGCACGGAGATTACAGCTCTAATCACAGCAGCCACTTCGGGAGCACGGGCACAGCCGTGTGCGAGAGAGCCGCGGGAGCAAAACCCCGCTCAGACAGCGGGAACGCAAAGCCGCTGCCTCAAAAGCACTGTAATCACCCCAAAGCAGGGTCACCCCAAAGGAGGGTCACCCCAAAGCAGGGCCGCCACCCCCGTGCCCCGCAGGCTCTCCCGGGGGTGGATGGAGGGGTTCCTGGGATGGGGCAGAGGGAGCGCGGGGGTCTCTGTCACAGTGTCCCACTCCCAGCACGTCAGCCACCAGCTCGGGATGGTTTTCCCCCCCGAGCCGTGCAGATCCGCGAGGCTGGAGGCTCCCCCAGCCTTTCCCAACATCTGGGGGCCCTGCCTGACCCCCAGCCACTTCCCAGGAGGGTTTGGATCCCCACCTCGCTGCGTCCCTCCCCTCCGGGCGCTCCCGGCTGTGTCGGGTCCCCTCCCAGCCAGGTGGGACCTGCTGGGCTCTCAGCACCCCCTGGCCTGGCTTCCCCCCAGCCCCAGGGACCCCTGAGCCAGCCCAGTGCTGGGTGAGGGGTGCTGGGAGCCCAGCAGGGGCCCGTCCTGCTCTGCAGACACCTGTCCTGCTCTGCAGGCACACACGGCTGCTCACTGTGCTGCCAGAGGGGTTACAGGACAAAAAAACCCTTTTTGGCTGCTTTTCCAGACAGCCATTCCATCACTTTTTGGAGAAAGTCCTACAAAATTTACCTCCAAGAAGAACAGGTGCTATCCAACCTATTCAGCAGACACGGCACTAAAACATTCACTGGAAGCTTTGCAAAACTCTGGAAAAACGACTCACACTTTGAGCTGTTGAAACAGTCTAGTTCCGTGCCTGATCCAACGTGTTTGCCCCTAACCTTTAAAGTGCTTCACAGCAAGGAAAAGGAGTTTTTCCTGGAGTTTCCAGAAGCCTTTACAGCAACCCTGAGCAGTGAAGCAGCACACTCTCCCACTGCACGCACACGAGCTGGAGCCTCACGAGATCCTCCAGCTCCTTCCATGGGGAAGCTGGTGATCAAAAGCCAAACAAAGTTCCCGAAGAGCTGCATAAAAAGCACATTGTGCCTCCTCAGCCTCGGTGTGGCTCACTCTGCCAAGCGCAGGAGCACCCCGCTGTTCCCAGGGGCTCCCAGGGCTGCCAGCAGCTCACAGGTGAATGAAGGCCAGCAGCTGCTGGCGATTTGTCGCTCTCGCTGGGGCACTGCCGGGGTGTCGCAGGCCATTGTTCCCTGGTGGCACTCGGGCCGTTCCATAGCCCCGCGCGTAAGGAGAGCCCGGCTCGCCTTATAAAAGTTGCAGGACGATTGATTTCCTGAAAGCGAAGCTGCCGTGAAATATTGATGCTGGAACCCTCGGTTCCCAGGGCCGGGGGCGTCTCCTGGGGGCACAAACCCCCCAAAAACCCCTCCTGCTGCCGCACCGATAACACGGGACCAGGCCGTGATGCTCCAGGGAGCAACACTTCAAACTGATCCCTGCTCAGGGCTGGGGCTCCTCCTGCCTTCTGTACTCCTTCTCTATTCCTTTTCTACTCCTTTAATCATCTGTTAAAGTAAAATGTAATAAAACCGTGCATTTCTAACTTGCCTGTACACTGTATAAATGTACAGAATCATGGTTAGGGGCTCTCTAGCGGTAGCTCATTATGAATTATAACTGATTATTATATTAATTATATGATATCGTATAACTTATATTTATTAATAAATTACACCAGGGTTTGAACATTTCTCTGTCTCAAAACGCTTTCTTAAATCTGATTTGTATTCCAGCTGCAGTCCCCAGAGCTGGACACACGGAACGGGAACCATCTCCTGCCGAGGGGTGTCCCAGGGCTCCCCTCCCCTGCGCCCAGAGCTGTGCCCTGCATCTACAGGGAATCAAACCCAATCCCGGCTCCCGGAGCAGCGGGGTGCAGAGGGCCAGAAGAGCCCCACAGGAGCTTTCATCCCCGCAGTGCTGCCTGTGCCACGGGCTCTGAAGCAGAACATTGCAGCAGCACCCAGCCTGCAGCCCCAGGAGCAGAGCTCGGCATTAATCCGTTCTCCTCTGGCTCAGGCACCCTTTTAGCCAAACCTCCTGTTTTCAGACGTAAATAAGAGCAGCTCCTAAACCCCCTGCAGCAGCTGTTTTCTGCTCGGGGGAGCAGGAGGGAGGAGTAAATGCACTGCACACGGGGCCCCTTTAAAGCTGGATTGGAAATCTCCTGAGCAGTTGTCCAGCAGGATGTGCCATTCCAGTGGCACCTCTGTGGTGGCCAGTGTGTGACCCCACAGTGTCACAACCAGGAAGCCCATCCTGACTTTCTGCACCACAAATTTATTTTGACAGAATGAAGGAATGGTTTGGGTTGGAAGGGACCTTGAATCCCCTCCAGTGCCACCCCTGCCTTGGGCAGGGACCTCCCCCTGTCCCAGGTGTTCCAAGCCCAGTGTCCAGCCTGGCCTTGGGCACTGCCAGGGATCCAGGGGCAGCCCCAGCTGCTCTGGGAATCCCAGCCCAGCCAGGAATTCCCAATTCCCAATCTCCCACCCATCCCTGCCCCTGGCAGTGGGAGCCATTCCCTGTGTCCTGTCCCCCATCCCTTGTCTCCAGTCCCTCTCCAGCTCTCCTGGAGCCCCTTCAGGCCCTGGCAGGGCTCTGAGCTCTCCCTGGAGCTGCTCCTCTCCAGGTGAGCACCCCCAGCTCTCCCAGCCTGCCAGTGCCTGCTTCCAGAGTAAAGGAATGCAGGACACACAGTCTGATCCTGCAATTCTCCAGTAATTCCACTAAAACACACTGACAGTTCCCTTAAAATGACCTCCAAATCCCCCCTTGCCCTGCAGATCCCAGAGCAGCCTCCCAGGATCTGCTCTGCACACCCCAAAGCTCTGCACACACAGACCTGGGAGCCAGACAAACGAGCAGCAGCTCAGCACCTGCAAGGTCCTGCTCAGAGGGGGAAGCAGAACACCTCGGGCCTTGCCCAGCTACAGATTGATTTGGGATGTGCCTGTCAGTGATCCCTGAGCAAACAAGGAGTTTGGTCCCACAGGAGCAGAGCCATTGCCACCTCCTGATCCAGTTAGCCACGGGCTCAGGCTCTTCCCAGCCCTCCTCTGCTCCAGGTAATTGAAACCCCACAGGGACAGGTTCATGAAGGTGTTTAATGGGGTTTAAGTGGCTCACCCTGCTCTGGCAGTGCTCAAACGCAGTGGAGATGAACCTCTGCTCGGCCAGCAGCTTTGTGCCGGGGCAGCCCCAGCAAACCTGCTCCCACCCAGGGAGCCCCACAGCCAGGCAGCTTTTGAAGCACCTCTGAGATCACCGAGAGCATCTGTGGCAGCAGCTCTGGGCACAGGGAGCAACACCCAACTTCCCCAGGCCTTTCTGGGAAAGGCTGTGAGAGGATCAGAGAAAGGAACGAGAAACAATTCTTATCTGAACTGACTACACCTGTTATTGTGAGCATGTGAAATGTCTTATGGAGATTTGTTAACCAAAGAGTGGTTTCCTAATTAGCCAATGGTGATAGTGTTATAATTGAAGGTCCAGCTGTATCACAGCTGTCTATAAAAGCAATGAGTTTCTTTATAATGATATCTATAATAAAGAGATTGCTCAACCTTCTGTAAGTCACAGAGTCAGTGCTCATTATTACTCGTTTGGGGATCTCCTGCTGCGACAATTGGAAAGTTTTGTACTGCTCTCTGTGGCCAGAGAGCTCCTGCCACACACCTGTTAGCCCAAATCCCAGGAGCAGCCCTGGCAGAGCTCCGGCTCTCCCTGAAGGGCAGCACGTCACAGCAGCCTCAGTGAGCCAATCTGCTGAAATTAAAAGCTGAAGTGGCTCTCTCCAGCCTTTTATCTTCTCCAGTAATTTCTAGATGTGATTGTAGGGCCAAAGGGCAGTCCCAGCACACCCAAGAGAAGAGGAAAATTCCTGGCTGTGTTAATTAACTCGTTTTTCCCTCTTTGCTGAGTTCAGGGAGGTCTCTCACGAGCAGCTCCTCGGGGCTTGCTCTGAGCTGCACCGAGCAGCGACCAAGCAACCCGTGATGAGAAAGGGGAAAGTTTTCCCAGGCCAAGGAGAGCCCAGGCACTCGGAGCTCTCTGGAGGCACGTGGCTGTGCTGGGCAGGACCTTTGAGCCTGGTGGTCCCTGAGCAGCTCAGCCAGCACGAGAAGGTGCAGAAGCACCCACATGCTCTTTACTTTTCTGCACGAATTTCACACCGAAGGCTGAGCTGCTGGAGCTGAGTGTGGCAGGCACATTTCTCTCTCTCAGGATTCTTCACAGAGGAGCAGAGAGAGGAGAAAGAGAAAACAATTTCTATTCCTGCTCCTTGTTTTTCCCATGTGGAATGTGCCTGGAGAATTGTTCACCTGGGGTGATTGCTTGGCTGGGTTCTGGTGAGGATTGTTGGAGCTGATGGCCAATCCAACCCACCTGTGGCTGGGCTCAGAGAGGGTCAGGAGTTGTGAGTGAGTTAGATACGGGAGTTAGAACAAGTAGGTTTGTGGTGTTAGTGTCTCCTTTAAACAGTATATTAATGGATTATAGGATAGTTATAATAAAGAAACCATTCAACCTTCTGAGCTGGAGTCACACATCAGCATTTCTCCCCACCGGGTTCACCTGCACGTACAATAGCCAAGCAGGTGCCCAGCACTGGATTCCCTGCCCGGCAGCGAGGGCTCCCAGGATGAATTCAGAACAGCTCTGGCCATGCTCTGAGCACTGGATTCCCTGCTGGGCAGCAAGGGCTCCCAGGATGAATTCAGAACAGCTCTGGCCATGCTCTGAGCACTGGATTCCCTGCTGGGCAGCAAGGGCTCCCAGGATGAATTCAGAACAGCTCTGGCCATGCTCTGAGCACTGGATTCCCGGCCGCGCAGCGAGGGCTCCCAGGATGAATTCAGAATGCTCATTCAGAATGGATCCTGTTCCTGGCCAGCCTCCTGTGCCTGGGGGATTGTGTTTGGGGGGCTGGCAGAGCCCCAGCTCTGGCTGGGAGCTGCGCCCACAGCCTGGAGCAGACAGGGGACACGGAGCTGTCCCTCCACCCCAAAGCCCTGTCCCCACCCCAGCACAGCCCGTGGTGGCATTGCCATGGCAATCAGCACCACACAGGGACTAAAAATAAACCCCAGCTCTGCAGAGCACAGAGATCATCCCGAATGCCAGCCCTGACTCAGCCACCCCCGGGGCTGGGGCTGGGGGCTGCTGGCTCCCTGTTCTGCCCATCCCAGGGCTGCCTGCTGAGCTGCCCTGAGCTTCTCCTTCAGCCCTGCTCCGGCCCCGGGCTCTGCCAACTGGGAGTGCCCAGGGGCAGGTGGGCATCACTCCACTGTTCACCCGGGAAACCTCCTCTTTTCCTCTAACCCCCCCAGATTCCCCCAATTCCTCCTGCATTCCCGTTTCCTGAGCAGCATTCCCCCCTCCACACCACGGAACCCCGACAGCTGGCCCAGCTCCAGCCCTGGAAAGAGCAGCTGGGCCCTTGTCCGTGGCTTCTTCCAGATCACCTTGCCCAAATTGTGACAGAATTACTGCAAGAGCAGCGCTGGAAGCATTTCCCAGGGGATACAGGCTGCTCAAGAACATCACTCCTGGGCAGAACCCCCCCAGGAGCCACCAAGGCAGAGCCACACCCTGTAAGGAGCAGACACCCTTCTGGATTAACCACAGCTCAGACCTGGCTCTCCCCTAAACTGCATTCACCCCACGAGGTTTTTTTCCACCCTAAATAACATTGTAAAAAATGAACAAATCCGGCAAGCAGCTCCATATTGATCTCTGTATTCCCAACCACTTGGGAAAGGAGAAATATCCTCTAAAGAGCTCTAAAGGGGCTCTTGAGCAGACATTTAAATCAATTACATCCATAACAACAGCTTGCTCAACCCAAAATACACTCCTATTCATAACATATTTTTACACATTAGCCCTTAAAAAATGAAAAAAAAGAGTCACACCAAGGTTCAAACGTAATATTTTTATTTGTGGATAAAAATTAAGGCTCACAGTACTTCATCATTTCACAAGCAGAAAATGTTAAAAATTGAGACTGACGGGGAGTGCCCCTGATACAAATTCCTCTAATTGCTGACACGTTTTAGTGAAGACTCGAGGTGAACAATTGTACAGGGCAGCTACAGGTATTAGTTTGTAAACTAGGTGCTAGACAGAGCTGGTTTTTCAGAAGTGTGAACAGAGCATGATGTTTCTCTCCACCCTGGCTGTCCAGTGCACAAGGGTGGCACAGGAACACCCAGAACTGCTGGGATGAGCACACCAACCTGGCCAGAACAGCCCACAGGGCTGCAGCACTTGGCACAGCTGGCAGCAGGGCTGAGGGGCACAGACTCCACTCCCGTAAGACATGTGGATTCATAGTGCAATAGTTCACGCCTAGAATGTTCAAAACCCAACTTTCCGAGCTCAGGAAGGGCAGGGGGTGCTGCCCAGCTCCAGCAGCACAGGGAAGCAGCCCAGGGGATCAAGGATAGTGACAGCGCACGGCAGACACGGTGCCCAGGTCAGGATGTAGCTCCAAGGAGGACTTCTCCAAGGGTGCAGCCTGCAGGGAACCAAAGGTTCCTGCCCAGGAGAGCTGCGGGGGCTCTCCCGGCCCCCCTGCAGCCCCCAGCCCTCGCTGGGAGCACGTTTCACCCCTCAGCACACAGACTGCAGCTCCAGCTGCACAGGGACAGCCTGGGCAGAATGCAGCAGGGGCTGGGCTTCAGAGCTCTCTGAATTATTTGTATTATTTTTAGTGATTCCTTCAGCTTTGCTTGTTTGCTGTCAAGGCAACACAGCCGTGGCAGCGCTGCCTGTTGCTGTGAGAACTGAGGGGGTTCTGCCTCTCACCAGAGATTCAGCTCTTGGCTCTGCACCCTCTGGAGTGAGATAGCACCCAGAAATGACAGCAGCTGCCCCCAGCCTTTCCTGACCAAACCTAAAGGCACAGCAACTTCGCTGGGGAGCTCCCTTGGAGGTCAGCTTTACCTGCCAGGACAGGTGCTGCCCCAGCAGACACCCATTTGCAGGTCTGAGCAGGCACAGAGCCCATCCTGCAGCAAAGGAATCGATAATCACTGACATCACCGCAGCTCAGAGAGGCTGTGACAGCTGTGGGTGCAAATCACCACCCCCTTTTGGAAAGGAGGTGACTGACTTATCGATTCAGCTCCAGCTGCCCAAGCTGCAGAGCCCTCCTGGAGCAGGGCTGGAGGGCAGGCAGAGCCCCCCACCCCAATTCCTGCCCGCCCTGTCCCCAGCAGCCCTGGGAGCAGCGGCTGGGACACGCCACCTCCTCCCCCTCGTGCAGAACACCCCTCAGTGACACAGGCAGAAAACCACATTTACACCAGCTGGGCACGTCCTGGGAGCAGGAATTTCCAAACCCCATTTCCATAAGGTGTAGGCAGGGAATGTAAGAACAGGAGAACGCGTGCCACCAAAACTATGGAACAAACACTTGCAATACTATTCCAGTTCACAAATCCAGGCAAGGGCAGAGAGGAGCTACAGCCACGAAATACTCCATGCTCCTGAACAGCTGAAACCAAGGGTTTTACCCCATAATACTACAGCGATCTCGCAGCTCAACAAAACACAACTGCTCGATCTGAAAAACCAGGGCCAAGAGGGACGGGCCTGGATGCACATTCCAGTGGCCCCAGTGGGGGTAGCAGCAGGCTCCTGGAACCTGCTCAGGTCAGAATGCAGCTGCTCCTGTCACAGGACAGGAGTCTCAGGTGGATGGAAATGGCTTTGCCTCAAAACTTCAGAAAGCTCCTGTCCAGTAACCATCTCAAGTTATTGCTTCACTACCAACAGCAGAACACGAGTGACAGGAGGGGCTACAGGGCTGGGGAGCCCACCCCGAGCAGGGCTCCACACCAGCACCCAGGATCATCCTAGAGACCGAGCTAAGCACAACCCACCCCAGAAACCCCTGCCAGAGCAAAGTGTGGAGAACAAACCATCATCAGGTACAAGGGAAGCACGGGGGCAGCGCTGGGAGCTCTGCTTTCCCTGCTGCACTGCCAGCTTTGCCCTTCTGCCATCCCAGAGCCACGGGCAGGGGCCGGGAGCTCTGCTGTGGCCCAGCAGGGACAGACACACGGACACGCGGCAGCGCCAGGAGAGGCCGGCGCTGCTGCCCCTCGCTGCCACGGCCAGGAGCACAGAACAAGGGGACAGAACACGGCACACACAGCCACGCCACGACTCACCAGCACCCACCACTCCATTTGGCAAAATATTTATTTATAATAAATCCGTCCCAAAGCGGTTGGTCACAAAGAATTAACTCCTCTTACATGTTTGGGCTGTAACAATGCTTTTGGTAGAAGTAAATAAACTGCTTCTTTTTACACAGTGTACAAAAACAAAGAGACACCGAAACGACAGGAAACGGGACACGGGGGAACTGGGGGGCACTGGAGAGACAAAGGCAAAGCAGAGGGGCCTGGCCTGGCAGCGCTGCCACCGTCATTTACCCGTACAGTCCTCAGCCCCACGCCGCTCTCCCCCCAGCACAGCTCTGGGCTGCAGGGGATGCTCCAGGAGAGGAATCTGATGCCGTGCAGCAGCTCCAGTCACTCTTTCACAGTACTGCATGTCAACACTGGGAATGGTTTCCGATATGGTTTAGACTGCACACAGTACTTGGCTAGAACAGTGAGTTACTCCCACTCCGTGGTTCCTGGGGGCTTCGATGTCAAGTCGTACATCACCCGAGAGATGCCGGGGATCTTCTTGATCTCTGCCACCATTTTCAACACAACCTGTGGTGGAGGGGAAACAGAGTATCAGGAAAAAGGTGTGTGAAACAGACCTGATGAAAATCACCCTGGAAAAGCCGGAGGGCAAACTGCTGACACCAGTTCTGCTGGACACCAGAGCCTGCTGCCATCAGCACATTGCCACCAGGCACCAAATCACATCAGCTGGAAGAAAACCTCTGCTCTCCAGTGAGAGTCATCTTCCAGGGCTCACAACTAATCCACGTTTGCAGCAATATTCCAGGGGAGGATTTGATGGTCTTGAGAAGTTCAGCTGCCTTAAAAACCCCCCAGTTCCCAACACCACTTACACGACACGCTGTTCTGTTTATACAGAAAGCACAAATTAACACTGCACTGCTCTGTATAGGAAAACTTTATTATTTCCCCCACAAATATTAATAAATAACCTCTATTACTTGGTCACCACACTACTACCTAGCCTTAAAATGACCATTTTTCATTTTGAAGAATGCAGGGTTTTTGTTTGGGGTGGGTTTTGTGGTGTTTGGTTGTTTTCAAGCACAAACACTGAGGTCAGATGAATCCTTATTTTATACAATGGGATAGTCGTTCACATGGCAACCTGAACTGTTCTTTGCATGAATAGGCTGCCTGAAAGTAGAGGACTTCAATTATACACAATTACTAAACAATGCTCATATGCTCCTAAAGTGTGTTTAAAATCAAAGGCCAATCCTACTCCTACAGTGCATTCCCAGAGGGACAAAGTACTTGACTGGACATGGATAAAGTCAGGGAAAAAAAAAAAAAAAAAAGCTTGAACCTGACTCTTAAGTCCCCTTAGTGGCCTAAAGAGCAAACAGGACACTGAGCTATTAAACTGCAAGTTCCAGTAAAAGCAGAAGTGCCAAACAAAGGCAATTCCCAACGTCAGGAAATCTCCAATTAGTAATGCAAAAATTAATTCCAAATCCCAGGAATGGCTGGGGTATTCTTCCTTCTTTCACTGGTGGCATTTTAGCTCAGCTCTGCTGGAAAGTTTGTCATACCCACCTGCCAGCCCCTCATTTTGTTAGATTTTCCTCCCAAAAGGCCACAACATTCATTCTAATGATTATTTATAACAGAGAAAAAACGGCAAGAAACTGGAGGTGAAGGCAGTGGGGGTGAGAGGGAAGCTGCAGCGAGCAGGGGCTGAGGGGAGCAGGCAGCTGCAGCCCTCCCTATTGTACATGCAGGTGAACCCGGTGGGAAGAAGTGATGATGTGTGACTCCAGCTCAGGAGGCTGAATGGTTTCTTTATTATAACTATGCTATAACACATTAATATACTGTTTAAAGGAGATACTAAACTACAAACCTACTTGTTCTAACTCCCATATCTAACTCACTCACAACTCCTGACCCTCTCTGAGTGCAGCCACAGGTGGGTTGGATTGGCCATCAGCTCCAACAATCCTCACCAGAACCCAGCCAAGCCATCACCCCAGGTGAACAATTCTCATTCCACATGGGAAAAACAAGGAGCAGGAATAGAAATGCTTTTCTCTTTCTTTCCTCTGTGCTCCTCTATGAAAAATCCTGAGAGAGAGAAGGATGTGCCTGGCACAGCCTCACCTCCTCGGGCACCTCGCTGCCCGGCGTGGCGGCGACGCCCGTCATGAAGTCGCTGGTGATGAAGGGCCTGATGACCACAGACCTCTGGCACGAGGGCTGCTTCTGCAGGGGGTCCCGGTCGAAATGCAGCGGGGTCAGGATGATTGGCATCTGGCTGATCTTCCCAGCATAGCCTGCAGCACACAGGGGCACACACACCTGAGCGATGCCAGCTCTGCACAGTGCCCGCCTGGGCTCCCGGCTCTGAGCCTGGAGCTGCTCCCTCGTCCCGGGGGATCTGCTCCCATCTCCTGGGGGAGCTGCTCCCTCTGGTCCCACAGCCCGGGCTCACAGCAGTGGTGCAGCTCTACAGCTGCAAACCAGCACTGGGCAGGCCCTGGCACAGGTTCCCAGAGCAGCTGTGGCTGCCCCATCCCTGGAAGGGGCTTGGAGCAGCCTGGGATAAGTGGAAGGTGTCCCCAGGCTCTGGAACAGATGATCCCTAATGTCCCTTCCAACCCAAACCACTCTGAGATCCTATAAACTGCCACTTGAGATGATCCTCAGCCTTTGCAGGCACACAGAAAAATCCCAGCTAATCTGTGTCATCCCTGTAATTAACTGGAATCGATGGAAAAGCCACTTTCCTTCCCACATAACATAAAACCATGGGGTTTTTTTCAGTCCCCATTTCAAGCCCAATAAAGAGATATTCCCAAATATTTCAAAATCTTTGAAATATTCTTTGACCAGTCTTTGAAACACTCAGGAGAAAGCTCTGCAGTATCCCTGGCTGGTGGTGGGCAGGTAACTCCAGACAATCACATTTCCCTGATTTTTCCACATCTCCTCCTGAAAGGCAATGCCCAGCTCCCCAGTTTCCCTGTTCCAAGGAGATGAAGGTCCAAAACCCAGGTGTGTGGAGCTCCCACTGCTGTGGCTCCCTCCCTCTGCCAGCCCTGGCCTGAGCTGCTCACAGGGAGCTTTTCTCACTAAACCACAACTCCGGGCTTATTTTTAGGAGCAATTCATTCACACACAGCCAAGTGTCACCAAAAGTTAGCGCGACACAGCTACAGCTTTACCAACACAGCCAACAGTGTTATCTCAGCCTTTTGAGGTTAATTCTGTACAAATTCTGTTCACACAGCTCTGCAAACTGAATATGGATCCTCAGAGACAGGGATCTGTTGTAGCTTGATTTATACCAAATACAGGCAGGGCTTCCCACACAGATCACATCTCCAAAGGTAATTAAGTAAAAAACGGAAGAGGCTGAACCTCAGAACTATTTATTCCCAGGCTCTGCCTGTGTAGCACATCCAGGGGACTCCACACTCCCTGGCTGTGCAGGGCTGGGGTTGCAGCTTTGACTTCAAGTTAAGAAATCTGAAACCACCACAGGCTGCGAGCATCACCCCCATGAGAAGCCTGGCATCTGGGCTTTCCTCAAAACCAACACCATTTAAAAACTGCGTCAAGTTTCTTCACCTCAGGTAAACACTGGGACCAGCAAAGAGAAGGGATTTGGGTGACTGAGTTGCCTGCCAGTACGTTTTGCACAAGTCTGCAGTGAAGCACCACAGCTTTGAGTTTCATGATGTGTCAGAAGCAAGTCAGTCCCCAAAATCCCCTAAAATTAATTCCTGGCCTTTGGCTATCAGCTTCCACAAATTTTCACTGCCGTTCCACTAACTGATCACTTTTTTGGAGGTACCTGCCTGCAGATTTTCACAGTGCCACTCTGACTACACCCCCTGGGTTTGCAGGGATCCGGGAACACGGGTCTGACCCCTGGGATGAGGCGCAGCACCTACCAGACTCCCTGAGAATGTTGTGAGCCTCAAAGTCAGCCTGACGTAAAGTGCTGAGGACTCCTGTGGTCAGGAAGGTGGGGGTGACATCCGTGGGGGGCTCCTTGACAGGGGGGCCAAACACGTACACGACTCTGCAACACACAGAACAAACCACACTGCCTCCAACCTGCTGCTCCAGCGCTGCAGTGACAGGACACTGCTAGGAGCCATGCCTTATTCTGCCCACAGGTTTTGAACAGCAAAGCACCAACCCCCCAGGAAATGCTGCACCTCCTTGTTACTGAACAGGGCACTAACTGCAATTTATAAACCTACAGGAGCACATCTGCAACAGCACATCTCCTGAATTCAAAGCAGTCACATCAGCTTTATGTTTCTCATCTCATTCCTCGTGTTTCAGGAGCTGCAGAAGAAGGAGCAGGGTTTGAGCGGCCTCGTGCATGGATTCACCACGAGGTGCTCACAGCAGCTGTGTGGGTCTGCAGACACAAACCAGGAGGACTTGTGTAAGCTCCAAAACACACAGATATGCCAGTTTACACGGTGGATTTGTGTTTGGAATACAAAGCCTGCGAGCACAGCTGGGCAGGGGCCCAACTACGCCAGTGCCCTCCCTGGAACAGCAGAGGAGCCTGCAAAGACCCCGCTCCTGAGCTGTGGGATGCTCAGGAGGGCACTGCTGAACCCAGCAGAGCTTACAGAAATCAGCAGTGCTCCAAAGCCAGAAACTGCCTTTTATTTTCATTTTTTTGACATTCTCTGGAACTGCACAGGCAATCCTGATTTATGCCTCCTTTTGTCCCTTCTGCACTTAATTTAAACAGGTACCTTGCAATTCCAGGTCTCACCTTTCAGAGTAAAAGCTCTGTCAGTAGGTGTCACTTCTGTGAGAAAATGAAGTTTTGCTATAAGCAATTCTAAGCGGTTTTGGCAGAAATCCCACAGCCAGGCAAGGAGGGTATAATTCTCCAGAGCTGATTTCATGCCTAAGCACCTTCAGCTGCTGGAAAAGTTATGGACTCGAGTGGGCAGAAAATGTACCCTCGGAGAGCTCAACTGAGATCAAACTGCCCAGCTCTGGAGCTCTGCCTGTGCCATCAGAAGTGACAGCCCCACACAAATCCCTTCCTGACACAAAGGCAACCCAACTGCAGCACATCACAGCTCAGCACCAGCCTGGAGCCTTGCACAAGAGATTTGCATAATTTATAGTGTGTGCTGCCTAATCCAAGGATATAGGCCAGCAGTGTCTTTTCAAGATGGAAATAAATCCATATTTTGATTTATTGTGTATTTGTGACCTCTGCATGATACACCTGTATAGTAAAAAAGGGCACCCCTGACTGGGTGCCAGTCAGAAATGCTGATGTCTGGCTCCAGATCAGAAGGTTAAAGGATCTGTTTTATTAAAACTACACTATAATACATTAATATACTATTTAAAGAGTATTCTATATACATACTCCTTGCTTAGTTATCAATTAACTAGTAAGTTTAATAAATTTGTGACTGCTTGCTGAGAATCTGAGACACAGCTGGATCTAATGGGTTATTGAACTTAAACAACTTTCACTAGAATTTAATCAAGCACTTACTTCAGGTAAATACTCTCTATATTAAATTCTACGTGGAGAAAACAAAGGAGTAGAGATAAAGATTGTTTTCTCTTCTTCTTCCTGTGTTTCTCTTGAGAGACAGAATTATGTCTGTCTGTCTAGAGAATGTGAATGTCACACACCTGTCCAACACATAAAATATCACACCCCAGGTTAAACAGGGCAATGCCTGCACCTGCTAAACTTCCCCACAGGAGTCGGGTAATTGGAAGGGAAGGTAGTTCAATACTCACCTGTTGATGTTGTGGCACATGCGTGGTATGAGCCTGGCAAGGAACATCAGGGACTCCCAGTGTGGAGCATCTTTGCTGGAGATGCCACAGACGTAGCTGTAGGAGCGACAGTCGCCCTGGGGAACACAAAAGCCACCCTGAATGCCAGCTCTGCTGCCAGAGCCACTCACAGCTCCTTCCTGTCCGTCCTGCAGCTGACAGCAGCACAGTTTGGGCCAACATTTAGCAGACACCGAGCTGGTGACACTGGTGACACCAGTGAGAGACCGAGTGGGTGAGAAAATACAGAGCGAGATGAGAGAGCTGTAAAAGGAAATATTAGGGCTGGGAAGACTCATCCACAGCGGCCAGTGTTGGTATTTTGGTGACAAAGCACAGAGATTTGATGACACTGCAGCCTGAGACAGTAACCAAAGCTGTCTGCAGAGAGCCACACGAAGCACTAGGCAGCTGAAAATAAAATATGAGGAAGAATTCAACAGGGAGGGTGCAGAGAAAGGTGCTTTACAGCTCAGGGAGGAAATGTCAGAGTTACTGCACACAGTCCATGAGTGCCAGCCCTGCACCTGCACCTGGCTGAGTCTGTCCCACAGGGAGGGAAGGGGAAGGGAGCCCAGCTGCTGCCCTGGTCCCAGTGTTCCTGCACTGCTCCAGCTCCTCCCTTCCCGAGGAGAGGGATGAGCACAACTCACAGAAGTCCTGGAAAGGGCGACGAGCACGTCCAAAAGGAGCAAAGTGGGGTTTTACCCAGTGCAGCCGAGCTCCCCTGAGCCTTGGTGGGGCCAGCAGGTGACAGCAGAGCTCAGGGGCTGCAGAGTGAGCCCCTGGGCTGGACAATGCCCCCAGAGAGCCCCGAGCCCAGGGACCCCAACCCCTGCCCTGCAGCCACAAGGACGAGGCTGGCACAGCCTCTGCAGCCTGCCCTGCTGAGCCAAGCTGCAGTGGCAGCCCTGCAGCAGCAGCAGCAAAGAGAAAACACAGCCCCACAGCCAGCCTGCCCTGCCAGGAGCAGCTCCCAGCGCAGCCTGCAAGGAGCCCTGTACCTGCACTCCCACGGTTTTGATGGGCAGCAGGAAGGCATTCAGTGAATGTAGGCTTGTGATCTGCATCAGCTTCTCCTGGTCCTCCTCACTCGTGCACGCCTTCACCCTCTGCAGCAGCGTGTGGGGCTGGGCAAGGGTGCAGAACAAGAAACTGGGGTTAAATAAAGCTCCCAGCCCCTCACGCAGAACTTGCAGGACACAAATAAAGCTGTTATTTAAGTGAGTGTTTGCTTAGTGTACATCCACCCCTTGGACCTATTTAAAGCACACCTCTCATCTGACAATTAAACATTGGCTGAAGCACTTCTCTGTGATTACACTATGTTTTAAGCTGAAGCTCTCCAAGGCCATAGGGGAAGCTCTTTTCCTGTGCTCATTTTCTCCTTCACAAAGCTGCACTTTCCACTTCTATGGCACCACAATTCCCTGTCTTTTAAAGGAAAGGCAGACAGAAATCCCTGTCCTTCAGGATTCACCAGAAAGGTTCTGGAAACTGTTCTGAACTCACACCTCAGAGCAGACCCCCACTATTGCCTGACAGCCACCACAAAGGTCAGCACAGTTAGGAGATGTGGAAGTCAAACATCAGCCACTGAAAATTCCAGGTTTTGGATCAGGGCACCTGGCCAGCTCCTGGCACTCACATTTACCCACTCAGTGATTCTGGGGTGTGCAAACCTAGAATGTCACAACTCCTCCAGGGAGGAAAGATCTTTTCCTGACACTATGTGATCTCATCTGCCAAAAGTTTAACTACAACACAATTTGTTTATTGTTTGAAAGGTAAATAAAGTTCCATTTTCCAGAAATGGTTCAAAACACTTGCACCAGTCACAGAACTAAAAATTCCACTGAACAGCTTCAATTGAGCTGTTCTTGGAGGCAGCATTCCTCAGGGAGCACAAACCAGTTCTTTTAACCTTTTAGCAGACTAAACCTCACCACAGGTCACTACAGAACCATCACTCAAAACTAAAATTCAGGATTTCCTTACCTTCTTCACACTGGCAGAAAAATCTGCCACTATTTTCAAGATGTTGTTTGTTTCTGGGAAGTCTTTGCACACGTAAGGTTCTTCAGCACAGATCACTCTGATTGCTAGGCCAGGACCTGCAAAGCAACATTGAAAAGATATTATACCAAATAACAGGGAGCTGGCTGGAAGTGTGGAACAGTGAGCCAGTCACTGACTTCTGTGTATTCTGCCATTCTAGCTAAGCTTCAGCTGTCTAAACACCCTCAAGGACAAAAAGAACCCACAGTTACCAACTTTGCTGTTTTCTAGTGGAGAACTCGTGTTAGAAATGTTGAGCATTTACTTTTAAGACAGCAAATGCCCCTTGGAAAGCAGGGCCAGGCCATTATTCCAGGTCAGATCCACATGGCAGCTCAGGCAGAGCTCACTGCACTTCCTGAGAACTCCTCCTTTGGCTTCTCCCACCAAAGCCAAGCAAAGGCTCAATCTGAAAACATCATGTATATTTATCAAGCTGCTCTCTGGTCATCTTTCCCTGAAGGACTGTGCTTAAGTGAAAACCTAAATCGATTTTTTCTGTGTTTAAAGATCAGTTTTACACTGCAGTTACTCTGGATCTGCTGGAGAATACTGCTGTGACCCACCAGCTCCATACCTGGGAAGGGATGCCTGGAAACCAGCTCTTCAGGAAGACCAAGCTCTCGTCCCAGCACTCGCACCTCATCTTTGTGAAAGTCTTTCAGTGGTTCTATTACTTTACCCTAAAAAAGAAAAAAAAAAAAAAAAAAAAAAAAGAGAGGCAATTTACCCTCCAGCTCGCATATCCAAACAAAAAGCCTCAAATGCTTAGGTTCTGGCACCTAAACTGGCCTGACCTCACAGCACCAGTGCCAAGGATTCCATGAACACTGGAAAGAAATTCCATGTGAATGTGGGCTTTGTAGAACAGCTGCAGGACAGAGGGCGAGACCAGAAGTCCCAGGTTGTGCCAGAAGAATCCATGGCTCCAGCAGAGCAGACAGAGCTGTAAGGCCAAGCTGGCTGTGCGTGAATTCAGACCTTTCTTGTCTCTGCTGGATGCTCAGACCAACCCCAAAGCCCTGGAAGCACTTTGTGCAGGGAAATACTGAAAATGGGGTCATTAGTTCCCTCCTGTGGCTGGGAGCTGGTGGTGACTGAGCACCTTCCACCAGATTGCTGGGTGAGGTCCCTCTGCTGTGCTGGCTCTTTCTCAGAGTGCAATACAGTTAGAGAACTCACCATTCCAGTGCCAGAAAACCAAACCAGGCAGCCTGCCACCTTTGCTTGACATGCTAATACTAAGGAGCTGTGCACAGAAAGGTGTTTAGAAAGCTCTTCTGGACTGCAGAGAAACAGACCCTTGGCAACAGAAGACATGCAATAAATTCCAGAAGACATGCAATAAATCCCAAGTGACAACAGACTCTCAGGGGCCGTGTCAGCAGGGTGCACCAGGGCCAGTGCCAGCAGCAGAGCTGCGGGTTTTGGGTGCTGGCAGAGCCAGGAGCAGGCAGCAGCCCCCGCGCTCACCTCCTCGCGCAGCTTGCGGATCAGCTCGGTGTCGTTGTGGTGGGTTTTGATCACCTCAGCCTTGCCACTGGCCACCAGGGAAGCACTCTCGATCAGGTCAGGCCTCAGGGTGCCCTGAGCAAGGAAAACCTCCTCGGGTTTCAGGTTCATCTCCCCGATGACCTCGTTGGCAATCTGCAGGGTGGGCACAGAAGGTCAGAGTTCGGGCGCTTCTGGGGCTGTCAAAGGGCTCAGGAGCAAATTGTCTGAGCCATGGCAGGGAGCTGGAAAAGCACAGCCAGCCAGCAAACTCATGCTGCCACTGTCCCACTGCTGGAACACTCCTGTAAGCCCATCTTCCGTTGAACGGAAAGTGGGGAAAGTATCTCCAGAGTCAGGACCGTCAGCGCCTGTTAAAACTTCTCCCTGTCTCTTCCCAAAGGCTTCTGGGGTCACCCACAGCTCACACAAGCACCCCTGCCACTGACTAGACACTGAAAGATGCACCCAGGAATCACAGTATTTAAAAACTTAACCAAACAACAAATAAACATTACCTTAACAAAGGTGTCACCGATAATTTTTCTCTTTTCTTCAGGACTTGTAGTCATATTTAAGGTCTTGCTAATTCTTTTCCGTGGAGTTCTGTCCTCATCTGAGATGGGCAGAGTTGTTGTGCCATTATAGAATGAATGGGCTGCATTCACCACTGCAGGAAATCACAGGGATTTTTTTTTGTTGTTGTTTTTTAGAAAATCAATGAAGATTTTTGTGCAGGTTACAAAATAGAAGTTTCACTTTATTGCTAAAAAAAAAAAATCCTTTGACTATTAACTGCATTGAATAGGGCTGCTCAGTACCTCAAAACTCAATTTTAACAAGAGCCTTTTATTTCTCTTATTAACCTATTACTTTTTCCACATTGTGAGATTAGGCAGCCACGTGCAAGTCCAGGTCTTGCTTCCCTCTCAGATTATAATTTACTTGCTTTAAATAGTTTACAGACAGTGTTTCCCCAAGGCCTTTCTGCAACCAAAATTAAATGATGCACTATTTACTCATGCTACATTATGCCACTTAATTTAGAGAGGCTCCCAACCCAGAGGTCAGCTGGGAGGCCCTCTGGCATCCTTCACCAGCACTGCACTCCCTGACCTACAGAAGGAGCATTTGCAGCTAAGGGATTCCCTCAATTTGCTCCTCTGGCTGCCTGCCAGAGCCCAGGTTTATTGCTCCACGGACTGCAAGAATAAGACATGGATTTCCCACTTAAAAAAAAAACCTGAAAATACACGTAGATCAGCGTGTTTAGAACGAAGCTCAGGACACTGCACTGTGCCAGAGGGAAGCACTCGGGGCCACACTGCCTGAGCAGAGCAGAGCAGAGCCCCTGGGCAAGGCAGAGCCCCCAGAAGAGGCAGCTATGGCTCAGGAGCTCACCAGGCAGCACAGAGCAGTCGTGCTGCTGGCACAAACGTGGTCTTCTCTGACCTCCCCATACCTGAGGTACCAAAAAGCCTCTGAGCCTTCTCATCAGTCACATCTGGGCACTTTCTGCTCTCTCAGCTAACTCCTTCACAGAGTCATAAAGGTTGGAAAAGACCTCCCAGGTCATGGAGTCCAGCCCTTGACCAACCAACACCCTGGCCTCAAAAAGTCACTGCAAAACCATTAAAATGCACCTCTTTCAAAGCAAGAAGAAATGCTTTGAAAGCCATTTTGGCTATAGTAGCATTCAGTCACCCAAATGAGCTCACAGTTGACACAGAAAGAGCCTCGGGATAAGAAATGAAGGCCGAAGTGCTGATCAAGACACTGGAGACAAGGGAAATGCAGCGAGTTCTGCAGCAGCTGAAGAGGATCCCTCAGCAGAGAAGTGACCGAGGCACAAATCCCCTGCTCTGCTGCGCCCCGCCTGCACGGACACCAACATCTGAGGAGACGGGGCAGCTCACCGTGCTCCAGTCAAGGAAACAAGGCCGAGCACTGCGGTTTAAATGCTGAGCACGGGTCCAGGAGGTTCCACATCGCCCACCCCGCCTCGGTACCGGAGCCTGGGAACAGCAGCTCAGCGAAAGCTGACCCGAGGGGCAGGTTCTGGAAGGGTCGGGAGCAGGAAGGAGGTACCTTTCACGTGGATGCCCAGCTTCCTGAGGGCCTCCTCCACGGCCTGGCTCTCCCTCTTGCGCATGAAGCCGTTGTCGATGTGCACGGCGATGACCTGCTCGCGGTTCAGCGCGCGGTTCAGCAGCGCCGTGCACACCGTGGAGTCCACGCCGCCGCTGAGCAGCACCTGCCAGGGGACAGCAACCCACAGCGGCTCAGCTGGGCTGGGGACGGCCCTTCACACAGCCGCTGGGACGGGAGGGCACGGCAGCGAGCCGCAGGCAGCCAGCAGCGCGCTGCCCCAGCCGTGCGGCGCCCCTACAACCTCCCCAAAAGCTGGCCGGGCAGGACCCAAACCACAATTCCCTGTGGCAGGCACAGTCGTCTTCCTTTCAGGATTCTTTATAGAGGAGCACAGGGAGAAGAAAGAGAAAACCATTTCTATTCCTGCTCCTTGTTTTTCCCATGTGGAATGTGCCTGGAGAATTGTTTACCTGGGGTGATTGCTTGGTTGGATTCTGGTGAGGATTGTTGGAGCTGATGGCCAATCCAACCCACCTGTGGCTGCACTCAGAGAGGTCAGGAGTTGTGAGGAGTTAGATATGGGAGTTAGAACAAGTAGGTTTGTGGTGTTAGTATCTCCTTTAAACAGTATATTAATGTGTTATAGCATAGTTCTAATAAAGAAACCATTCAGCTTCTGAGCTGGAGTCACACATCAGCATTTCTTCCCACCGGCTTCACCTGCATGTACAATAATTCCCCACTTCCCACATCAACCCCAGCAACCACCAGCTTCTGCAAACCAGCCCCCAGCTCTGACTCACTCACCAGGACCTTTGAGGAGCCCACTTTCTCCTTGATCTCCTGGATGCACTGGAGCTCTCTGTTCTCCACGGTGAAGGTGCCGCTGCAGCCCGCGATGTCGTACAGGAAGTTCTTCAGGATCATCTTCCCGTTCACTGTGAGGCTCACCTCAGGGTGGAACTGGGCTCCGTAGAGCTTTTTAGACTCATTTGCTATGCCTGGTACACACGACAAAACAAAAATAAATAACTAAGCTGGAAGTGAATGCACAGCCAAGTCAAGGCTCCTTGGGATTGGCGAACTCCAGTGGCTTCCAGACCCCAAATTCTAAGGTCCCACAATTTCCTGTGACAATCTCTGTGTGATAACTCCAGTGGCTTCCAGACCCCAAATTCTAAGGTCCCACAATTTCCTGTGACAATCTCTGTGTGATGTTAAACCCTGCTTTCAGTACCTACATTATTCTTGCTCAGTTGAACATTCATGCAATATTAAATACAGTAACAAGTTAATAAAGCTGTAATAATTAGACACTGCTTGACTGGCACTGTTATAGTGCACAACCCAAACCCCACAGTGCAGGTCTCCCTCTCCCCTGCCCTAAGGGCACAGGAGATTTCATTTCTAAGACAAACAACACACGTGTGCTTTAAAACAATATAAGCTATATAAATAATGCTAATTTTAGCCACATTTAAATCAGGACCATTCCTTTTAAAGTCTATTTCTTTATTATCGTGACAGCTTAACAAACAAACACACTCCAGAAACTGTTAGAAACAATTCATTTATTTGGCAATTAAATAACAAGGGCTATTACTCTGTTCCCATTTGGTTCTAACTCCTGTCTGCCATAATTCTTTACCACACATTATCAGAAGACAAATTCAGGATAAAATAAATACCTGCTATGATATTCCCAGACTGTGCCACCACTTTGAATCCATCAGCTACTTTATCCACGCTGTCTCCATGAGTGAGGAGCACAAGCTCTTCCTTCTGAAGGCCTCTAAACCAGGATTAAAAACCAGAATCAACTCAAGAAAGAACAAAGACCTTACTCTGCCTTTCCAAGAGATGCCCTGAGGGATTCCAACAAAAGCACATCTCCAAAGACCAGGACATTTGAAATGTCTGCAGGATTTCCTTCCCAGGAACAGCCATCTGCAGCTTTGAGATGCCTCCCTTGGAAGCTGCCCAAGCCCCTGCCCAACACACCCCTCCTGCAAGAGGGGACTGATCTTAATTCTGAAGGGTTTGTGGGTTTCTCCCCACAGACACCAGCACTGACGTCCCCTCTAGGACATGGGGAGCCATCTGGAGTCCATCGGGATACTGGGAGTCTTGCTTTTTGTTTCAACAAAGTGAACTTTTCTTGTTCAAAGCTATGTGTTTTCGGGACAATTTGGGCACGTCAGACAGTTCTGCAGGAGCCCTACAGAGGGAAGACAATAAAACTGGAACACCAGGGATGAGTAAACTGTCAGACTTTTCACAAGGAACTTGAAAGCCATCAACAAAATTACCAAGAAATCTAATTCTGGTTTATAAAACGTCACAAAGCAGTTTTAAAGGAAGGTAGAAGAGGATTGAGTTTGGATTTTCTGTGCCCTTTCCAAAACTGGATGGGCACCAACAAATACAAGAGCAGTGCACAGCAGGAGACAAGGGCTTAACTCAAATATTCTCAGATCATGGTGCAATTACAGTGTCTCAGTGAAGACTCTGAAATACGGAGTTTATACAATATTCCCAGGAAATACACCTGCTTTTTTAGAACCAATTGGAAAGTTATCCCTAAGTATTTGAATGGCCTACTTATTTGTGACCACATTTGTAAAAGTTTTATTAGAAATTATCAGCTAATTTCGTTCTTTTTTTTTAAATAACCTTCCTCTCATCCAGACAGCCCTTCCCAGGCTGACACTGCTTTGATAAGTGGAAATGTGTGTGCACCTGAAGAGTGAGCAGGTGTTGTCCAGGGTGATGCTGAACACTCCATCCTCCCGAACGCTCTTCTTGTGCACCGTCCCTCCAAACACCTTGTTCATCATCTGCAGGGCCAAGGGACACCATGAGAGAGCACCTCCCCACCTGCACCGCTGCCTCCCTCACCTCCAAACACCTTGTTCATCATCTGCAGGGCCAAGGGACACCATGAGAGAGCACCTCCCCACCTGCACCGCTGCCTCCCTCACCTCCAAACACCTTGTTCATCATCTGCAGGGCCAAGGGACACCATGAGAGAGCACCTCCCCACCTGCACCGCTGCCTCCCTCACCTCCAAACACCTTGTTCATCATCTGCAGGGCCAAGGGACACCATGAGAGAGCACCTCCCCACCTGCACCGCTGCCTCCCTCACCAGGACTGCCAACACCTCATCCCAGAGCTGTAAGAATTCCCTTCAGAATTAATCCTGGCTCTGTACTGGGCTCGTTCCCCACTGCCAGCAGAGCTGGGGGCACTGCCACACACAGGGAGCAGAGCCCCACAGGCAGAGATTTGCAAAATAAGGTATATTCCATAGTGTGCAGCTCCTTCCCTCAGAAATGGCTGCTCTGCAAACCAGCTGAGTACCTGAGGCCACGTCAAAAACCTGAATTTATTCCCACAGTTTTATTTTGGGACAAACCCTGGAAAAAGCAAGATGCACGAGCAGAAGTCATGCACCCAAAGCAGCCCTTGTCTCCCTGGAAGTTTGTTTTGGTCGGCTGGGATCTACCAGATCCCTGCAGGATCACCAGTGAGTCCAAAGGTAAGTAAGGGTTATTATTTCCTTTTTTGTGAGGGAGTGTTAAGCACTCTTAAGCCCATGCCTGAGACACTGCTCCACTTGTTTCCAGGAGAGGTGCCTTTTTCAGTACCAGCTGGGCAGAATTAATGAGTGACTGACAGGTTGTATTTACCCTGACAAAAACAGCGAGTGCAGACCTCAACTCACAGCACTGCAGCAAAGAAAAACCATTTATGCAACTGATCCCGAACTGTTGTGGGTTGGAAGGACCTTAAAGCTCATCCCATTCCACCCCTGCCAGGGCAGGGACACCTCCCACTGTCCCAGGTGCTCCCAGCCCCGTCCAGCCTGGCCTTGGGCACTGCCAGGGATCCAGGGGCACCACAGCTGCTCTGGGCACCTGTGCCAGGACATCTCTACCCTCCCAGGGAAGAACTTCTCCCTAATCTCTAATCCAAATCTGCCCTCCTTCAGTTTAAGGCCACTCCCAGGTAAGGCAGAGCCCAGAGAGGAACACACAGCAAGCTCAGCTGCTCAATGAACGCTCCTGTGGCTCTGCTCAGAGAGCAGCTGCTCCAGCACTGCCCCTCCAGCTCATGCAGAAAGGAGACCTGGAAGGTGGCTGTGGACAGGCACATTTAACAGCTGGACTCGCTCCTGGAGGTGTTTCCCAGCCCCAGGGACCCCGTGTTGTCTCCCAACAGCACCTGCATCCCATAGCAGATCCCAAGCACTGGTTTTCCTATTGTGAATATGGCTGGGTCGAACCATGGTGCATCTTCTGCATACACAGAGTTTGGTCCTCCAGATATGATGATGGCTCTGCAGACAGAACATAAGAAATCATCAACCCAAATACACTGCTTACTTTGAAATCTGTTTACTGTAAGCACTGGCACTGTCTCATACCACTCCTAGAACTGATACTTCCTAGCACACATTTGAACACAGACATCATAACACGCAGCTTGATTTTTGCTGCCAGACCCAGCAGGTTTTCAGGGAAGGATTTCCCCAGTTTAAACAAAGTCAAATACAAACCATCACAAAAAGTGCCTGTATGTTACATTTCTCATAGCCAACCATCAGCTATGAGAGAATCAGGATGGCTGGGACAGATGCAGAATATTAGCAACAATATATATATATTTATATATATATATAAATATACATACACACACACAATTTATGAAGTCTGTGATATCTGGAGGAGACCTGCAGTCAAAAAATCCACTCCCTAGCTCCTAAATCTGCTGAAATAAAATGTCCCTTCATCCATTCTGGCAATACAGAGATGGCATTAGCAACAAGTTGAGAATTACAAGTGCAATACACACGATCCTGTAGGGCTTGGAGTTAATTCTTCACACTATAAAAGAAAATTAAACCATCTCAAAGAGGAAGAGAGTTTTTGCAAACCACAGTGATTTACAGGACCATGAACTGCAGAAGCACCAGTTGGGCAACGCTGCTGGCCTCGTCCCAGGAAGGAGCAGGGCAGTACCAGACCTTGGACCCAGAACTGTTTGTTTCACAGAGAACATCAAACTTGCTCCGAGCCAGAAGCGCAAAACCAAACGAGACAGGAGTTGCACAAAAGGGATTAAATGTATCTAATCATTCCCCCGGCATTAGTTCCATGCAACACCGACAAAGACCGGTTCTGAGCAGCAGGAGCGGGCACTGTGCCACCAGCAGAAACAGCCCTGCAGGACCAAGGTCACCTGCAGCCCCCCAGCCCAGGAGGGATGGAGCTGGGAGAGGCAGCATTTGTCTCCCTGCCTGCTGGCATCTCCAGGCCAGCTCTGGAAGCAGCACAGCTGACGTGGGTGCAGTTTCACACTGAACCATCCTGAAAGCTCCTCCCTGCAGGTCTTGCACAGCCACTTCTGGTCGGCCTGGAGACACGGTGCATTTCCTGAGCCTGGACTGCTATGAAGAGCCTGAACTCTCTCCGTGGCTGCTGGTGTTCCTGCTCCAAACAACTCCATGCACAGAAGCATTTGCTCCAGTGCCAGATGTACAGAACATTATTTAATATTAATTAGAGCCACAGAACATGCTCCTGGAGCTCAGGGCCATGCCCATTCCCTGGGGAGCCTGGGCAGAACTTTTCCCTGATCTCCAACCCAAAACTCCCCTGACACAGCTCCAGCTGCTCCCTGGGGTTCTAGGAAGGAATTGAAAGAATACAGCCACACCTACAGACTGAACATTCTTATGAGACGTCAAAATAGTTATACACTCTTCTAGTCAAAAAGTAGAGTCCTAAACACCTGGGGTTTTTCCATACCAATTGAAATTTGACATAATACAGAGAGGTCTGCAATGTGCCCAAGTACTGGAGTAAAAAAAAAAAAAAAAATGAGGCTAGGAGAAGGACTTGCATCTTCTCAATGTGCAGGAGAAGTCAGAACCTGCACAGCATACAGACTGTGCAAGCTTTCCTGCAGCACTGTGCCATTTCCTGCACATTTGTCTGTGTTGGTATGAATATCCCTTTCTCTGGTTTACCCTAAAGCCCTTCCCAAACCACCTGACCCAGCTCTGGAAAGCCCCTTTGCACTGGATTACAGGCACCACATAAAAACACCCAGGGAAAAAGTGTGCATTGACACCCCGAGGTCAGCACTCCTGCCAGAGCTCAGTGCCCGAGCCCAGACTAAATCCAGAGCCCAGACTAAATCCAGAGCCAGGATATTGTGGGAAATGCTCCTGTTCATGCCACATTTAGGTGACACTTCACTGGAGAGTGTTCTGAACATTGAGGAGCTGCCTTTTCAAACACAACATGTGAACATGGTTTAGCAAAATGTTGGCTCTTGCTGCCCATCTCAAAGCTCAGCACAGGTGCAGCTCCTCACCCATTCCGTGCACCAGCTGCCTGACTGCTCCCAGGACATGGAACATGCACCCAAACCCTGCAGCAAAGCCACAAGCTCAGTCTTACAGCGACCACAGCTGTTGGTCTGTTGGGTTTGTCAACTGGCACTGGACACAAACAGCTTTTGTGGACACACACAGCTATTGACCAGCCTGGGTGACCTGAAACCACCACCCCAGCCTTGAGAAGTGACCTGGGTGAAGAGGTCACTTCTCTCTGCCTCATTTTAGAGAGCAACTATTTGCAATGACAACTCCCAGAGGTCTAATTCCAATACTCTGAAGAACTTTCAACTGTTCTGGATCCTTCCCACTGCAAACCTGCATCAACACAAACTATTTACTGCTTCACTAATTATCACTGATTGGAAAAATGCACTTCTGCAGCACTGTCTTATCTGTTACAGAGCACAACCTAAATCCCAGGTGCACCATATTTCTGGATTTCTACCAAAATGACAAGTAAGTACAAATCTTTGGTGATTTGTAGACTTCAGGGTATTTATTCTCCACACACAGAAGAGATGTATATCCTAGAAAGCCTAACAAAACATGACAAATTAATGTACAAAGTACTAAGTATTTGTGAGACCTTTCTTTGCTGCAAAAAAATGAGTGGCAGTGTCAATTAGGGATTTTATAGCTGCTTCCCAGGAACATCTGGCACAATTTACCACAATACCTTGAGAATCCAAGTTAGTTAGTTTAATTAAAAAAAAAAAAAGTAAAGAAATATTTTTAGAAGCCCACAAAAAAATTCAACAGGTAAAACAGCAAAATCATCTACATTTTGGCAGGTAGTTACCATGCAGCCTCTTGAATGATGCTCTGCAATTGAAATTATCAAAATGACATTAGGAAACAAATGTACAAAAAGGCATGGAGAGACAAACGTACAAGATGGATCTCTGCCCAAGTGCCCCCAGCACAGCTCAGGTGTTCCTGCAGCCACACACAGAGGGAATCACCCACACCACTGCCACTAGAGAGTTGTATACAGGTAGAGATATTACAAAAGAAAGGCTTTATAAAATCAGGGCTTAAGCCTGTTGCTTCTTCTAAGTGCAGCTAACCAGCTAGCTTGTAAGTTCCCATAAGAAAGAATCTAAGGAATAAGAAGCAGTTAGCACAACAACCTATTCTAGTAAGAACAATAGGTTGCACCTGTAATAAGAGAAAATCTGTCCCATAAAAATCCACAAAGAAAAATGTAAACACCTGGGTGAAGCGAGAATCTCAGCACACACACACAAGAACACCTTTGAACCAATGAATTGGGCAAGAAAATTGGAGCCACTTGGAGTTGAACACAAAATCTATGAAAATAAAATGAGCTACATGAATAAAGAATAGGCTTTTCCTAGGTGAAAAAACAGAGTCCTGTCTGCTTTATTGCAACATCAGAGCTACTGCCTGTTGCAGGCACATTCTTCTTTCTTTCAGGATTTTTCATAGAGGAGCACAGAGGAAAGAAAGAGAAAAGCATTTCTATTTCTGCTCCTTGTTTTTCCCATGTGACTGGAGAATTGTTCACCTGGGGTGATTGCTTGGCTGGGTTCTGGTGAGGATTGTTGGAGCTGATGGCCAATCCAACCCACCTGTGGCTGCACTCAGAGAGGGTCAGGAGTTGTGAGGAGTTAGATATGGGAGTTAGAACAAGTAGGTTTGTAGTGTTAGTATCTCCTTTAAACAGTATATTCATGTGTTATAGCACAGTTATAATAAAGAAACCATTCAGCTTCTGAGCTGGAGTCACACATCAGCATTTCTTCCCAAAAGGTTCACCTGCATGTACAATATCTGCCCGGGCAGGGAGCAGGGAGGGGACGTACCGGAATCCCTGCTCGCGGATGGCGAAGGCCGGCGTCTCCAGCGGGAAGATCTCGGACTGCACGAAGAGCTCGCGCACGCGCCGGTCGATGACCTTGCCGTACTGCGCGCCCGCGTCCAGGATCACCACGGCGCCCTCGTAGTGGTGCTGCCCATCCTTGAGCTCTGCCCCGGCGTTCTCGGGCTGTCAACAGCACCCGCGTCAGAAACCCCAGAGTCACGGACGCCCGCGCCAGAAATCCCATGGAACCGCTGACACCCGTGTCAGAAAGGCCATGGGATCACCCACAGCCACTCAGCAATCCCACGGGATCACCCACACCCTTGTCAGAAATCCCATGGAACCGCTGACACCCGTGTCAGAAATGCCACGGGATCACCCACACCCACTCAGCAATCCCATGGGATCACCCACAGCCACTCAGCAATGCCACGGGATCGCCCACAGCCACTCAGCAATGCCACGGGATCACTGGACACGAGGCTGGAAAAGGCCTCTGTGAGTGGCCTGAGTCCAGCTGTCCACCCAGCCCCACCACCCTGGTCCCCACTGAACCGTGCTCTCAGTGCCGCTTCCCCAGGTTTTCGGAACCCTCTCAGGGATGGTGGCCCCACCACTACCCTGGGCAGCCCCCCGGATGCTTTACAAACGTTTCTGTCTCTTGAGATCCAGCCCAAACCTCCTCTGGCTTTACACTGACAGCCTACTGACTAAGCCTGATCTCTTTAACAACTAACATGTGCAAGGCTTTGCTAATTAGCTATGATAATTTATGTTAAAAATGATAAAGACCAGCCAAGATACTTCAAAATGAAAAAAAAACAAAACAAAACAAAAAACCCAAAAAAAACCAACAAAACAAAACCAAAAAAACCTACTTGAAGATTATAAGGACCAGTTGAGGCACTGGCAAGATAAAGGTGCTGGACACCAGCACAGAACATCCCAAGCAGACACACAGCCACAACATCCCCATCCCCCAAACCAAACAGAGCACAAATTAGGGAAGAAAAATGCTAATGATCTAATGAAGGCAGAGCTTCCCACAGCAAGAGCTCATATGCCCTGATCACCATCTGCAGCCTCTCCATCTTTTTCCATTTTCCAGTTGCACATGAACCCCAGCACAGCCCATGAGAACTGACAGCATCGGCCTTTTTCTCAGGCAGAACAGCACAAAACCAAACAAAAAATGTTTCCCCCATCACGCTGGCTCATATGCTGAACTTCTCTTGACATTACCTCCTGGAGAGAATAAAAAGGGGAAATTGAGAACAAACGTTGCTGCTAAATGATTCCAAAAAGACCCAACACATTTTGAGTGCAGCACTTGAGCAGACCGCAGGTCAGAACAAAGCAGTGGTTCCCTCTGAGCCCCTCAGGTCTGAACCGCTTGGCCAACTTCAGCCAAATCTGACAGAGTGCTAAAACACACAAGGCCGAGCTTCTTCATTAAAGAAACTTGTGAGGAGAGGCAGCTATTCCATGCAAGCGTCCTTATCGGAGCATCTCCAAGGAAGAACGAACAGCCATGCTCCAACACCACAAATCTGCTGCATAAAGAATTGACTTTTGTCAGGGTGTTCTTCCCCTAACTTAAAGCTTACCTCGCCCTCGCCCATGCAGCTTGGTGGAGGACAAACTGGGAAGGGTTTAACTTTGGCAAAGGCTGCCTCCAAACATCTTGGAGCTCCGTTTCAAGATTTACTGATGGCAAGTTGGAGTGGTTCTGCTGGTTTGGAGCAGGCAGCAGAACCTCCAACCCAGGACTCGCCTGCGTTCCCATCACTGCTGCTCAAGCATTTCCACCTGGGGCAGGAACCCACCCCAGAGCAGCCACAGGTGACCCTGGAGAGCATCATCCTGCTGGGACACAACCTCCCGACAAACACACAGGAAACGTCCAAGGTTCACACCAGCTGGAAGAGGTTTTATCTTAATTAAAGGACATAAGTGGGGGGAAAAATAGTGCCAAATCCCTCAAAAGCCTAAATCCGGGTTAAAATCAGATACTTCATTTTTGCCCTTCAGCTGGCAGCCAAGTTGCCTGATGGGGAGCTCTTAATGACTTTTATTCCTGGGTTACACAACAAAAAGTGCACATGCTGGAAGAGAGCAGGCTTTGCAGCAAAGACCCCTCCACACCCCCAGCGAGGCAGAGTCACCAGAGCTGTCCTCCCTTCCATTGCAGGGAGGGAATCAATTTTAGAGTGATTCTGGGCATTTCCACCTGCCAATTCCTAAATTACCAGCTCTTGCAAGGCAGACCAACATCCTTGAGCTTTCCTGAGCCCATCTTGGGGAAAACATGATTCCTTGCAGTGCTGTTTTTTTATTTCAAGTCTTTAATTGTTTCAGGGCAGTAGGTTGTGTCATTTAGGGCCAGAGCTTGCAGCCCCCTCACGAAAAAAAGACTAAACAGAAGTTACTGTTGGAGTCAGCTCAGCTGGACTGATAGCCAAGCATCCACACCTGTAGCTAATAAAGAAATAAATCTGGTTTTCAGTGCCCTACCCTGAGATGCTTTGGGCAGGCAGGTGTGGTTAATGGGGGCATGAGCAACAGCTGGGGGGGAGACAGGAGTGTGAAAACAGAAAGAGCCCGAAGTTACATCAGGAGTAGCTTGAGCAGCACTGTTAAAGCAGCATGAGTAGGCCTGTGTCCTGAATCTGCACCTCCCTCAGATCCCAGCAGAAGCAGGACAGCAATCCAAACTCCTCTGAACTCACCAGACAAGTAGAACTGTAAGGGGGTTCAGAACTAAGAGAGCCCAACGTGCCCCACCATAAATCACAGGCAAACAGAGGAAAGGAAAACGTCATCACAGGATCTGGCTTTACTTCTTGAAAGGCACAGATCCAAGGCTAGGGGTTTCACACCCCAATGTACCAAGGGAAACTCCATTTGATGAAATCCAAAAAGGAACAGAGGCTGTTCATGTGCAGCCAACAAGGCAGCTGAGCTCTGCACGCCCCGGGCGTGCCAGCAGAGGTTTAGAGGACACCAGACAGCCCAGCTCCTGCAGGGACTGATGGGGCTCATGGAGCCAGCACCTCCTCCTGCTGGGGCTGAACAGCCTCTAATGAAAGCTCCTCTTCCCCCTCAGTACAGGCAGAAGTAGCTCTCCTTGTCTTCCTTCTCCTGCTCCTGTGGTCTATTCACACAGAAGTCTGGAGGACAGGCTGGTTTTGAGACCTCCTGTGGAAGCTGCTCTGACACCTGTCCCAGGCAGTCCAGGCACTGGGGCAGAGGCACCCCGCTGCTGTCCCCAGAGCAGGACTGAAAACAGGACTAAAAACTCGTGCACACCGAGAGAAGAAGGTCTCTACTCGGCTAACTCACATCACAAGTCACCCTGAATATCATGGACCCGAGACATGGCACCAAGATGCCACGTGCCACCTGAGCCAGGCGGTCACCAGCCTCATCCCCCCACCTCAGCTCTACCACACTAACACTGGAGGGCAAAATCTTCCATCACTGCTGCTCTTCTGTGTCAAAAACAAGTTCTCTAGTGAGCTGAGGTAGGAGAACTGGAATCAGGCTTGGGTTACCAGCCAAGGACATCACAAATCCTGCTCCTCACATACCTACCTAGTGCCTTAAACTGAGAGTGCAAGCTCCTAGCAGCCCACTTGTGCAGAATCAGGGGATTGTTCAGCATTTCACACACCCCCATGCTTGCAGGTTGGTCATTAATGCAATTTATAAACCACATTTCCATACAGACCAGTCCCACTCTGGAGTACTGGAGAGTAGCAGCAGCTCCTCTGTCCAAGCCCGCAGCCCTGAGCTTTCACCCACACTGGTAACTCAGGACAAGCCTAAACCAGGAGCCTTGATCTTGCACTTTCAAGCCAGCACAGGTTTTACAAGAGTTTAACTGCTTCCCTGTGGTATTAAAATAAAGCAGGTCCAAGAACGCTCACTCGCATTTCACAGTATAACAGGAAAGCGGCTCCCTCAAACTCAGGCCATCCCCAAGACCGAGACAAGAGCCCCCAAATCTTTCTATCAGGGCAACTTTAAGAGACACGAGTCTGACGCAGGTGTCCGTGGGCTGCTGGGAGCCGGTCCCTGCAGAAACTGCTCTCCGTCGTGCAGGACGAGCCAGGAGCTGCACAGCCCGTGGCCAGGGAGAACTGGAGCCCCCAGGAGCAGCCCCGGCCAGCAAAGGAGGCTGCGACCACGGCCGGGGAAAAGAGGGCCACGAAACTCACCCGGGGGCGAACCGAGCACTCAAAAGGCCCTCCAGAGGCACAGCTTCTTGCAAACGAGATAAAGAGCGGAGAACAAGGGAGGAGAGGAGCCCCCAGGAGCAGCCCCGGCCAGGAGGGGAGGTCGTGAACACGGCCAAGGGAAAGCGCGCAGAAAACTTACACGGGGACCAAGCGAGCCCTCGAAACCGAGCGCTCGAACCCCGCCAGAGTCACGGCTTTCTGCAAACTAGAGAAAGAAACCAGAACGAGCCTTTTGTCCCGCTGCAGCAGCGGCTCGAGGCAGCTCGGGTGGGAAGTTGCGTTCTCAGAAAGAGCTGGAAGTTCCTGCGGCGCACGGCTCGTCCGGTGCCCCGGTGTGCCGGGGCCGCACGGACACGTGGCCGCCCTGTCCCCGGGGCTGCAGCGGGACACGGGGCGCTGCGGGGGCAGCGGCGGCACCCGGCCCACGGCAGGGGCGGGCAGCTCTGGATGAACCGAGCCCCCGGCCCCGGCTGCGAGCGGGGACGCAGCCGGGCGGGGCGCCGCAGAACAGCCCCGCTCGCTCGGGGAATTGATCCGTTAATTAATGAATTAGCGCTCTGCGAGCAGCCAGGGCTGCGGCTGCAGCGCGGGCGGTCCCCGCTCGCCTCCCGGGCCGCGGCGCCCCGCCATGTGCCCGGGCCGGGCCGGGCCGCTCCCCCGCGCCCCGCGGCCGCAGCACTGACCTTGGTGTCCCCGTTGCACAGGGCCATGGGGGCGGCGGGCAGCGCGAAGAAAGGGCCGCGAGGAGCCGCGGCCGATGAGCTAATGCCGCCCGCGGGAGGAGGAGCCGCCCGCACGGCCGCTCCGGCGGAAGGGGAGGAGCGGCGGCGGGGTCAGGGGCGGGACGGGGATGCGGGGACACGGCGGGGACACGGCGGGGACACCGCCGGAGAGCCCGGCGCCCGCGGCGGGTTTGCGCTCCGGCGGCTCATTTTGCTCTATTATCAGGGAAAAAAAAACAATCAGAGCTTTGCAGTGAGTGCGTTTTTGTGCGGGAGCGTCTTATGGCATCATGGGATCGCTGGCTGCTTTGGGTTGGGAGCTTAAAGCCCATCCCGTCCCACCCCCTGCCATGGGCAGGGACACCTTCCATCGACCGGGTCCATCCCGTCCCGTCCATCCTGGCCTTGGACACTGAACCTGCGGTGGCTGCTCGGTGAATTCCCCAGCGCACACCGGAGAACGTGACTGCATCCGTGGAACCCTCCTGGAGCGGTCCCGGCGCGGTTTTGATGCCTTTCCCTGAACATCAGTGTCAATAGGAGGAATGAAGGAAGGGGTGAATGAAGGAATTCTGCTTAAGATGAAATCACACACCAGCCTCTGGTTCTGCTGTCAGATTCCAAACTGTTCTGTCCTGAGGCTGATAGAAATGTACAGGTTTTGTTCAAAATCGGGGTTTCTGGTCTGTTGTTTTTTGGGATGCGTCATTCTTTTACACTTCTATTTACATTGGCATTCAAGCAGGGCCATCTCAGAGCACATGGCACAGGACTGTGTCCAGACAGGTCTGCAGTATCCCCAGCGAGGAGACTGCACGCGCTCTCTGGTCTCTGTTCCAGTGCTCACGGGAAAGGTCTTCCTGCTGTCGAGGGGGAACTCCCTGGGCTCAGTCCCTGCCCGTGGCTCCGGTACCATTCATTGCTGGGCCCCCGGCGCAGAGGCTGGGCAGAGCAGAGTTCTGACGCTCCCTGCACTCAGGACAGCCAGGGCTGAGGGCCCCTCTCGGCCGGGGCTCCTCTCCAGGCTGAACAGGCTCAGCTCCCTCAACCCTTCCCGGGCACGGAGCCGCTCCAGCGATCCCGATCCGCTCCCAGTTCCCGTTCCCGGTTCCGCTCCCGCTGCCCCTGCCCCGTCAATCAGGGTCAAGGGGGCGGTGCTACGCCTGACGTCACCCCGAGTGCACCAATGAGGCGCGGCCACGCCTGGCCCGCGCGGGGCGGGGCGGTTCCCTCAGCGCGGCGGCGCCGGGGCCGTTCCCGGGCCGTTCCCGGGCCGTTCCCGCCCGCGCCGGGCCCGCCGCCGGGCCGCTCCCGGACATGGCGCCCGCCATCGCCGCCGAGGAGGGCGGCCGGCAGCGCCGCGCCGCCACCCGCCAGCACAGCCTGGACCTGACGGACGAGCCGCCCCGCGACGCGCTGCCCGGGGACACCGAGGCGCTGCTGCCGGCGCCGGCGCGGGCGCGGGGGTACCGCGCGGAGCTGGGCAGCATCCTGCTGCTGCTGGTGCTGTACGTGCTGCAGGGCATCCCGCTGGGGCTGGCGGGCAGCGTGCCGCTCATCCTGCAGAGCAAGAGCGCCAGCTACACCGACCAGGCCTTCTTCAGCTTCGTGTTCTGGCCCTTCAGCCTGAAGCTGCTGTGGGCGCCCTTGGTGGACGCCGTGTACCTGCGGGGCTTCGGCCGCCGCAAGTCGTGGCTGGTGCCCACGCAGTACGTGCTGGGGCTCTTCATGATCTACATGTCCACGCAGGTGGACGCGCTGCTGGGCGACGGCCACGGCCGCGGCCCCGACGTGGCGGCCCTCACCGTCACCTTCTTCCTCTTCGAGTTCCTGGCGGCCACGCAGGACATCGCGGTGGACGGCTGGGCGCTCACCATGCTGTCCCGGGAGAACGTGGGCTACGCCTCCACCTGCAACTCCGTGGGGCAGACGGCCGGCTACTTCCTGGGAAACGTCCTGTTCCTGGCCCTCGAGTCCGCCTCCTTCTGCAACAAGTACCTGCGCTTCGAGCCGCAGCCGCGGGGCATCGTCACGCTCTCAGGTAGGGCCGGGCGCTGCAGCCCGTGTGCCGGCGCAGAGCCGTGGAGTGCGCTGGTTTGGAAGGGACTAAAGAGATTCCCTGCGCAGGGACACCTCCCACTGTCCCAGGTGCTCCCAGCCCCACTGTCCAGCCTGGCCTTGGGCACTGCCAGGGATCCAGGGGCAGCCACAGCTGCTCTGGGCACCCTGTGCCAGGGCCTGCTTCCCAGGGAAGGACTTTTTCCTAGTAAAAACGGTTATATCTTCCTCAGGATGATTCTTTCCTGTGCCTGGACCCCTCTGTGGTTTGACCCTGGGCACCAAACAGGTTTGGTTTGTCCCTTGCCCCGTGGGAAAGCACAGCCTGCTTGGAGGCTGGCAGAGCCCACTGCCACATGCACTGGAGTTCAGATTTTTCTGGGCTAAAGTCTGTGGAAAACCTGCCTTGTCATTATCTTGGCTGACCTAAGCACTTTGGAGGAACTCTTTTTTTTTTTCCTCGTCGTTTAATGCCCATGGACTAGATTACTCATTAAAAAAAGCAAGCCAAAGTCTCCATGTGGGAAGAAGAAAGAGGGGAACTAAAAAAAAAAAAAAAGATGCTTCCAATATGATATTTTTCACAGAATAGAAGTGAAGGTGCTCAGGGTTGAGCATGTAGCCAGTTTCTGAAGGAAGGCCTTATTTTAGTAAATTAAGGGGGATTTGCTTTTTCTCTTTAGCAAATTAAATGGAGTGTGGTAATCCAAGCATAACTAGCTGTTAGTGGAGGGATGTTTCTGTGTGCTGGGGTTTGGGGCTTTTCTCAGAAAGGTTCTGTCTGGTGGTAGGAGTATTACCCTGGAGATGCTTCAAGGGCAGCTGGTTTGGTTGCAAGTGTGAGGGAGGACAGGAAATGCTGGCAGCAGCCTCAGGGTGACCCTGGCAGTGAAGAGCAGATCCCCATGGTCTCAGCCTCTGCTCCACCCCACACTGTGCCATCTCAGGTCAGGTATGCCAGAACAGGCTGGAATTGTTGTGTGAAGGGGAGCTTTGCTTTCTGTCCTGCCCCTTCCTCAGGGCTGAATCAGGACAGCAGTTTCCACAGCTGCTGTGCTTGCCTGCTCTCTGCAGCTCTCACCACTGCTAACCAGTCCTGCTCTTTGCTCCCTGCTGCCAGCCTCGTGCCTGGCCTATGTCAAGGAGCACAGAGTGGCCCTCCAAGTGTCCCAGCTGGTTCCTGGCTGTCCTGGTGCTGTGCAGCTCCTGGGCTGGTGTGTCCATCCCTCTCGCTGCAGTGCACACTGACGTCTTTGCTGCTGATGCAACTTGCAGCCACTGCTGTTCAGACAGCTTGGCTTGGCTGTACTTCCCTCAGTGCCCAGGGTTTTCCTTGTTTGGAGTTTTTTCTCTCAGGGCTGTTTGTATAAATGGGTTTGTTACTATTACAAAAGTGCTGTTTTTAAAAGATTTGATCCCCAAACCCAAACAGCACCAATGCCACCTCCTTAACCTGCCCTGGAGTATTGATGTGGGTGGAGTAAGAACAGCAAATAACTGACACTATAGTTGCAGGATATGGTTTCTCAGGTAGTAAAACACTACAAAATTTCTGTTTCTCAGTCATGTGAGTGGCACAGTTCGGTGTTTCCCTGGAGCAGCTGAGAGCAGCAGGAGTAACCAGCTCACGGAGGAGCACAGGGGCTCACTGGTCCTTGCCCTGGCTGTAATGGGCTTGTGATGAGCAGGTTTGGCAGCTAAAGCAGCAGAAAACTTCACTGCTGGAAAAGGTGAATGCTCTCTGCCAGCTCAGATCTCTGAACACTGTTGTAGGCTGAGCCCAGTGCCAGGGAAAGAAGAAGTCAACACTCCGTGATCCAGAGGAGCAGCACCCGAGGGAACGGCTGGGGCTGGTTTAGGTGGATATTAGGAAAGGTTCTTCCCCCAGAGGGTGCTGGCACTGCCCAGGCTCCCCAGGGAATGGGCACGGCCCCGAGGCTGCCAGAGCTCCAGGAGAGTTTGGACAACGCTGCCAGGGTTGTCTTGTGCCAGGCCAGGAGTTGGGATGAGCCTCCTGGGTCCATCCCAGCTGAAGATATTCTGTGATCCTAAGTCAGCTTTCAGTTGTTGAGAAGCAGCAGCAGCATTCATTGTTCTCATTAACTGCAGGAAATAATATGGACAAATGTAAACCCACCATCAAATTCACCAAACCAAAGGCTGTGTTGGGCTGTGTCAGGCTGAAGTGCCAGAGAAGGAAACAGGAAAAACCCTTCTGTGGACTGATTGTCCTGGGGTTCATTTAGCACTTGCTGCTCAGGTAACTTCAGTTTTTTTTTAAGCAGGGGAAGCTCCCTGGCTGGCTTTGTGATTCCTGCCTGGTTTGCCCATTCCAGCGTGAAGGACAGGGAAAGAGTGAACACAGGACAAAGGTGCCCCTTAAAGGTGCCACTTACCTGTGCCAGGGACTGTGGAGCACCCCTGCTCCTGGGAGGGGATCCTGGGTTACCTGTACCACCTGGGTACCTTCTTCAGGCTGTTTTCCAGCCTGATCTGTCCCTGATCTAGTTCAAAAACTTGTTTTGCCCCTTCTCAGTGGTTTATTTTGTTACTAGCAGTGTAGCTGCGGAAACAAAATAGGGATGGGGGAAGCAGCAGTGGTGGGACCAGAAAGTTTGTCCTTGAAATCCCTCATGTAAACTCTAATTTCAGAGTTCTTCTGCTTGTAGCCTGTTAGTGAGGTTCCTTGTATTTGAAAAAGAAATGTACCTTATTTTTCTGTAAACTGCCTACAGCCTCAAAAAACCCACTTTTTTTTTGTCTGAACTACTATATACATATATATATATATATATATATATATATATATATATATGGTGGGTTTTTTCTTTTTTTCTTGCTTTGCTTTGTTGCTGATGCAGCCCCTGCAGTGCTGTGCTGCAGCTGACAGGGCTGGCCTGATCAGGAGCACTCATGTGATGATGCTCAGAGCTATTTCTATCCCCATCCTTGCACTGTGTCTCTCACTGCAGTGATAATGCTCAGGGTTATTATTAGAGAGCTGCTCCTCTACATCCTTTGTAGCCAGCAGCTGTGCTTAGTGAGACTCTCGGAAAATGCATCTTTCCTTGAGAATGTCTGTTCAGGGCACCTTGTTTTTTTAAGGGAGGGCAATCTGACAGTGTTGCTTGTGAGGTCATGTTTATTTTAGGGAAGGGAAGAGTAGCAGAAATGGTGTGAAAAGCCTTTTTTCTGTTACCCTGGGAATGGTGGGACGCACCTGGAGCAGTCCTTGCATGTTTTCTTCCTGCTTGCCGAGCCCGTTCCCTGCTGTGCAGGAGAAGCAGGCGATAATTGACCGAACCTTTGTCTCTGCCCGTTCACCAGCCCTCGCTGCTCCTGCCGAGTCCCCCAGAGGCTGCTGGAGCTGCTCCTGACCAGGAGGACTAAAGGCTGCTTCTGTCCTACCCCTGCACATGGCTGGGTTCTTTCCTGCCTCTGTCGCAGAGGCAGAGGATAGGATGATCTTGAGCTGGCCATTCACTAAATCAGAAGTACTGTCTTGGTGGGTTTTTTCTGCCCCTCATCCACGGTTTAGCAGATACTGATCTGCCTAAAACAGAGCACTGGAATGCTGCCAAGACTCCACTTCAGCCAGACAAGTCTGAGGACTCCTTAGAACTCTGTAAAAACTTTCCTCGGGCCATCTTCACACTCCTAAATCCCTTTTTCCTGCAGGTGGGAGGTGGATATTAGATAGGGATGTGGAGCTGAGGCACAGAGTGGTTCCCTGACTGCAGGGTGAGGGAGGAGCTGGGCAGGAGTTCTGCCTCTGGAGGTTCTTCCCTCTTACATGTGGTTTTCCTCCTTTATCAGCCTGTAGTGGTTGTGTGTGTGATCCTTCAACACGTTCATTTTCGCCTCTGTTCCTCCTCCAGCGTGCTCACTGTGGTAATAACCCACCAAGCAGCAGGGAGGTGACCTGGTTTGCTGCTGCTCCTCTGCCTCAGCTCCAGCAAACACCTCCTTTCAGAGGAGGGCAGAGCTGTGTCATTCACTGTATGTAGCTCTGTGCTTCTGGTTTGCTTTTGCTGCTTGTTTTTATTCCACTTTGATTATTAGGTTTATATTCTACAACTGTCAATCATGGCTGCTACAAAGGAAATTTTATTCTATTTTATTGTCCCCTCCAGATTTCCTGTTTTTCTGGGGAGCTGTCTTCTTAGTTACCACTACATTGGTTGCCTTTCTGAAAAAGGAAAACCAGGAGCTAATACCAGCAAAGGAAGAAACAAAAGGCATCACTGACACATACAGGCTGCTATTCTCAATAATCAAGATGCCAGCAGTTCTTACTTTCTGTCTCTTGATCCTCACTTCAAAAGTAAGTAAATACACTTAAGAACTGTTACGTGCTCCATCAGGGTCCAGAAGGCTGCTGAGTCCCCAGGATGTAACTTAGTTTTGCTGTTGGCTGTCACAAGAGCTGTGAATTTTCACATGAAATTCAAGCAAAATGGCTTATCCCATTGTGCTGAGCAGGGCTGTGCAGCAGAAAAGCTCTGTGTGAGCTTTTGTGTTTGACACAAGCGTTGAAGAGAAGCTTGGTGGCAATGTGGTATTAAAGTAAAGTACATTTTTAAACAGGCTGTGGAGCCTGCAGTTAAAAGGACAGAAAATGTTTCTTTTTAGCTCAGAATCCCCAGCTCTGTCCAAGCTGTTTCCATGGCTCCTGGTTGGACACTGAGGATGCCAACAGCAGTGAAGGCACGGGAATGAGTGGCAGTGCTACTTAATGTTCCTGGAATAGTTTTGGCTGTGATGACAGTAAGAGTGTGCAAGTGTAGAACATGTGGAACTAATTTGGAAATCAAATCAGGGGCAGAAGTGACTTCAGTGACAGTGTGTTCTGTATCCATTTCTCAATTTACGTGACAGGCAGTAAATTGAATTTCTAGCCAAACTCCCTGTTCTCCTCAGCTTATTTTATCTCCCTAACATTGCAGGTTGGGTTTTCAGCAGCAGATGCTGTAACAGGACTCAAACTGGTGGAGGAGGGAGTCCCCAAAGAGCACCTGGCTCTGCTGGCAGTTCCAATGGTTCCTTTGCAGATCATCTTGCCTCTGGTTATCAGCAAATACACAGCGGGCCCCCAGCCCCTGAACACCTTCTACAAAGCAATGCCTTACAGGTAAAGCCTCAGTTTAGTGGAACACAGTGATATGTGTGTTCAGATCACCTGTAGGGTTTTGTGTCTTAACTCTCTGACTTCCAGGTCCAAAGAAGCGTGTCAGGATTGTCACAGTGAGTTGAACTGTCTGGTTCATGCAGGGTCACTGTGTGGAAGCAGAGCATGAGGTGTTTGGGATGTGCATGTAAGCAGCATTAGGGCAGTGCTCTCCTGCTCCTAATTAACAATGTCGCTGCTTGTCAAATACTTGATATCTAATTCTGAGATAGAAATAGGTGTAACTCTTCGGATCCAAACTACTTTAATGTACTCTCTGTGATTGTTCAGTGGTTGCTTCGTGTTGAGGAAACACATGGGAAGAGTTACTTGGAATAACAAATCATCTTTCTCATCCCTCCAGGTTGCTACTTGGCCTGGAATTTGCTTTCCTGGTGTGGTGGGCTCCTAAAGTAAAGCATGAAGGAGGATTTCCTGTCTACTACTACGCTGTGGTGGTGCTGAGTTATGCTCTACACCAGGTAACACTCGCAGTGTGGAGAGGGGAAATGATGTTCCAGGGTCAAACTGGAATCCCTCCAAGCCTGACCTGTGCTGTGTGGCAGGACTGACTTGTAATACTCTTGCTGGTGTTACTCCTCCCTATTCCCTGTGCTCCATTGGACATCATCTGTGAGCTACTTTGAGTTGTCCATGTCCAGTGTAGTTCCCCAGATTCCTTTTTCCCCAGACCCAGAAGCTCAGGAGCACAGAGGAGCTGGAGGAATCCCAGAACTGTATCTGAGCTTGATAGGCATGCTGATGGTTGTGCATATAAATAAAGTTATGTGATCCTGGTCCTAGGGAAGAAACTCAGTTGTTGGAGGAACATCATAATGGATCTGATCCAAAGACTTGGGAAACAAGCACTTGATACAGCGTGGTGTTTGGATCAGAACTGGAATGCAGGGCCTTGGGAGGTGATTTTTAACTGCAGAAGGGTTGTGTTTAGGTGCTGTTTTAGCTGGCTGATTGTATTTCAGTTTGATAACCCAAGTCATGCCAGTGCATGTGGGGCTGGGTCTGTTGCAGCATGGCTTGAGACAAGCAGCAAGGGCACTCCCCGAGTTAGCACCGGGACGGGCTGCAGGAGGAACTGCTGCTGCTGGGATCATTTTCCAGTCAGTGCTGCTGAGTTCAGGGCATCTCTCAGCAGGGTTTTGATGCTGAGGTTTCATTGTCTCCGGCCTGTGTCTGTCCCCCCAGATCACCCTGTACAGCATGTACGTGGCCATCATGGCCTTCAACGCCAAGGTCAGCGACCCGCTCATCGGGGGCACCTACATGACCCTGCTCAACACCGTGTCCAACCTGGGGGGCAACTGGCCCTCCACGGTGGCCCTGTGGCTGGTGGACCCCCTCACAGTGAAGGAGTGTGCCGGGGCCCAGGGCCACACCTGTGCCACTGCAGCGGCCACAGAGGTGAGTCTGGGGGCTGGGTGGGGTCTCTGCTCAATGTCTCAATTAAATGGCTTCTTGCAGTGGTTTTTTTGCCTTTGAAAACCTTCACGATGTATGGCTTATGCTCACAAATTCCCAGTGATGGAGCTCATTTTCCTGAGTGATAAAATCCAGTCTGTTGACAGCTGCACACTCTGAATAACCACCCCTTACCCAGGGTTTGCAGCTGCAGAGTAGTGAGCCCTTTCTTCCTGTGCTGAGCTGGGGTGGAAGCACCAGACTGGTGTCACATTCCCTGCAGTGTGAGGAGCCTGTAGGTGTGGTTCTGAGTTGTGCAGTCAGGGGCTCTGTCCTTGGCAGGCTGTCTGTCCCCCAGGGCCCTCCATTTCTGTGGTAGGTTTTTTTCCCCTCCTGTTTCCCTGGAGGCTTCTTATCTGCCTGCCTTGATACCTTCTCCAAGATGCTGCTCTTCTCTCTGATTTTGGTGTCCACTTTCCCCGTGAAATCAAGTGGGACTGGCTGCCTGCCCAGTTCTGGGAGCCCTGTGGAAGAGAACAAAGAACTTGCTGTACGCAGATCAAACAACAGGACATAAAACTGCTGGGAAAGCAACATTTCAAATTCACCTCCTCACAGCAAGTGAGACATTTGACATGGCTGAAGAGTGGAAATGTTTGGGTTTGTTTTTTTGTTTTTTTTTTTCTGTGCTCATGACTGAGATTTATTTCACTCCTGAATGCCAGGATGCTCTAGGACATGGAGGTTCTCTAAATTATCAAAGTGTTCTGGAGTCCTGCATGACTTGTCTGAACTGGACTTGCAGTTTTTGTTGGTGCAGAGGGGAAACTGCTTCAGCAGCAGATGCTTTCCCAGCCTCTCACTCACTAGCCTGTCACTAATTAGGTTCCTTGTGTCTCAGCCTCTACTGAACTTGAGCCCTTCCTCCTTCACCTCACTCCTCTGATCTTTTCTCATATCCTCCTAGATGGTGACATTCCACCACCGCCACTCCCTTCTTATTCCTAATCTGATTTTGACATGTCTCAGCATAATGAAAATGCTAGCAGAGCCTCAGCTCAGAGAATTGATTAATCCTGGGATTAGAGCAGTGTTGAAAGCCAAACAATAGCAGAAACAATCCTGGGCTGTACAATCACCTTGTGAATGCTGCGTGTTTGTCTTCCAGTTCAAAACCATCCTGGGTGTGTTTCTTCCAGATACAGAATCACAGAATGATGGGATGGTTTGGATTGGAAGGACCTAAAAGCCATTCTAGTGCCACCCCTGCCATGGGCAGGGACACCTTCCACTATCCCAGGTTGCTCCCAGCCCCCTCCAACCTGGCCCTGGACATTTCCAGGTCTGGGGAGTCCACAGTGTGGATGGCTAGGGAGAAAATCATCTTTCTCTGTGAGGTTGGGAGCTGTGGTTGCCCCTGCAGGCCAGCACGGACAGTGGGGCTGTGTCTGTTTTCTGGAGTTTGCCCTTTGGGCTGATGTGCTCCATTTCCCACATGTCTAGAGCAGGTTTGGTACTTTGTTACTTTTCACGCTGCCGATGAGCTCGAAAGCCTCTCTGACCAGCTGCATAGGAAACAACAAAGAGTAAGCAACTCTGTTTAGTCCTGCCAGGAGCAGGGAGACCCCTGCAGCTCTGGAGTGCCGTGTGCTCAGTGCATTGCCCTGTGCTCTGTTTCAGCTGTGCACAGCAGCTGGGGGCTCCTGCGTCACCACCCTGGACGGGTACTACGTGGAGTCCGTCGTCTGCGTCATCCTGGGCTTTGCCTGGTGGTTCTTCCTTGGACCAAAATTCAAAAAGCTGCAGGACGAAGGACAGTCTTCGTGGAAGTGCAGGAGGAGCAATTGATCCGCTCAGGTGTTGGATGGACCAGCAAGGTGGTTTTAGTTTTATTACAAAGACATATCCCATAAGCAGCACCCCGGAATCTCGGTGTTCCTGTGCCACGCCAGGGAGATCTGCGTGGCCGAGGCAGGGCTGTGTGTGGCACCAGTGCCCTCCCCACAGCACGGGCAGTTCAGAAAGGAATGGCTAAAGCAGCACCTCTGTGCTCCGTGCTTACCCCTGACTCCAGAGCTGCTGATTCCATAGGGCACCTCTGGGAAAGCTCCTCGTGCCCTGGCTGTAGAGGCAGCAGCATTGCCAGCTGAGTGCCAGCTTTTATTTTCACACAGAAATGATCTGACAGGGCAGCTGACCCGGGGAAGGATGCCCAAGGCATTCTGACTTGCAGGTTAAGCATGGTACTGTGGAATTCCTTGTGGGAAGATCAGTGTGAGATGTCTGTGGGCTTTGCTTCGTCTCACTTTCTGAACTGTAACCATGCCTCAAAGGATGAAATGTTCCGGAGATTCTTTTAAATGTATTTTCTGGCTTTTATAAGCTTTAAAGATTTATAAGAAACTATTTTTATAAGCAAATTACATTTGTTTAATTTATTTCCGCCCTTTCAAGGCAGTTTGATTTACGTTCAAGGTACTTTCTTGACGGCAAAATGCTGTAAGGTAGGACTGGAATAACGCACAATCCTCTGAGCCTTGAGTCCTGCAGCTGGAACTGGAGGTGCTTCCCAAGGGAGGGCACGTGGGCCTTTGGAAGGGGTGATTTGATGGGGGAAAACCAATCCATTGGTTTTCCACACTGTGTTAATAAAGTTTGAATATTCATTCTCAAAAGCAGTGGGAGCACCGAGACTCCCCCCAGGTGGGGGTGAGAAGAGTGAGTTGGTGATGACAAAGTTGCCAAATTCCCAGGGAGCTGGTGCAGGACTCGCCCTCACACCAATGCAACGGGCAGAGCTGCTGCACAATTCACTGCTGGTGCCATGTGGTGCAAACATTCCTGCTGGATTTCTCCCACCGAGCTCCCTCCTGAGTGCCTTAGGGACCCACAGGTGCTGGAGAGGCACTCGGACCCCGCTGGGTGTATGTGGAACATTGGTATTAAAAAGGAGAACTATTAAACATCCCTTGGAAAGGTGCACGACGTTCCCTGACACGTTTCTTGTCAATATTTGAAGGGCTGGGCTGGGATCTTCTGCTACTGTGTGTTTTGTGGGGAAAGTGACCCCTAGCAGTTCTGGAGTGCTGGGGGGCGCGTGGGTGTCCAAAGGGTCTCCCTGGCATCAGGGCTAGGGAGGGGACTGGAAGAGGACACTGTGACCTGAAGCTTCGCTGGACACTGCCTCCTGTCCCCGTCCCCTTCCTTGAGGGTCACACCTCACAGTTTGCTTCAAGCACAGCAAAACCACTCGTGCTAAGTGAAATCACGTGGGTTTTACTGCCCAAGCTGAATGTCTTCAGATTTCCCCTCTGCATGAGAACAAAATCAACATAAAAATATGTCAGATTTATGGCTGCACCTTTCAGCCCCTGTCCCACCAGCTCCACTGCATTAACTCTGTGAGGCACTTCAGTTCTGTGTCCTCTGTGGAACCACGGGCTGCCTATTTAATTACATCTTGCATACCTACAGGGGTTGTTTTAACTTTTCTGATTGTGAGGAAAAACTTCAAGAGCAGAAGCTGAGAAATTAAATTTGCTTATGTTAGATTTGGGTTTTACTTTGCAATTTTTTTATTTTTATTTCTTTTTTTTTTCTTTTTTATTTCTAAAGGTCACAGAGAAACTTGTCACTAATAAAGATGAGTTAAGGATTAACTCAATAATTGGATTATCAACAATATCAAAATTACACATAAACTCCAAATAGGTAGGAATAGATATGTTACCTGAAATAAATAACTGTGTCCTTTTTCAAACTGGTGAAACAAGTTATGGATTAGTGCTTTTAATTTAAGTAGCTATTTTGTAAGTTGGAAATGTTGCTGCTGCCAGCCCCTTATCAGGCTGCTGAATAGCACCCATAAGATTTTGATCTTGCTACTTTATTTCTACCAACTCTGTTCAGAAGTGATTTTTCTTTTTAACATTAGAATTATTACGGCTTTAAGCACCTTTAACAATAAAAAACAAACAAACAAAAAACAAACCTCAAACCAACAAGAATACAAAATAAATTTGAAATGCCAAGAAGAAAGGAGCATTTGAAGGGTTGATGGAGGTGTGGTACAGGTTGAAGGAGCTCAATGCAGAGTTCAGCCTGGAGAGGAGCAGCTCCAGGGAGAGCTCAGAGCCCTGCCAGGGCCTGAAGGGGCTCCAGGAGAGCTGCAGAGGGACTGGGGACAAGGGATGGGGGACAGGACACGGGGAATGGCTCCCACTGCCAGGGGCAGGGATGGATGGGAGACTGGGAACTGGAAATTCCTGGCTGGGCTGGGATTCCCAGAGCAGCTGGGGCTGCCCCTGGATCCCTGGCAGTGTCCCAGCCAGAGCTGCTCGGGGCCGGTGCTGCTCCATGGCACGGCGGCACCGGGCGCTGTTCGTTTCCCGGTTCCGTGGCACGGCGGCACCGGGCGCTGTTCGTTTCCCGGTTCCGTGGCACGGTGCACCGGGCGCTGTTCGTTTCCCGGTTCCGTGGCACGGCAGCACCGGGCGCTGTTCGTTTCCCGGTTCCGTGGCGCGGTGCACCGGGCGCTGTTCGTTTCCCGGTTCCGTGGCACGGCAGCACCGGGCGCTGTTCGTTTCCCGGTTCCGTGGCGCGGTGCACCGGGCGCTGTTCGTTTCCCGGTTCCGTGGCACGGTGCACCGGGCGCTGTTCGTTTCCCGGTTCCGTGGCACGGCAGCACCGGGCGCTGTTCGTTTCCCGGTTCCGTGGCGCGGTGCACCGGGCGCTGTTCGTTTCCCGGTTCCGTGGCACGGCAGCACCGGGCGCTGTTCGTTTCCCGGTTCCGTGGCGCGGTGCACCGGGCGCTGTTCGTTTCCCGGTTCCGTGGCACGGTGCACCGGGCGCTGTTCGTTTCCCGGTTCCGTGGCGCGGTGCACCGGGCGCTGTTCGTTTCCCGGTTCCGTGGCGCGGTGCACCGGGCGCTGTTCGTTCCCCGGCTCCCGCGGGGGCGCTCCGGACGCGGCGATGCCGGAGCGGGGCGGCGGCGGCTCCGAGCGCGCCGCGCTGGCCCTGGCCCGGCTCTCCGAGTGGGCGGACGCGCACCTGGGGCTGCTGCGGGTACCGGGGCTGGGCGGGCACCGGGGCTGGGCGGGTACCGGGCCGGGGGAGCCCGCTGGGCCCGGCTGAGCCCCGTTCTCCTCCGCAGGGCCTGATCGCCGGCGCGGCCGTGGCCGGGGTGCTGCTGCTGGCTCGGAGCCTCCGCGTGGTGAGTGCGGGACCGGGCCCGGGCCCGGGCCCGGGCCCGGGGGCTGCGGGGAGAGCCCGGTACGGGCCCGGGGGCTGCGGGGAGAGCCCGGTACGGGCCCGGGGGATGCGGGAGAGCCCGGCAAGGGCCCGGGGGATGCGGGGGGAGCCCGGCACGGCCCCTCAGAACCGAGGGGAGCCCGGCACGGGCCCGCGAGATTCAGGGAAGCTCGGCCCGGCCGCTCGGAACCGGGGGCCGCCTGGCAGGGCCGCTGGGGCCCGCGGCGGAGGGGCCCGGCCTGGCCTGGCCTGGCGTGGCCCGGCCTGCCCTGGCCTGGCCTGGCCCGGCCCGGCCCGGCCTGCCCTGCCCTGCCCTGCCCTGCCCTGCCCTGCCCTGCCCTGCCCCGGCCTGGCCTGGCCCGGCCTGCCCTGCCCTGCCCTGCCCTGCCCTGCCCTGCCCCGGCCCGGCCTGCCCGGCCTGCCCTGCCCTGCCCTGCCCTGTCCTGCCCTGCCCTGCCCTGCCCGGCCCGGCCTGGCCCGGCCTGCCCTGCCCTGCCCTGCCCTGCCCTGCCCCGGCCCGGCCCGGCCCGGCCCGCTCTGCCTCACGGCCGTGGCTGTCCCGCCCGCGGGCTGTCCGGCGGCAGCGCCACAGCCTTCCCGTGTTTTGTGCTGGCTTGCGCAAAGCGGGGGCTGGTGGTTCCCGCGAAAGGCTGCCCGCTCCTCGGTACTTAACGTTATTTATATATTTTATCAAACCATCAGCATTCCCTGCTTACGAATTCCCTATCTTTTTTGTCAGATCGCGCTCAGCCCCTCTGTGTCAGTGGCTTCTCATGCTGGTCAGCCCGCAGCCCCAGCCCTTCCCTCCGCCCGAGCCCGGGGTCCCCTTGGCCCGGGTGCTCAGTGCTCAGTGGTGGTCAGTGGTCAGTGCTCAGTGGTCAGTGCTCAGTGCTCAGTGGTGGTCAGTGGTCAGTGCTCAGTGCTCAGTGCTCAGTGGTCAGTGGTCAGTGCTCAGTGCTCAGTGCTCAGTGGTGGTCAGTGGTCAGTGCTCAGTGCTCAGTGGTGGTCAGTGCTCAGTGCTCAGTGCTCAGTGCTCAGTGCTCAGTGGTCAGTGGTGGTCAGTGGTCAGTGGTCAGTGGTCAGTGCTCAGTACTCAGTGCTCAGTGCTCAGTGGTCAGTGGTCAGTGGTGGTCAGTGGTCAGTGGTCAGTGCTCAGTGCTCAGTGCTCAGTGGTCAGTGCTCAGTGCTCAGTGCTCAGTGCTCAGTGCTCAGTGCTCAGTGGTGGTCAGTGGTCAGTGCTCAGTGCTCAGTGGTCAGTGCTCAGTGGTGGTCAGTGCTCAGTGCTCAGTGCTCAGTGGTCAGTGCTCAGTGCTCAGTGCTCAGTGCTCAGTGCTCAGTGGTGGTCAGTGCTCAGTGGTCAGTGGTCAGTGGTCAGTGCTCAGTGCTCAGTGCTCAGTGCTCAGTGGTCAGTGGTCAGTGGTGGTCAGTGCTCAGTGCTCAGTGCTCAGTGCTCAGTGCTCAGTAGTCAGTGCTCAGTGCTCAGTGGTGGTCAGTGCTCAGTGCTCAGTGCTCAGTGCTCAGTGCTCAGTGGTGGTCAGTGCTCAGTGCTCAGTGCTCAGTGCTCAGTGCTCAGTGCTCAGTGCTCAGTGGTGGTCAGTGCTCAGTGCTCAGTGCTCAGTGCTCAGTGCTCAGTGCTCAGTGCTCAGTGGTGGTCAGTGCTCAGTGCTCAGTGCTCAGTGGTCAGTGGTCAGTGGTCAGTGCTCAGTGGTGGTCAGTGCTCAGTGCTCAGTGGTGGTCAGTGGTCAGTGCTCAGTGCTCAGTGGTGGTCAGTGCTCAGTGCTCAGTGCTCAGTGCTCAGTGCTCAGTGGTCAGTGGTGGTCAGTGGTCAGTGGTCAGTGGTCAGTGCTCAGTACTCAGTGCTCAGTGCTCAGTGCTCAGTGGTCAGTGGTGGTCAGTGGTCAGTGGTCAGTGGTCAGTGGTCAGTGGTCAGTGCTCAGTGCTCAGTGCTCAGTGCTCAGTGCTCAGTGCTCAGTGGTGGTCAGTGGTCAGTGCTCAGTGCTCAGTGGTCAGTGCTCAGTGGTGGTCAGTGCTCAGTGCTCAGTGCTCAGTGGTCAGTGCTCAGTGCTCAGTGCTCAGTGCTCAGTGCTCAGTGGTGGTCAGTGCTCAGTGGTCAGTGGTCAGTGCTCAGTGCTCAGTGCTCAGTGCTCAGTGGTCAGTGGTCAGTGGTGGTCAGTGCTCAGTGCTCAGTGCTCAGTGCTCAGTGCTCAGTAGTCAGTGCTCAGTGCTCAGTGGTGGTCAGTGCTCAGTGCTCAGTGCTCAGTGCTCAGTGCTCAGTGCTCAGTGGTGGTCAGTGGTCAGTGCTCAGTGCTCAGTGGTCAGTGCTCAGTGGTCAGTGGTGGTCAGTGGTCAGTGCTCAGTGGTCAGTGGTGGTCAGTGCTCAGTGCTCAGTGCTCAGTGCTCAGTGCTCAGTGGTGGTCAGTGCTCAGTGCTCAGTGCTCAGTGCTCAGTGCTCAGTGCTCAGTGCTCAGTGGTGGTCAGTGCTCAGTGGTCAGTGCTCAGTGGTCAGTGGTCAGTGGTCAGTGCTCAGTGGTGGTCAGTGGTCAGTGGTCAGTGCTCAGTGCTCAGTGCTCAGTGCTCAGTAGTCAGTGCTCAGTGCTCAGTGCTCAGTGCTCAGTGCTCAGTGCTCAGTGCTCAGTGCTCAGTGGTGGTCAGTGGTCAGTGGTCAGTGGTCGCGCTGTCCCCCTGCTGGATTTGCCATTTTCCAGGGACGGCTCAGCCCGGCTGCCTCCACGGCTGGTGGCTCCCGCCCAGACAGCCCATTCATCTTGGCATTGTCTTCCCTTTTCCTTAAAACTAAAGATTAGCCAAGCGTGCAAGGTTCACCAGGCGATTGCTTAATCATAACGGTCCTGCTGCAGCTACTGATTAACAAGTGAAAAACGCCAGCAAGGCTTGATTCAGGTCTTGAGGGGCTCGATGTCACTGTCCTGTGGCATCTCCACGGGTGCCTTGTTCTCGCCTGTTGCTGACCTCCTTGGGAGGGGAAATGGCCCCTTTGCCTGTCCCACTGCAGCTCGAGCAACCTCCCTTGTCCAAACACAGCTCAAACAGCCTCTTGCCTCGCGTGCTCTCTGTCCTTCCACACGCAGAACTGCTTCTGAATGGTTTTAAACATCACCCAAATCTTCCCTCGCTCCCAGGATGGTCAGGGCACGCTGGACTAACACCACGCTGCTCACTCCTGGAGAAGCTGAACCTCCGCGGGCAGGAGCCTCCGTGCTCCCACAGGGTTCCAGCTGCTTAAAAAATCACAGTTACCTTCGTCTTCCCCCTGCACAATTGCAAATTATACAAGAGAACATTTGTGTGGAGGTTTTACTTAAAAATCCTACCAGAAATCCTGAACTACAAATGTTGCCAGAATTCTTTTTCTCTGTCTTTTGTTTGGTTGGTTTTGACCCAAGGGCCTGTGAATGCATTAACCTGTCTGGTGGAGCAAATGAGATCAGCTTTGAACAACTTTTGTTCCTGAAAGCCTCCAGGCTTCCTGCCTGCAAGGTCCCAAATTGCCGTGTTCCCAGTGGGAGGCCCTATGGGCCGCAGAGGGGGAGGTTTGCTGGATAAATAACACACAGGAGACACGGCTTTAGTTGTGGTGTACTGGGGGTTTATTTCCCAGCAGCTGTACAGCAGTTCTCAGTGGGTTTCACAGCTCTGTAAGTCAGTGCTCTGCTAAGGCCTCTTACAGTGAGACCTCAGTGTCTTAAATTTTGGGCATCTTAATTTTTTGGGGTCTCACGTGTCCTTCTCCGTCACCCCAAACCTATGGCTGCTCCATTCCTGTGTCACGGCCCAAGTCTTTGCTGCTGCTCAGCTTGGTTTTCCTGTGTGATCACATAACCATCCCCTTTGGATCCTCCCAGGCTGTAGTATCAAATTTAATCTTCTTGTGATCTTCTCGAAGCTGTTCACCTGCCTTTGTCCCTCTCCTGGTTTCCTCCCTCATCAAAGGCGGGGCTGTTTCTGCCCTCCCTGCTCCGCCTTTGTTTTCAGCATGTCTGGCCTCTGGCTTCCTTTCACCCCTCTCCCAGCCCCATTCAGGCTGCTTCTAAAACGCTCTTTTCTGGGGGAATCAAGTGAACTTCAATAGGCATTGCTCAAAAAAAATGGCAGTTTCTGTTCTTTCTCTAAACCTGGTTTTTATGTCTGTGCCGACGTTGCAAGTCCTGTAAAACAGGGAAAATGGTAAGTGTGGAGAGGCTGGCACAGTTTCTGCAGCTGGTCACTAGTAAATATATATCTATATTCACTTGCCCACGGTGTCTAATAATAGAGGTGGAATTTCCCATACTATTTTAAGACGTTGGATTTAGTGTAGCTGTAATTGCTCTATATTTTTTCTTAAAATTTTGTCTTTCTCTTCCTTCCATCAACAGACAACAAAGTTCACAAGTCCTTTGGATATACCTGTGGAGTTTGTGGAAAAGAATGTGAAATTGAGAGGGAAATTACATCACATCACAGAGAAGGGCCTGGAAGTTGAGCACATTCCCATCAGCATTCCTTTCATCTCAGCCATCCAGAGAAAATGTGAGTAATGAGGAAAAGAGTATGAAGAGCAAGGGCAGAAATGAAATGTGCTGCTCTTAGAGTGGCTGCAAGCGTGAGAGGAAGGGCTGAGGCACATTTACAGCTCTGCCTTTTGGTCTTTCTGTGCTTTGCAGGTGGGAAACTGGGGAGTAAAAGACACGAGGAGACAGAGAGTTTGTCACCACAGTGTTTGTGTTAATCCTTACAGTTACTGTGATATTTTCCAGCAGCAGAAGTGAGCACTCAGGCAAGTGCTTCTGCTTGCACAGCTCATCTAGTTCCTGGCAGAAAGCCTCTGTTGGGATTGTGCTTTTATTTGCAGACACCGATTTTTGGGGACAGTTCTTCTGTCAGAAACAAACTGTCCATCAAGTCTGTGACTCTCACACTGGCTGTGCAAACACCAGCAGGTGCTGATGCTACTGCCCTGTGGATGAAGGATAGGGGCTGAGAGTGGGAGCAGATCTTTTTCTTTGCATGCAAAATAAGCCAGAGCTCATTTTGAATTAGGCAATCTTGAATTGATATTTTTTTTTCCCTGAGGAATCGAAGAGACCAAACTCCTGTTTGCTTTGAGGAACTAAAAGGGATTCTTTTAGTCCAAGGGAATCAACTGATCACCACCAGCTTTGCACAGAGGGTCTGTGCAAAGGCTGAGCTTTGCCCCAGCAGCAGATCTGTCCCTTTCTGTTGCAGGGCAGCCAGAGGGGCTCCTGCTGATCCGCCTGGCCGGGGTGGAGCTGGCTGCAGGTGGCACGGCCTGGCTGCAGCGGGAGCTGCTCCCCAAACAGCCCCTGTGGTTCCAGCTCCTGGGAAGGGACAGCTCAGCCCTGGAGTGCCTCGTCCTAGTCCATAAGGTAAAGAGAGACACAAACACTGGCTCTGATCTGCAGTTTCAGATGTGACTGCAGTCACACAGTTGTCTCAGAACATTTAATAAATGTTATTGTTTATGATTTATCGTCCTTGGTGTGAATTTTAAATGTTGCATTTGCAAATCTGATTGCAGGAGCAGTAGTTTTTCAGACTGATTCATGGCAGGAATGTGCTGATCTGCCAGTGCCAAAAAGGCATCTGTAGTTCTGATTAGCCTAATGTTTGTTATCCAATGTTCCCTGACAAATGCCTTGCATTACAGAATTGCAGCGTGGTTGGGTTGGAAGAGACTTACAGACCATCCAGTCCCAGCCCATGGGCAGGCACACCTCCCACTGTCCCAGGTGCTCCCAGCCCTGTCCAGCCTGGCCTTGGACACTTCCAGGGATCCAGGGGCAGCCACAGCTGCTCTGGGCACCTGTGCCAGGGCCTGCCCACCCTCACACTGGAGTTGGGTTTGAAGTCACCTGGATTCCTCTTCACTTTTAACTTCTCCTGCCAAAGTGTAGATACAGCCATGAGTAAAGCTTGTACCTCGGAGGGAGTTCACACCAAACCCCAAATAACCCTGTTTCAATGGTGAATATCTATTTATTGTGGTTTTTCTAGGGTGGATTCTTCAGCATGTGCTTGAACGAAGAGCTCTTGAGCCAAGGGCTGGCCAGAGCAGCCCGGATTGAGGGGCTGCCTCACCGCTCCCGCCTCTACTGGAAACTGCACAAAAGGCTCCTCCGGGCTGAGTTAAAGGCTGTGAAGAAAAATAAAGGCATATGGAAAGAGCAGAGCTACTCTGAAAGGGTCCAGGAGCGCATAAGCAGCAATAAATTCCTGCAGAGGCTGAAACAGTTTGTGAGCTGGGTTAGAAGCTCTACTGAGAGGTGAAAAGGTGGGGAACACAGCTCCCCAGGTTGTGGGGAATGTGTACGTTTGTGATCACAAACAGTGCTGTGATGTTGAGGGTCCCTGTCTCAAACACAAACCCCACAGTTCATGGTTACACAGAATATAAACCCCCAGTTCATGGTTATTGAGAATACAACCCACAGCATAGCCCACATGGCATTGTAGCAGTGTGCGGGCCACCAGTGAAAATGTTCTGATGCCAGACTTCTCCACAGTGATGTCCTAAATTAGTTGTCCACTTTCCCACCTGCTGAACTCCTCCAGGCTGTGCTGCCCAGTGCAGGTTTGAGGGGCAGGGTCCCTTCACACCTCTGTAATGTGCCATTGCTGCCAAGCCCACGCTGGACACAAACCCCATGTCAGGCCTTTACAAAGCTCCTGGGATGGGTTCAAACACAACCTTTTTCTTTGAATTCTGTTCTTATGCTACTTTTTGGTGTAATTTGTGGTTTCAAACTCATTCATCTTGAATGATGGGTTGCATTGTTAGTGATATAAAAGGTGATTTGTTATGGTTGATCTTAAAAAGGTGATAAGGTTGTAATAACTAAAGTTCCTCAGGGGAAAAACATCACTTGGTGTATCAAAGAATATAATGTCAGGAATCCAAATATTTCAAAGACAACTTTCATTTGAAGAGGAAAAACCTGTGGTGTTGTTTTTTTTTTTTTTTTTTGATGGTTCGGTGTCTATTATCAGATGAATATACAACTTAAACATGAAATTTGACAAGGATGATCAGACTGTGCTAAGAACTCGAATTCTTGCTTTGTTTTTGATGTGAAGTATATGAGTATTACTATTTATGTTGTAAATATTCTCAGAATAAAGATTGAATTTCTCAAGTTCATTGTTACATGTTTTATACACCAAGCCCTTGACCCTTGTTTAACCTCCTTAACCTCCCACAGTCCCAATATTTATTTAAAGTGAAGTGTTTTACAGATTTTCTTTCCTTCTGTGTGATTGCTTTCCAGTGAAACACTGGGGAGAAGAGTGTGGTACAAAAAAACCTTAATAATTGAGCACTGCTTATCTGGCAATTAGTTGCTACATCAGCATTTTCTCTGTTGACTTCAGGGCAAAGCTGTGACTCTTGAGATCCTTAAAAAAACCCAGTTTCCTTGGGTAAGAATAGATGTTAGTGGTTCTTTATTCCTTTTGTTCCTGGTCCTCCCAGGGTGGTGCTAGGGAGCAGCGAGCCATGAAATACCTGCAGTGTGTTGGAACCCAGTGTGGGGGAGCGGGGAGGCAGCTCTGGGGCAGCAAACCAGGTGTCCCTGTTTGAAAATGGAAAATAAGAAAAGATCCCGGGATTATGCCTAAGACAGAAAAGGGCTGAGCCAGCCACCACCGTGGTTCTTGGATGTGAAACTCATCAGGCAGTCAGGGATTGCGGATTGGCTGGGGCACCCTCCAGAGCAAGACTCAAAGCTAAGTTTTAACCCCAAAGTACTCATTCAGGCTCAGCAATAATCCACTTCTGGGGGTTACAGGTGTTCCTGTTCCTACGTCTGGGAAGTAGGAGGAGCTTTTCCAAACTGGGCATAATTGTACACTTCTGATTTATTTTCTGTAATAATTAAATATAATTCTGGACTTCACACTTCTGTTCTGTAGATGAGTCACAGGAGGATTTATCACAAAAATCCACTGTAAAGCTGAGAGAAAAGTCTCAGGAAGCCACATGCTACATTTCTAGCAAGCAGAGGTGAGGTGTGGGCGAATGTGAAGAGACTGTGTTGTTCCCTCACATGGATTTGGGGTTGCAGTGACAAATGATTTCTTGAGGGTCAGGTCCTGTAATTGTTTGTTAATGCTGTTTTCCTTATCATGCAGGGCTTATCTTTAAAAAAAAAACCAACCCACCAGCGCACCCTTCCCCCTCAGAAAGAGCCCAGTTCAGTTCAAAGCTGCGCTTTCCATCTGTGCAGGGCTTGAGAGGTTGCAGATCCTGTCTCTGTGGGAGGCCTGGCTATTGGAAAAGCAGTAATAGGAGCAGAGACAAATATCTCTGCAGCGCCCGGCTGAGCTGGCTGGGGGAGAAGCAGCATTTTCTCCACTACAGGAACCCCCAGGGCTGCCTCTCGGCAGCTCCATCCCTCCCTTCACCCGCAGCAGTGCCCAGCAGAGGATTTCCAGCGGAGGAGGCAGTTCTGTGACTGGGGATAAGGACAGGAATTAAACTGTTCAGCACTTGTGCCTTTGCCCCTGCAACTCTGAATGTGCCGCGAGCGCTGCCACATCTTCAAAAGACCAGAGGGAGTGAAAGGAGAGAGCCGGCCTCCAAATGGCCCAAGAAAAATACCTCCGACACTGCAGAGACTGTTTATTGCTGGTGTGGCATGTCAGGCAAATGGCAATAAACATCCCCGGCCCCTCGGAGCCCGCCGGCCGCGCGGGCACGGGGCTGCTCTCTGAGAGGGCTATTGCGATAGGAGAGCGGGGAACGGCGGTAACTGGAGGGAGATCGGCTTAGATTGGATTTAAGAAAGAACTGTTTTACTCAGGGGGCGGTGAAGCCCTGGCGCAGGTTGCCCAGAGAAGCTGAGGCTGCCGCATCCCCGGCAGTGCCCAAGGCCAGGTTGGACACCGGGGCTTGGAGCGGCCTGGCACAGTGGAAGGTGCCAGGCAGGGGTGGGCTGAGCCGGCCGGGGGTCTCCATGGCACCCGCTGGGCGAGGGGCCGCCCCGAGGGGCCGCTTCTCGCTCTGTTCCCGTCGCGTCCCACCGGCACCGCTCCCCACGGCTCGGCCCGGGGAGCTCGGTGAGTCCGGCCGGGAGGAGACTCTGCCGGGGCGGGCGGGGGTCGGGCCGGGCGGCGCTGAGGGGACCGGGGCCGGGGGGCTCAGTCCCGGCTGTGCCGAGGGGAGCGGATCGGGGGGCTCAGTCCCGGCGGTGCCGAGGGGAGCGGATCGGGGGGCTCAGTCCCGGCGGTGCCGAGGGGAGCGGATCGGGGGGCTCAGTCCCGGCGGTGCCGAGGGGAGCGGTTCGGGGGGCTCAGTCCCGGCGGTGCCGAGGGGAGCGGATCGGGGGGCTCAGTCCCGGCGGTGCCGAGGGGAGCGGGGCCGGGGGGCTCAGTCCCGGCTGTGCTGAGGGGAGCGGATCGGGGGGCTCAGTCCCGGCGGTGCCGAGGGGAGCGGGGCCGGGGGGCTCAGTCCCGGCTGTGCTGAGGGGAGCGGATCGGGGGGCTCAGTCCCGGCGGTGCCGAGGGGAGCGGATCGGGGGATCAGTCCCGGCGGTGCCGAGGGGAGCGGATCGGGGGGCTCAGTCCCGGCTGTGCCGAGGGGAGCGGGCGGCGCTGCCCCGCCGCTCGCAGCGCACACACAATGGAGCAATGGAGCAGGTTGAACGGGCTCGGGGCCGCGGCAACATCGGGGCTGGATCTCGGCTCGGGCCGCCGCAGCCGCTCCCGGGCGGACGGAACGCTCCGCTCCGCCGCGGCCGCTCCGGGTTTCGGCGGGGCCCGCGGCGGGGGCGGGCCGCGCCGGGCCGGGCCGGGCGGGGCGGGCGGCAGCGCTGGGGTTTGAACGGAGCAGGTTGTGCGCCCGCACCGGGCTGGGGCTGTGCGTGCGGCCGTGGTGGCGAGGCACAGCACCGCACCGGAGCGCATCGCACCGGAGCGCACCGAGCCCACCCCGGCGGCCGCGGTGAGTGAGGGCGGACGGGACCCCCGAGCCCCGTCCCTGTGCGCGGCCCCGCGGGCGCTCCTGGCGGGGCGAGACTGCGTCCCTGCGAGCCTCCGCCGGGCTTTCCCATGCGGTTGATGCTGGTTTCTCCTGGGGCTCGCGGCCCAGAGTTGAGGTGGGGGTTTGCGAGCTGGAGGTTCTTTTCAGCCCGTTTCACAGCGTGCCCCGAGCGCTCGCTGTCCGGAGCCGCCGCTCCGGGGCTCTCCCGGCTGCCGCCGCCGTGCCTCGGCCGTGTTTGTGCTGCTGGACACACAGAGGATCGCCGGGATGAGCTCCAGCCGCTCGCCATGTGCCGGGGCGGCGCTGCCCCGCGGCGGTGCCAGGGCAGCACCTGGGCCGCGGGCGGTGAAACCGGAGCGAGCTGCAGCCGCTTGGCTCGCCCCAGACCGAGCCCAGCCCGTGCTCAGTGAGGCTTAGTGGAAAATCCCGACCCCCCTGAGGAGCGCAGGACAGCAGCCAGCAGTGCCGCCGGGTGGGAGCGCGCCTGTCCCCACCTGGAAGGTGCTGGGACGGTGCTGAGAAGAGTCAAACCTCTTGCTGGATTGAGTCCTCTCTAAAAAGACCTTATTTGTAATTGCCTACTCCATAAAGCATTTTTTAAAAAATGAAGTACAACGAGGTGGGAATTAAACTCCATGCACGTTTTGTTGTAATTAAGCTACTCTGTGCAATTCTGGGAACTTCAACTCCAGCTGGCCAAAAAGTGTTTTAGAAGAAGTGTTATTAAATTCCAGGGAGAAAGATATAAGCCTTATCTGATGGACCAGTCATAGGCTCTTTGTTTAAAGCGTGCTTTAACTCCTGAGTTATAAAACACAATGTTTGCCTGTTTTCAGGGGGCCCTCCTGATTTACTTGTCCTTGGGACTTCTGGCCCACATGTTGCAAAACTTAGGGAATGAAAGAAAAGTTAAGGTATTTGTTTTGAAATGTGAAAGAATAATTGCAGGTAAGTGAAAAGAGAGGCAGGGTTTAACCCTGCAGTGAGACACCTGAGTTAAAGATAATGTGGGATATGGAAAGAAAATCCAGGCTTTTTGGGAGGTGAGAGGCAGCAGAGTGCAGGCACGCTGTTAAAAAGTCTTCCTGGTTCTTTAAGCATCAGCTCCCTGGAATAAGTTTGAGAGTGCTACTTTTATAAAATCTGTTTTGAACTCTGAAGGATGCTCTTTTCCAACATTTAAAAATGCCCGTAGGCTGTTACAGAAAGAAATGTTAAGTTTTATCAGCTGAAGATGCACGGTTTGTGAGAAACGATCCATTCACGGATGCTTTCTGGTTCTGTGCTACCTATTGTCTATAAAAATGGGGATCAGCTGGTGGGTTGGGATCAAGTGGTGCACAACTCATTATTTTAACAATAGGGGCTCGGCTTGGGAGGTTGCCTAGGGAATTGATGTAATGCTGCTGTCCTTTCAGCCGTTGAGGCGGGTGTCCCGCCATGACTTTGATCAAAATCACCGGTATTTGAGAAGGAGAATAAAATTTTCACTCCATAAAAGCAAAGGAGAGACTACCCGCTATTAACAGCTCCCAGTTTTGCATGAGCTGATCTGTAATTTAAAACACTGTCAAGAAATACCCGTGGCAGTAAAACAGTTTCGTGAGCATCAAAATGCAGAATGAAAGTTAGCTCTCTCTTCAAGATTTGGCTTCCCCTTATTTCTGGAAAAGGCTTTAAGCTGTTTGTTTCTGCTGGCTCTACAAAATAATCTTTCTATAAACGGAACAATTTTCCTTTAATGAAATCTGAATAAGCTGAGTTTTTTCTAAGGTGTCACCCAAGATCCAATTCAATTTAAATTTACAACGCTGATGGCACAGCCACGTGGGGTAGTGTGGTGGTGTGGGGATTTGTTTTGTTTGTTTGCTCTGGGCTTTTTAGTAAGTTTAAACAAGCCTGAATGTTAAAAAAAAACCAAAAACAAACTCTCCATATTCGGAAGGCAAATGTCTGTTTCCAGGTTTGCTGGAGACCTGCTGTACTGTGTGCTGTAGGGCAGCATTTTCTGCCCTTTCCTTCAGAGGAGGTGAGACTGTCACGCCTAATTGCCCTGGAGGCTCTTGGAGAAACTCTTCGATGTTTCTTCCAGTGTGCTCGGCTGTGTTGCGGTTCCAGCGCTTCGATGGCGTTTTCCTCGTGGCACGGCAGATGCGGAGCGCGCTCGGAGCAGGGGTGGCTGTTGCACTGGGAGGTGTTGGAGGCACTGGCCAGCAGCCAGCGCTTCCCTGGGCAGTGGATTCATTGGTTTGAACCTGTGGGTCTGGGCTGTGCCAGGGACAAATGTGCCTTTGAGTCCCGGCCCACAGGCAGAAGGTGCTTCTGGTGGAGCCCTGCGGGGGTCAGCTGGTGCCAGACTGATCTAACGGCCAGCAGGGAGCTGTGTGTTCTTGTGTACTCCTTTGGGTTTGTTTTCCTCCTTTCTTCTTTACTTTAGGAAACTGGAACTGTTTTCTGTAACAAAGGTGGCTTTCTTGTTCCAGTCTCCACGGTCACCGCAGGCACTGTTGTTACTCCTGAGCTCTGAGCTTGCCCTCTGCTCTCCTGACTTTGGAGCCTTTTGCTGCTCATCTGACACTGCAGAAGGACTGTCCAGGTGTACCTGGGTGGCTGAGTGACGTGGGGCACAGATGTGACGGATGGCAAGGCAGGTTGGGGGATCCACAACGCGACACCGCAGATGGGCGCTCGCAAAGGCCCCCCGGGGCAGTGAGGGGCAGAGAGACGAGGGCAGAGTTTGGAGCAGACGCCGGTTGCAGGGCTAGAAGAAGCAGGGCACAGGGTGCTGAGGATGGTGCCCTGGTGGAGGCTCAGTCAGCCACTGAAGGATGTAAAACCTCTCCAAGGGCGTTTGGCGTGTGTGTTACAGGTCTTGGCATGAGGTGCCCATGTGAGTCTCTTCAGGCTGAAGTAACTCAAGGCTGCTTGCAAGAAACTTCAAGTGGAGGCAGGCTGTGGTGCAGAGTGCTGTGTGCTCCGGTACAGACGTGATTTATTGGAACTGACACGGAGTTCCTGTTCCTTTGCACACCGAGTGTGACCCAGCGTGTGGCTGAGATGCGTTGGCTGGGATAGCGTGGGTCACACCAGGCAGTGCTGAGCCTCACAAGCTTCTCCTTCTTTGCTTGGTTGTTGTTCCACCCACAGGTGAAAAAAAAAAGGAAGAACATTAGCAATTACCAACTGTGTTAATTGATGTTCAGCACAGAGGATCTTATGGAGTGAAATGCCCTCTCCTTGGGGGAGCCACACGCACACTGGTAAGTGGCCAGGTACACAAGGTGCAGGTTGTCCATGTCCATGCCTCAGACATGGCTGCATTGGCACAAGTCCTTTCCAGGTGTCCTATTTTTATCTCCACAGTTTATCACATTGTGAGTTGTCTCTGTCCATTTTAGATTTTTATTTACGGACGGACTCCTGCATTCATTTGCAGTTTGAAATTCCCTGTGCAGCGAACCCAAACCTAATTTGGGTTGGTGAATGGGTGTACAGAGAGCTGGCAGAGGCAGCAGAAAGGTGTGCAGAGCACTGGAGGTCTGCGTAAGGAAAACATGGATGGACTCTCACTCATATTTACCCATCCCATGTCTGGTGGGATGAGTGTTACCCTGAGCAGGGTGTGCAAGGCGGGTGCCTGCTGAACCTCAGAGGCAGCAGCACGCTGCCCTCCTGCAAATAATTCCTTAAAGAGGAGAAAAACAAATTCCATTTAGGCTTCTTGAGGAATGGGGAGCAAATGCTAATTCCCTTTCAGGGTCCGTTGCCATGGGGAGTCAGTTCAAATCCTTTCTAATGCCTTCCTCAGCAGCAAGTTGTGCTGACACATGCTTTTAATGGCTTCCAGAAGGAGTGGAGAAACGACTGGGAACAAAAGCTGCATGGCAATGAGCAGCCCAGGGAGGAGCAGGGGCTGCTGTGGGCTGGCTGGGCTGGCACAGGTAGAGGTGTCCTTGGCGCAGGGAGCTCAGCCCCGTGTCCTGCCTGCCTGGGGGGGGTGGGTGCCAGGGAACTTGTGCGCCAGACCCTGGTCTGGTGCTGTGCAAGGAGCCCAGCCTGTTCCTCTTGCTCCTGAAGAGCAAATCCTGGGAATTTGTCCTCTAGCAGGACCCAGACTGAGTGCAGTCAGGGTTGGGCTGAGCCTCTGTGTTCATCTGGTGAGCAGAGCAAGATGTATTTAGTGCTCTACTAAATAGATTACTATTGGGGGAATAGCCAAAATACCAGATTAAACCCAGTAAAAATTTCTAAAAATCTGCATTTTCAGTAAGTCTCATCTAAGAGCATGCAAGTGCAGTGTCTGCATCCCAAACTCTGTTGTGACCTTTCCCCTCTGACTGGACATCCCTGAATTCTGAGTTTGCAGTAGCTCCCAGGGAAATCCACAGGATGTGTTTCTTCGCTCTTGTTCTGGCTTGCCCCTTCAGACACCTTTGCTGCCAGTGTGGTGCCAGCACAGCTGTTCTGGGCTCTTGGCACATTTGATTAGGGAACTCATCTGTCAGAAAAACAAACCAAGCAAAAACCTCTGCTTTTATTCCTCCAGACCAGTTCCTAGAGAAATAAGAAAAGGATCTCATACTGGATGGTTTTGTTTTCTATTGCCAAGCATTGTTGATGGTTTTTTTTTCCATGCTGGTAATGTTTATGGTTAAATATTTGCTGTTCAATAGGCAATGGAACTCTGAGGGTATTTTTTAAGCCTTTTGTTTTATACAAGATGCTTTAACTCTTGAAAGTAGCCATACATTAATGACATAGTTAATACCATAGGTAGGTAAAAGTTTGTTTTGTAAGCATGAAAATTATATCAATTTGTGGGAAAAACATCTTTTTGTGTCAGCAGTGTGGAACTTCCATCTTGTGTGCCTTGCCTATTCTGCCTGGCTCCCATATGTGTAACTTTAGCAATGTTTATGCAAGTTATTTTGAGTGAATGTTGATATTTGATGATGATTGAAGTGGAGATTTGCACAGATGATGTGTGGAACCCTTGGAGCCTAGCTTGTGTGACAATTAAATCTAAATCTGAATGAATTTAGACCAGCTTAAATGCTTAGCAACATTTGGGTGACTGTTAGTGGCTTAGTGGAATAAGAAGCCCAAGACTGCAGATGGGTGAATGCCCCTTGGAATATTGTCATATTAGGGTTTTATAATCTCTTCAGATTTGTGTTTTTTAGGTCTAACTATGGCTAAGCTTTTCATCCAAGAACTTCTTTGGTTTGTGGATACTGTTTCGAAAAATCCAGCCCATGTTGTGCAGAACTGGTCTCTGAAAGCTTGAGAGTTGTTCTACCAGAGTTGTCACTTTGGTTAGAAAGTAAAAACATGGACTGGGAAGTTCCTGTTGATGGCTACTGATTAACTAGGAGAGAACCTGCAGCGTATTTTAATACGGTCCAGGGAAAGGAAGCTGGTGAGGGCATGAAGTTTCCTGGTTGCATGTTGTGGTGTGAACAGAAATGCAAATGACCTCTCTCCCTCTGGTCAGTACCTGTTATTTCTAATACCAGTGTAACAAAGGCTCTGTGTCTGTGTGCTCTGCAGTGTGCTGATGGCACCTTGGGAAATGATGTAGAGCTTGATGGGGAACATTTTTTATTGAGTAAGAAACTGTAGAGAAAACCTGGCGATCCCCTGTGGGCAGCCCTTGCTCTGTTCCTGAGGGGAGCAAGTGAATCTCTTGCTTATTCTCAAACTGAAGATAAAGCACTTTGCTTCCTCCCTTCTAATACCACTGAAGGTTTGTTGTGAAGCTGAATTGCTTAGGTTTTCAATACCACTTCATGATTCTCCAGGGGAAGTTCAAAGTAGTATTTGTCCTTTGGTGTTTATTTTCTATTTGCAGTGACTGGGAGCTAGCTGCCCACGCGAGATGGTGTCATCAGAGATGCTGCATGCCCCCACCACAATCCCAGCTGCCGCACTAAAGCCCAGCCTTTCTCTCTGGACTCTATTCCTGCTGCTTAGTGCCAGCCAGATGGTCTGTCCTCCCTCCCATACTGCGATCTCTCAAGCTCATCAGACGGTTCTGGCCATAGCTGGGCCAGTGCAGCATCATTTCCATCACAGCATTATTTCCACCACATACTTGGGGTGGCCTTTGTGTGACTCTGGATTGCTCTTCTCATTTCTTACCTTTTTAAAAATTAATATTATTTTGTTATACTTTTCCTTTATGTCAATTGGAGAGCCCAGTATCTCTGAACTATTTTTCATGCTAAAATTTGTCATTAGCGGGCACAAGCTTCCAAAATCAGTAGCCTGCTCAATAGTCAGTGTTTTCTGGACTTTCCTTTAATTACCAGGAACATGAACATTTTACACCTTTTGGTGCTTCCCACATGTGTTCACTGGGTAGATCTGAGCTCTGAAAGTGGAGCTGTGGTTTTGTCTGAGGGAAGTGGCAGTGTCCTGCAGATCTGCCCTGCCATCAGGAATGATCCCTGGTCCTGGAGCCGTGGTTTTGTCCGAGGGAAGTGGCAGTGTCCTGCAGGTCTGCCCTGCCATCAGGAATGATCCCTGGTCCTGGAGCCGTGGTTTTGTCTGAGGGAAGTGGCAGTGTCCTGCAGATCTGCCCTGCCTTTAGGAGTGATCCCTGGTCCTGGAGCCGTGGTTTTGTCCGAGGGAAGTGGCAGTGTCCTGCAGGTCTGCCCTGCCTTTAGGAGTGATCCCTGGTGCTGGAGCCGTGGTTTTGTCCGAGGGAAGTGGCAGTGTCCTGCAGGTCTGCCCTGCCTTTAGGAGTGATCCCTGGTGTCTGATGGAGTCACTGCTGTAACCTGTGCAAGTGGCCCAGGCAGCAGCAGGGCAGAGGGCAGGTGAGAAGGGGCACGATCAGCAGTCTCAGCTCTGCACTCACTCAGTGTGCTGCTCTGAGAGCTGTCACTGGGCTCAAACACCTTCCTGGCCGTGTGCTTATTCCCTCTTCACGCTGGGCACCTGCTCAGTCCGGGTTACACACTGCAGTTACACGTTTGGATTGTGCTGCTGCTCTCCAGAACAGCTCTGGGCTGAGCCTTTCCGACAGCCTGAGCTGAGAAGGTTTTGCTGAGTGTGGCTCAGCCTGCAGCTGCTGGTGACAGCTTTGTGATTCCCTGGAATGAGGGAATTCCCTGCTTCCCTGCACAGTGCACGGGCGTTTTCTGTGTGAGGGGAAGCTGCAGAACACGGTGAGACATGGGGGGTCAGATGTTCTTGGTGCTGAGCCTCTTGCCCTGAGAAGCATCTCTCCCAGCCTGGGCAGGGCATATGCATCCTCTGCTGCCCTCAGAATACCTTACCCATTCATTTCCACAGCTTTTAGAAACAAATAACTTCACAAAGCATGTACAGAATGAAACACTGCTTGTGAGGAGTTTACCCACCTTTTGGTAACAAAGAGGATCATATTTGTTCATCTCAACTGTCAATATCTGCACTGTTTATTCATGCCTGCACACGTGAATATGTAAGCTAACTTACTCCTTGCATCAAACTTTGAGCAATATCAACTTCTGTTAATAACAAGCAATGCCAGTTTACTTCCATTAATAACTTGAGCAGTATCAGTTTCCTTCCATTAATAACTCTCTTGCAAAGTACAGCTCTCTGCAACTAATGAAAGCTCTTTGGAAAAGTGTTTCTCATGGAACACAGCGCTCAAAGCACAAAAATAAGGCAGCTGACAGGTTTAATGAAAACGAATCAGCTAAAACAGCAGATGCAGTTCTCTCAAGGTGCTGTGTTTCTGCACAGCACGTAACGGACACCTTGCTCAACTTCCAGATTAATACACTTTATCCAGATACAAAGTAGTGGATTCCTGACATGCTGCACTAGCATCTCTGCTCTCAGGTAGTGAAGCACCAGTTGTTTTACCTTTTGGAATGAATGTGGCTCAAGGCTGAACCTGCAGGAAGTTTGCTTATTGTGAAAATGATACCCCAGGCTGAGAAACCTGCAGAGTGGAAAAGTGAGGAGTGTTTTCAACTCTCTCTGAATTGGCTGCTTTCTCAAGCTGGTTTTGAACTCAGATTTATATCTGGTCAGGATTTTGGTAATTTTTTTTGCCAAAATAGTTTTGTTATTACAGTCCTAATTAAACCTAATTGCATACTTATGGACACATTTTACTCTAATAGTTTATTCTACATATATAAGTGATACAGGTAGAGCCTGCATTTTAGGCAGTGGCATAGACAGAATGTCCTTTTTCTCCTGTATTGAAATGATGCAAATTTGTATACAGTGATGTTCCTAAGTGTGTGTTCCTTTGAAACGATGGTATTTGGCCCAAGTGTGGGGTTGGTTGGGATTTTGTTTGCTTTTTTTTTTTTTTTTTTGTACTGTAGGGTGAGGCATGATCTTGGCTGGGCTCTCCTGGAACCCTGTACAGCAAATAATTTTGAGGACTATCCAAAGAACTGCTGGTGTTTCTCGGGAAGGTTTTCTTGTGGGATGTTTGTGTCAGCTGATGCAACCCCTTCAGGAGTCTGCCTTCATCGCTGATGTGCCCGGGAGAACCTTTGTTCCGAGGGGCCACCGTGGTGTGGGAGAACCCTTTGTGCAAGAACAAAGGAGGATTGTATCAGCCGCGGCCGTGAGAGGGAGGGGAGGGGGCTCAGGGGCTCTTTCAGCGGCACTGCAGGGCTGTATTGACAGCCACATTTCCCTGTAAATCTGCCCTGTGATACGGGTTCTGTGTGGGAGCTGGGCCGAGATAAAATCTGCTTTTATTGTGTGCAAATTCTTAGTGGTGAATATTTGATATGGTTTCCTTAATTAAAACACAATGCCTCTTGGACTTCTGTAGCCTAAAGCAAAAAGCCTGGCAGTAGGCTGGGCTGTGGTGTTATTCCTGTGCTTTAAAAGTAACTAACAGCTTGTGTCTTACTACTTAAGGCAGGGGCGCCTTAGTGCAGGCTACAAGGAAAGCTCGCGGGTAGCGAGGGCGAAAGTGCAGGAAATGTAGAAGATGAAGCCTGGCAGAGGTAGTGGGTATTGCTGCTTGGGCTCCAGAGTTTGGCAAAACACGCCTTCAGTGTAAACAATACACGGTCCAGACCCAAAACACACCCCCAGTGGAGCCTGGGGACGTTTTAACAAGGAGCGAAGCTCAAACGGGTGTTTCTGGCAAACCCCACCTGTGCAGCCACAGCCTCCAGAGCAGGAACAGCACGGGTGTCACTGGGACTGCCCTGTGGGTCTCTAATGCCTGCGAGTCAGCATCAGCACTGGCACTGAGGCTGCATGGGCAAAGGGGAAAAGTTCTCCAGCTCCTTCTGCTCCCTTGTTAGCTGGCTGCACCCCAGGAACTGATTGTAGCTAAACTGCTCGTTAAGGATCAGAGGAGTCCCGTTGGCTGGGATTTCAGATTATCTGTTGTCCTTTTTTGTTCTGAACGAAATGGATCTGTGTCCCTCAGCAGAGCTGCAGGCCAAGCCCTTCATGTGCTGTGGTGCTTCATTTGGGGGTGCGTTTGCTACTAATGCCCCTGGCAGTGGTTTTATGAGGAGATTTGTGTGGCAGTGTCCTTACATCCTGCTAGAATTGCTTGGATAAAGACAGTTGGAGTTGTTTGTGCCAAGTGTGGGCGAGCAAGCAGCTGGGTTGACCAGAGTGAAGGTGGGAGGGAGATAAAATGGGAGACCAAAGTGGGCTTGTAACAGGAAGGGGTGTCTGGATTGCTGAAACCAGAACCTGAACTTCATAAAATAGCAGAGGGAGAAGGAGGATCTAGTGAAAGGATTTGGTGTCAGGACAGGAGATTAAGAATTCCACGGCTTCAAAGAAATATGAAATGCTGGTGTGTCAGCCTGTAACCGTCAGTGTTAATTTTGGGTGGCTGAAGTAACTGCTCCTCCTCAGGCTCAAACTGCCTGTCCATGGGCAATTTCATCCCGAGTGCCACAGGGCAATGTCTGCCAAGGGCAAGGGCACAGGGGCCCTGTGTCCTCATAACTGCTCTGGTCTCAAAATCAGGGGGTGATTACCTTTGAGTCACCTTTTTAATTACTATAACCTTCACTTGGGGAGGATTCATAGTTCTGTGGTGCTGCCAGATGTGTCTGTAGCCTGTTAAATATGGGACAGCATCACTGAATGGATTAAATTGATTGTGTCTCCAGGCCCCGCGGTGGCCTGCGGTGGCTGGGGGGGTGATGGTGACAGAGGTGACAAGGGTGCCCGTTGCTCCCTGCAGCACCCTGGGAGTTGCTGGCTGGTGGCACCAGTGCAGCGCAGCTCTGGCTCCATCCAGGTGATGTGTCTGTGGGGATGGGCACGTTTGGAGAGCAAAGAACTACGTTTGTTGTCATCTTTGTGTGAAGCAGACGGAACGTTTTGCATAAAGGGCTCAAATAACGACAGCGCTTGCAGTAGTTGGGCGCATTTTTTGTAAATTAAGTCCCAGTTACCCATTCCCGTTTCCCTTGCAGGGTCAGAGCCTTTGATGGTGAGCGGGAAGCTGCCTCAGGATGAGTTACTGGAGTCTGGATAAGAAGAGCTGCCTGCAGTACTGCCGGCACTTCCTAGCGGACAACGGCGTGTTCCACGGTGAGTTACAGTTGTTGTGCATTTTCGGCTCTTGGTGTTTCCCGCTGCCCCTGACATTCGGTACCCGCGCCTGTATTTCCGGGGGACGCCGCTCCCGGGCCGCGCAGCCCGCGGAGCTGCGGGCCGAGCCCCGGCCGCGCCCGCTCCGTGCGGGGGCTCGGCGGGGCGGCGCTCGGGGCGAGCGGGACCCGGGAGCCGCGGAGGGGAACGGCGGGGCGGCGCTCGGGGCGAGCGGGACCCGGGAGCCGCGGAGGGGAACGGCGGGGCTCGGCGGGGCGGCGCTCGGGGCGAGCGGGACCCGGGAGCCGCGGAGGGGAACGGCGGGGCTCGGCGGGGCGGCGCTCGGGGCGAGCGGGACCCGGGAGCCGCGGAGGGGAACGGCGGGGCTGCGGCGGCGCCGCGCGGGGGCGCTCCGGGACCGCCGCCCCCCGGTACCGGGTCCGGCCGGTGTCCCCCGGTACCGGGTCCGGCCGATGTCCCCCGATCCGACTGCCGCTCCCCGGTACCGGGTCCGGCCGGTGTCCCCCGGTACCGGGTCCGCCCGATGTCCCCCGATCCGACCGCCGCCCCCCGGTACCGGGTTCGGCCGATGTCCCCTGGTACCGGGTCCGGCCGATCCCCCCGATCCGACCGCCGCCCCCCGGTACCGGGTCCGGCCGGTGTCCCCCGGTACCGGGTCTGACCGAACCCCCCCGGTACCGGGTCCGGCCGGTGTCCCCCGGTACCGGGTCTGACCGAACCCCCCCGGTAGCGGGTCCGGCCGATGTCCCCCGGTACCGGGTCCGAGCGATCCCCGCGATCTGACCGCCGCCTCCCGGTACCGGGTTTGGCCGATGTCCCCCGGTACCGGGTCCGGCCGATCCCCGCGATCCGACCGCCGCCCCCTGGTACCGGGTCCGGCCGATGTCCTCCGGTACCAGGTCCGGCCGATGTCCCCCGGTACCGGGTCTGACCGAACCCCCCCGGTACCGGGTCCGGCTGATGTCCTCCGGTACCAGGTCCGGCCGATGTCCCCCGGTACCGGGTCCGGCCGATGTCCCCCGGTACCGGGTCTGACCGAACCCCCCCGGTACCGGGTCCGGCCGATGTCTCCCGATCCGACCGCTGACCCCCGGTACTGGGTCCGGCCGATTCCCCCGGGGCTGCTGGGCTGGATCCGACCGATTCCCCCGGTACCACCGATCTCCTCCGGAATGGCCAGGACTGGGTCCCACCGATCCCCCCTCGGGGCTGCCAGGGCTGGACCCACCAGGGTCGGGTCGGACCGTGCCCCAGGTCCCCCAGACCCCCCCAAGCCCCCGGTGCTACCGGGGCTGGAACCGACCGATTCCACCGGGTCCCACCGATATCCCCCGGGGCGGGGTCAGACCGATGGCCCCCGGTGCCACCGACCCAGCAGGTCTCATCTAATCCCCCTGGTGCTGCAGCCCAGCTGGTGGCAGAGCTGTTCGGGGTCCATGCTTGTTGTGCTTTGGGCAACACGGGCTCGGGGGCTCCAGCAGGTCTCATCTAATTAGACAGCTGGACCCGTCTGTCTGCTGAGGGACTGACTTCCTAATGCTCTTCTGAGAGGCCCAGACCTTGTATTCTTTATTCCCTTTGAGGTCAGTAATTTAAACCCATCACTTTAGAGCAGATTTATGGTACTATTAATAACAGCAGCATGGAATTGCTATGAATTAAAGATAGAAATACTCATCTCATTCAAAGCAAAGGTGATTTTTTTTTCCCCTAGAGAACATAAAGCTCCGTTTTCATTGTGTTTGTTAGGACTGGAGAGGTTTGCAGCCCACTGTAAAACAACTATCTGCATTTTTGTCACTGTGGTTATGTCACCATCAATGAAGTTAATGGCTTAGTGGGAGAATTAATCATTTGTCAGTCTGTGAATCTTCCTAATGAAAGCCAGTTCAGAGAGAGCCCCATTCTTCCCTGTACTGCTTTTTTCCTTGCCCATGAGCACTTCTAATTCTATTTGGGACACCAGAAGAATGTTAATAACTTTCTGTAAGTAAGTCTGACAGTGGTGTTGTCACATTAATTCATGTGTGTGCTGCACTTGGGACTTGCATTAGAGGGAAAGTGCTGTCATCTCCAGGCAGAACCATTCTGCTCCTCCAATGAAATGAATTTGTTCCTGGGATCTATCAGGCCACTCGTGTGGTCCCAGTGGTTTTGGTGGGATCATGTTCCTTCAGAGTTCCCTCTGACCTTGGGGAAGGGATGTGTTCGCCCGGGTGCCCCTGAGCACTGTGGCAGTGTTCTGGCAGATGCCTGTTAATCCCCGTTCTTCCCAGGCAGCTCCCTGCTCTCCTGCACCAGTGTGTGACTGGAACAGCTACAGGGATGGGTATTTGCAGCTCTGCCGTTCCAGAATAGTAAAGGAGGAGTCCGGCCCATGCTCTGAGACCTGAGGTGGTGTTTCAGCACAGAGCAGCACCTCTTTATCCTGCTAATGGTGCAAAGGCTGGGTAATGATCCATCAGCACAGAGTCCAGTATCCATGAGCAGCTATTGAGGGATGAGTCTGCACAGAGATAATCATCTACAGCCCAGGACATAATTAGCAGGAATCCTAGACCAGAAAGGTTTCATGGCCTAATTTATCGGTCTTTGATTGATGACCAGATGAGATTAACTATTTTTCCCTGACAGAATCCATCAGGGCTTCCCATTTGTCTCCTTTAACCTGAGCAAGACACTGCAGAGACAGTTCCTTTCCCTCTGAGTGTATGGAGGAGCTGAATTCCCTGCAGGCAGTGTCAGAGGTGACAGTCCCACAGCATGGTGTGAGGATGTGGGCATGTCCCAGGAACTAGCGTGGTGTTCTGTGCTCCAGAGAGGCTGGGTTCCTCCAGGGCTGTGCTGGTAGTTCAGGCTGCTCACATGAACCAAGTGCACCCTCACTGGGAGCAGTGGGGCAGTTCAGTGGCATCACAGCTGTCTGCTGTGATTGTCTGGAATTGAACCTGTGAGCTGGAGCAACTGCTGCACCTTGGGTGCAGGCCAGGTTAAAAATATCCCACGGGGCCAGTTAGTGTTCTTAAAAAGCAGAGGAGTACCTTTAGAAGGACTGGAAGTGTCTGCAGAGGTGCACAAGAGGAATTTTGCTGCCCAGCTGTGCTCATCTCTGGTGTTTTCTTCACACCCTTGTGGCACCTGCATTAATTTAAGCACCTGAGCAGATAGGGTTCCATTTGTTCACCTCCTGCTGAGGAGCTCAAATGCAAGAACTCATGGACTGCATTAATAAAAATGCTGAAGCTCTGTGTCTATTTGGAGTGGTTTAATTGTTTCATGCAAAAAAACCAAAAACCCAAAGACCACCAACAAAACCCCAAACAAAACCAAACCTCCCCCCCAAAAAAAACAAAGGGAACAAAGGCTCGGCTTGCAGCAGAAGCACCCAGCTGAGCCTGCAGCCCTGTTGCAGTGCAGTGCCCCTGCAGCAGGAGGACAGCACCTGCCCCGTGGGTTGCATTAGTGTGGGATGTCACATCCTTGGAAGTGTTCAAGTTGGAGGGGCTTGGAGCACCCTGGGAGAGTGGAAGGTGCCCCTGCCCATGCAGGGGGTGGAACAAGGTGAGTTTTAAGGTCCCTTCCAACCCAAAGCACTCTGGTTCTGTGAACAGTCGAAGGAAGGTGCAATTTTGGGCGTTCAGGAGTAAGATGAAGCTGTTGGTGCCACAAGGCCCAGCCTAATGCAGTTCTGGGCAGCATCAGTGTTTGAGCAGGGGAAGCTCAGGAACAGAGAGAAGGGTACAGAAGTGGAGATGAGATGAGTGAGCTCTGTTTAGTTTGGGAAAGCAAAGATCGAGAGGGGATGTGACTGCTGGCTCCGAGTGCATTGCAAAGGGAAAGCTCAGAGAGGAAAGGGCTTATTTGAGCTGATGGGGGAAGTTGGCACAAGAGCAAGTTGAAAGTTGTCCACAAGTATATGAAACAGGCCCAGGAAAAACTAAGGTATTTTGAGTGGGACATTGCCAAGTTCTGGAAAAATTGTTACAGCATTGTATTTGTGCTCTTGCTCTGAAGTTGTAAATGTGATTAGCAGGCAATGTATTGACTAATGGGAAATAAGGCTGGAAAACTACCTGTGGTCCCAATTCAACCCGTGTCCAGTGAACTTCAGATTCAAACAGCAGTGCTCCCATTCATTCAGGAGGTGCTGCTGTACGTGGATCAGGCTGCTCTCTGCTGGGTTTTAGTGGTGCTTTGAGACACTTGCAGGGTGTCAGGCAAGAAGTGTTGATACACAACTGTGGGGCTTTCCACGGGCTCTGGCAGGTTGTCTTTAAACAATGACTGAGATTCGTGTGTGTAATGAAGTACTGTGTGCATCCACATTGCCTAAGGCTCTCTCATCAATTTATAATTTTATTAGGAAAAGCTGCTAATGGCTGCATTTTCAGGATATTAAAATTCTTATCTGTTTATGTCTGAAATTTTTGGTTACAGAAGTGGAGGTTGCTGCTGTGCCTTGTACTCTGGGGAGTCTTATCTGCCCAGAAGCAAAAATGTCAGTTTTCTTCAGCAGCAGCAGCGAGATACAGCAGTGTGTGTGCACACAGAGAATAACAGACCAGAGACAGGGGCTGGGGGTGAGCTGTTTTAGCAGTTTCTGCAGAACAGAGAAGACAAGCAATTAGAATGTTTGGAATAGCCTTGAGGATTTGATGAACCCACTTTCATTTCCTTCCTCTTTCAAGCAGTTCTAAAATACAAAGTGCAGCATCCCTCTAGGCTTGGAAGAAGAGATTTTTTTTTATTATTATTTTTGCAGGGGTTTTAAGCTGTAAATGTGCATCATGTTTTGTTTGTTTGCTGGCAGTAACAATGTAGGAATGGCTGTGCTGTCAGAGCAACCATCCATTTAACTTTGCTACTAGATGGTTGGGGCTAGAAGTATAAAGGGAAAAAAACCCAAAGTGTACAGAGCAGCCCTTGCTGTGGCTCCCAGTGCCTCCCAGTCAGCAAGACAAGTACTTCCCCAGCCAAAACTGCATCTAGATAATTGCAGGTTTTATCATTGCATCTGATAGTTTTATTCTTTCCATAAGGTTTTTGGAATTCCTTTATGCTTGTGACCTCCTGTGGGAATTAACCCCAAAACTTGTGGTGGTTGGTGTGGACCCTCTGGATGGAGGGAAGCAGGCTGTCAGGGATGGAGCAGGTTGTGTTGCCCTGTTGTTCCACCTTGGAAAGGGAATTGCCTGGAAGGTGTGAGTGGGGCTGAGCCTGACAGGTGACACAGGTCCTTAAGTCAAGTTGGGCACATCCTGGTGGCTTTGGCTGTCCAACATGCTGATGAGGAAACCACGGAGAGCCTCTCATTGCTGCAGAGGCCTTAGACTTCTGTGCCCAATGAGAACATAAAATGCCTTCTGTTGTCCTTTTTTATGCAGCCAAATTTTGCAGTCTATTTTGGTTATTGGAGCACAAGAGTTTTGGGGGAGCAGTCCTGGAGCTTTGCCAGATTGCACAAATCCTTCAGGCCTGATGTTTGCTGATGGGCAGTGCTCTATAATTAGCTCTGCTGAAGCCTCGTGCAAGGCTGGGGGCACAGCTACAGATGCCAGCGGTGGGCTGCAGGATTCAGCTTCAGAGTCGCTTCAGCTGGAGTTTTGTAATGATGCTGGGAAAGCAGAACGAGTTAGTGCGGGAATTCGTGTTTGGGTTCATGTTCTGATTTATGTGAAATATCCACAATCCGTTCCTCGAGACAAACAGATGTACATGGAAATGTGTTTGCAAGAGGAGCATTAAGGAATTAATGTATTGAAGTTCACTTAGATTTAAAAAGGGCCTGAAGAAACTCTCTCTGCTTTGTTCAAGAGCTGTGTCTGTCTCCGCATCTGTTAATGAAAGGAAGAGTCTCATGTGGGATCTGTCTCCAGACAATGTTTCAGGTGCTTGTGCTCTAATGCCAAATACTTTTCCCCTTTCATTTTTGTGTGTTTCTCAGCTTTCCATAGAACCATGTTTTCATTAACGATAAATGAGTTGATAAAAGCTTTAATCTGATAAAAATGACAAGTTTTCTGTGCAGCTGATACAAGATTTTATTCATTGCTGGCTGCCTTTTCACAAGGAGATTGCCTCACAGTTCAGATCTAAGATTACACTTGGAAGATGATTATGAAGATGTTGTTATCCCCTTATTTCATTATCTATTCCCTGTAAGAGGTGTTAGCTCTCTAATCAGCTTTTCTTGCTCTTTAGCAGAATTAGGCTTTGTGCTGGTTTCCAGCTATTTTGACAATGATAAAGGAAAACCCAATGAGCTAGAAAATGAACCTTCCTCTGATGCTGTAATTTCCAAACTGTTAGTTAAATCATTATCCATTTTCCAATAAATGAGAATTTTTGCAGTAGAACTTTCAGGGCTGTGTCTCTGTCCAGTAATCTGAGCCTCGTGAGGTGTGGGCAGAAAACCTAAGAGGGCAAAACAGGCGTGGAGGTGAGGCTGTTCCTGTCCTGCCAGACCTTAGCTCGGGACTGTGCAATACCCACGGGGCAGCAGTGATGGCTGAAAAGGTCTTGTCTTACAGTGATCATTGATATCAATCAACTACAGGTAAAGGGAAATGAGTTTTTTGTTCAGAAAGCTTGTTTGTCACCGTCACCTCTGGGGCTGTTGGAACTGTGTGAGCTGTGGCCCTGCAGAGCATTCCCAGCAGGAGCCTGTGAGCCCTGGGAGCGAGGGAAAAGCCAAGCAAACTGACAGGGCTTGGGATTAAATGCAAAAACTGGCTTGACACTGAGGAGTTGTCATGGGGATTGATTTTTTACTTTTTTTTTTAAAGTTGAATAAACCTACAGGTCTTCTTATACCATTTGGCACCTGTCAACTGAATTACATAACATCTTCATTTGTTTGCTGTAATGTTCTTCTAACCTATATAACATGCTTGAATTTCTAAAGACATGTAGCATTTAATCACATCTGGTTTTAAAAGGAAGTTTATTTTGGAGACAAAATAATGAAGAATGTGTTGGTGATTGTGTAAGGTTTCTTACAGAGCAGCTGTGGTGTTGAAGGTGCTTGCGTATAGCTCGACTTATAATTAACAGAACAGTAGGAGTGTGAGTAATTTGCATGTAACACATTATCAAGTGCAATCTGATATATCAATAATTAAACTGTACAGCAGTGACAGTTTATTTTTTGTTGTTGAACTGCAGCTATAGCACATAATTTCAATGCACAGGCATTGGTTACTGTCTAGAGGCTTCAGAGTGGTGATTTCAGCCAGAGCTGGGGTAACGCCGTGGCTGCCCCGTTTCCCTTCTCTGCCTGGCAATGGGTGCCACTCCCTCCTCAGAGGGATCCTCAGAGGGATGCCACCTCCTGCCATCCCAGCCTGACAGTGCCAGCAGAGCCACGGCTGAGCAGCCAAGAGATCTGCAGTGGGTCTGGGGTCTGGTTTCACATTCCAGGGTGCTGGACATAGTCCATGGATACCCCACAGAGTGCTGAGCTCTGCTGTGGGGGCTGTGGGAAGGAAGGCTCCCTGTGTTAGCAACATCTAAGAAATAATGATTTCTCAGGAAGTAAATAATGTCAGCTCCACTTGGAGCTTGTCTCCCATCCCACTGAAGTTCTGCAGGCATGTGAAACTATGAGGGGTGTTTTTTTTGAGTGGCTTTTCTTTTGTTTTCCTTCTCTGTCACGTTGTCTCTCATGTAACTTTTTCCTGGCCTGTGCTTGACAAATTCTGTCTCTTTTATTGCTGTCACAATGTTTGGGAATACGACTGGGAATTCCTTTGGTGTGCTGATGTAAATGTCACAGTGGAGGAGCCAGCTGAAGAGGGAAAGAATTAGAAAATGCAATAAATGAAAGATATGAAGCATTGTCTGTGGAGCTGACTTCATTCTTGCTGTGCTTTCCTGCCCTGTGAGCCCTTGGGCTCCCTTGTAAGGAAGTGCAATTTATGCAAGTCTGAATGCTTCTGCCCATTGTTCCACACTGCCTGTAAACCCCCTGATTTCAGGAGCACGGGGATGCCTTAAACCAGCCCAGGGTTTCGCCAGGGACACGGTGGGTTTCTGTAGCTGCTGGCAGAGTTGGTGCTCAGCACCTGCCGGGGCACTCCTGGTCCCTGGCCCTCGCACTGCTCGGGGATGCGCAGCCCGAACCGAGTGCGTTGGTGCTGCAGCTGGCCTGACCCTGCAGGGTGGCTGTTCCCCGGAGTTAGGGGCAGGAGGAGGGGCACAGAGCCAGGGCAAAGGCACACGGCGCTGGGGCTTTCTTCCCGCGGCTGCAGATGCCGGGGGTTACTCTGGAGCGGGGCTGGATTCCCCCTCCCGCATTCAGCCTGCGTCACTCCGCCGCTCCTGAGCCGGAGTGCGGTCATCCCTGGCCGCCCCGCGGCCCGCGGGAGCTCCCTGCGCTTCCCGCGGCCGGCACGCTCGGAGCCCGGCACGCTCGGAGCCCGGAGCACCGGCGGTGCCGCGGCCGGCACGCTCGGAGCCCGGCACGCTCGGAGCCCGGCGCGCTCGGAGCCCGGAGCGCCGGCGGTGCCACGGCCGGCACGCTCGGAGCCCGGAGCGCTCGGAGCCCGGAGCGCTCGGAGCCCGGAGCGCTCGGAGCCCGGCGCGCTCGGAGCCCGGCGCGCTCGGAGCCCGGAGCGCTCGGAGCCCGGCGCGCTCGGAGCCCGGAGCGCCGGCGGTGCGGCGGCCGGCACGCTCGTAGCCCGGCACGCTCGTAGCCCGGCACGCTCGTAGCCCGGCACGCTCGTAGCCCGGCGCGCTCGGAGCCCGGCGCGCTCGGAGCCCGGAGCGCTCGGAGCCCGGCGCGCTCGGAGCCCGGAGCGCTCGGAGCCCGGCGCGCTCGGAGCCCGGCGCGCTCGGAGCCCGGCACGCTCGGAGCCCGGCACGCTCGGAGCCCGGCGCGCTCGGAGCCCGGCGCGCTCGGAGCCCGGAGCGCTCGGAGCCCGGCGCGCTCGGAGCCCGGAGCGCTCGGAGCCCGGCGCGCTCGGAGCCCGGAGCGCTCGGAGCCCGGCGCGCTCGGAGCCCGGAGCGCTCGGAGCCCGGCGCGCTCGGAGCCCGGCACGCTCGGAGCCCGGCGCGCTCGGAGCCCGGAGCGCTCGGAGCCCGGAGCGCTCGGAGCCCGGAGCGCTCGGAGCCCGGAGCGCTCGGAGCCCGGCGCGCTCGGAGCCCGGAGCGCTCGGAGCCCGGAGCGCTCGGAGCCCGGAGCGCCGCGTGCGGGGACGCGGGGGCAGCGCCGCTCCGCAGCCGCGGCACGAGCAGATGCGCTCGCAGCCTGCGCTCCTGGGGCGTGAGCGAAGTTAGCTGCTCCTTCCTCTGGATTTGTGCTATGGATCACCGGCGTTTCCTCGCTCATCCTGGGCGGCGGTGCTCGGCTGTACTTCCAAGGATTGCTTTCCAAATGTGTTGGCTCTGAAGGCATGAAGATCAAACTGAGCCTTTCCTGAACGGAGAATTTCCATTCTGCTTGCCAATAATGCCCGAGTTACAAATTTAATGGCAGACCTTGAAGTATATAAAAATTTAAGTCCAGAAAAAGGTAAGGATGTTTGAGTTTGGAATTGCCATCGGATGAGCTCGTAGCGTGTCTGGAAATGGTTATAGAAAAATCAGGTAACTTAACCCTTGGGTTTGGTAAATTGCAGTGTTTATGTGGACATTGTTGGTATAACAACTGTGTATCTATTCTTAAATGTTTAACAAGAAAACCTGGTAGGTTTGGATTGACTTGAAAGTCAATTTCTCCATGAAAACATGTAGCTTGTGTTTAAGATACTGCTCTTTTGACGAGGACAAACTGCACTTCTGTGTTAGCCTAAATTATTACAAATGTGTTTGCCTTGAATAAAAACATTCTTGACCTTTTCATCTGTTGGGAATTTTGCTGCAGCTTTCAGTGGAGAAGAGTTTGTTGGGTTTTTTTAGTAGCACTTATAAATAGTATAACACATTTGCAAGTGGTATGTAAAATTTGAATGAAAGCACTGGCTAAAAGATGTCTTTCCAAGAATTGCAGGAGAGAGTACAAAAAAGGAAGACATCTTGAATAACTTTCTTCAGTATCTTGCAGTTTATAACATCTCGTTTTGTTCAATTTAAGTCAGTGCTGAATGGAAAGTGGCAATTAGCTTAAACCTCTAAGTGGATAGAGAGTAAATGCTGTAGAGAGAAGGAGAAATCATGGTCGATTAAAGTTAATTTTTGTATTTTGCTCATCCTTTAGATATTGGATTATGTTCTTTTAAAGAAAACACTTAGAAAATAAATTTATCATAAGAGCTTCCTTGCCAGAGTCGTGTAGCTCAGAAGAAATTTTTGTGACAAGATTATCTGTAATTTAAAATCAAACAAACTAATCTAAAAGCCATCAAAATTCATGGATTATACTTCGAAATATCATCTTGCCTGTTATAAAATGTTAGAAATTTTCAGGGCAGTGTTGGCAGTTGATACTTTTTTTTTCTTTGTATCTGTCATGGTTGATTTTAGTGGATATTTCTTATCTAGTGGAAGTCTCTGGGAAGAGGCACAGCTATTGTATAAAAACCAGGGCCTATTTTAGGCAAAAGTGAGTTATTTGTGGATGCCCTGTGGGGAAGGCTGCCTGTGCTGGGGCTACTGAGCTGCGGTGCCAAAGGCTGCTGCTCCTCTCCCAGGTGTTGGGCACCCAGAGCTCTCCACGGAGCTTTGGTGGCCGTGGCTAAAGGAGGGCAGGTGTTACTCCATCTGCCTTCCCAGGTGCAGCAGGTAATGGATATGGCCCCAGTGAATAATTCACAGCAGCCAGCTCTCCTGGAGGGGCTGGCAGCAGGCCTGCAAGGAAAGCGTCAGGTTCAAGTTTTGAATCCCGTGGCAGTGCATGTGTGGATAAGCACATTCCACAGCGGAGAACTCGGCTGAGCGTGGAGTTCTGCTCTAGGTCATTCTGCAGTCCCTTCCTCACCCAGATGTGATAGCAAGGCCAAATTCCAGTTGGTCATCCTTGGTTGTGGCAGTGCCATCTCTGTGTGGGGAGGCCAGCGAGGGCTGTAGAGCAGTGAGTGGTGTCCCTGGGTGTCCCTGCTGTCCCTGGCACTGAGGTTCGGCCGCTCGGGGGTGGGGTCACGGCCAGGCTCCCCTCTGTACCAGAGACAATGGCAGTGCCCTGTTTAATGTCCTTATTAGTGCTGCTTTGGGACTCCTGTGCCTGCAGCTGTCCAGGCACCTGTCCAGGCACTGAGTGTAGGCTCTGGAATCCTGATATGTGAGGGAATTAGCCTGGAACAGCAAACTGGTCTGAGTGGATGTGGAAGGCATCAGTCTCCTGGGAAGAACTTGGTCATCCACAGGTTTCATTCCAATAGCAGCTTAAATCTGTCTCAGCATTAAATGCACTCTCAAGAAGTTAGCACAGGCACATGGCAGCTTTGGCAGGTGGAAAGCCTCCGGACGGTTTGGCATACCCTGAGGAGGTTGCCCAGTGTTGCCCTGAGTGCTGCCTGACCTGAGTGTCACAGTGGGACACCACACAGTGTCCCTGCCATGGCCCTGCAGAGGGTTCAGAGGGTGCTGGAGCTGGATGCTGATGGCTCCAGGGGCAGTGTCTCATCAGCTCTGCAGAGGATGGGGCTGGCCAGGCGGTAACTAGGATATGTGCTTGCTAACTGCTTATTGTGAGTGGTCTTGGTGCTCATGAATGAAATCCACTCGTTTCAATAGATCCACAGAACACTGTCATGGTGTTAGGGGAAAGGTTCTTGTTGTTTGCTGAAGAACTGTTGTCTTTCCAAAACCCCGGGCCATAGATTAGAATTGTTGAGGTGACTCCTTCAGTGCTTTGCTGGAGCCTGAGCTGCCCCAGTGCCACACTGGGGTCAGTGGTGGCACACAGCAGCTTGGGGACACCAGGGGCTGTGAGCAGAACGTGCTGACAGAAACCTTCCCAGCTCTGTCCAGCACTGAGCTTGCTGCAAGGGGTGCGTGCGCTGGTTTTTCTTCTTTCCTTCAGCGCTGATGCCTCAGGGAGCACGTGCTGCTCCGTGTCTCCTCGCATGACTGAAGTGGGAGCTGTGAGGAGCCCAGGCTGGCTTTTCCCTGGGAGTGCCAGCAAAGCTGGCTGTAGGGCAGGGAGCTCGAGCCTGTGCTGTGGCAGGTTATCAGTACAGCAGAGAGCGGGCTCACAGGTGTTCGTGTTCCCACGTTACCAATAGAAACATTGATCAGCCTGGAACTCAGATGCACAAAGCAGCATCGTTTTCAGTAATAAAATCACTTTGGTGCTTGAGACTGTCAGTTCATTGTTTGCCCACAAATGACGCACTGTCGGTGACTTGCCCGGAGGTAATTTAAAATAGAATAGATAAACATGTTTCTTTAGCAAAATGACTACTTCTGAGGAGGGTGAATAAATTAGTTCATATCATCTGTTGCACTGCAGTCTCCATTCATAACTTTTAAAGGTTAATTAACTTCACCTTCCATTCTATTCTGCTTTTCTCCCCTCTTCCTAGTCTCTAGCCGAGCCCCAGATGTGGCTTTGCTTGGCAGCCTGGAGGGAAGCAGTGCTGCCTCCAGCCTGGTCCTGGGGACTGGATCCCTCTTCCAGCTGCTCCTGTGCCCTGTCTTCGGGGCACTGCCCTCCCCAGGCTGCGGTGCTGCCACACGTGGCTGTTTGCTGATCAATCTGCAGACATCAGAACCGACTGTTTGCACTGAGGCTGGGACAGATCATCCTCCGCACATTTCTGTGTGGGCACAGGAGCAAGCTCTACGAAGGTGGCGGGGTTTTTTCCTATTTTTTGTTAAATTGGTGAAGTTAAGTGGGACGTGTGACATACAAAGGACAGTGTGGTGAATAAAGGAGTCTGCCCTAGCCCAGTATGTTGTGGTAGGAATTGTATTTGTTGTATCAAACACAAGGAGGCTGAGAACAAGGTCTGGTTCACTGGTGTATGATCCTTATTTATATACTTACTGACGTTTTTAGGGGGCAGATAGGGGATTATGGCAGAGAAAGAGCTCGTGGTTCACTGTTCTCCACCTCTGCATCCAGAGGCACGGCTCCTGGGATGCTCAGACTGCTCTCTGCCAGCTGGGAGGCCCCGAAGGAGGAGCCCCCTGGCACTGCAGAGGTGGCTCAGCTGCAGTGAGGGAGGGATTGCCCTCCTGAGCAGAGCTTCCCTGGCCTGGGGAGCCCTGGGGTTTCCTCCGGGCACATGGGCACACGCCCTGGGGATGGTGCCTGGTGCTCCGTGTCATGGTCACACAGAGGGAGGGTGCTCATCCTGAAAGCCACCCTCCCTCTGGCACAGTGACGCCACACACCTGTGTGCTCGTCCTCCCCTTGGCAGGAGCAGCTGAAACTCTCCTCCTCCATTTCTTCTCACCTCCTGCTTTTTCCACTTTCTGTAGTGTCATAATCAACTGCTGTGCCCTCCCTGCTGAGGGATCCTCGAGGAAGAAAGAGGATTAGGATGTGCAAACTTAACTGTGTTTGCTTAATAAATCTGTGCTCCTTGTTCACTCCATTGATGTGACAATGTGCTTTGGCACTTGGCCATGGCTGTGCTTAAACGATTGTGCTTTTCAGTGTTGACAGAGGATTAATTCCCTAGTCCTAATGGAAACCTTACAGTCCTCAGCCAGCAGTGGCACCAGGGCTCTCACAATGGACAGCTCTGGTGGAGTTGTTTCTGAAGAAAAGATGAAACCTGGGCTAATTGCTTGACGATAATAAGTGGAACTTTGCTGAGCTGGCAGAAGGAGGGGTCCTTGGGCAGAGGTGGAAAACATGCATTATTCATGGTGTCCAACGGGCAGCACACTCCCTGTAAAGGGGCACTGGCCTGGCAGGACATTTCTGCACTGTACAGTGCTCCGTGAAGTCTCAATGAGGGAACAAAGCTTGTCATTAAGGATCATTCAGGCTCCTTTTGGATTATACTGTAGCGCCAAGCTTTTGTTTGGACGCTTCTGGTTCCTTTCTGATGTCTAAGAGCAAAAGAGGAGGGGGCCTCAGTCTGGGAAGGAGCTCTGGGTTCTCCCATGGCCAGAATAACTAAAGGTTGTCAAGGATCAGCTTGAGAAGGTGAAGAGCAGAGACCTTTCACTTGTAATGTGAAAACAAGATGAGTTATTGGTCATCCTGGAAGCATTGAGCCTGCAGTGTCAATAGGGGAGGCTGAAAGAGCAGTTATTGTGAAACACGTGTTACTCAGACATGACTTCTGGGAACTGCTGCTCCCAAGTTTTTGCATTTGTTTTGGGGTCTTTTTTAAAGAAAAAAAAGACACCACCAGACAGTTCCCAGACTGACAAAGAGCTGAAGCGTGCTGATTGATTTCGGTTGTGCTTGCAGTTGTTTCTCCATTCTGGATAGTGAATGATTTTGCTCTTAAGCTTCACTCCTTTTTTGTTTGCATATTATTTAGTGACTTTACAAGCACGAGCTGCTTCCCAGAGTTAGGGATTAGATGCCATTCAGTTGTTTTGAGTAGTCTCAACTTGCGTTTGGTTACTTGCTTTGATTCTCTGTATCTCCAGGGCTGAGATAATTTGCCTGTGCCCTTTTCAGCCTCTGGTGTCTCTGCTGGTGCTGTGTGGCTTCCTTAAGGGTTTCTTAAGAAATGCAGGAGTGTGGGAGATTGATTGTTCATCTCATGTCCATGGACTTCCCAGAGATTACCATTAAACCCACTGTAAGAAGCTTAATGTGAAATTCCGTGAGGCTAGAAGAGCTGCTGCGAAGCAAATTAAACTCTGGCATAAAATATGAGCTGTGCCTATTTAAACCAAACCCAGTCCTGCCTGGGGCCCTGGAGTGCCCCAGACCTGCATCTGCCCTCCGTGCCCCGGGCTCTTTGGCTGTTATGTAACACCCCAACAATCAGCACGCTGATGGCATTAGTGCTGTTCTGGGGGATTGAGATCAAACGTGCTCTCTGGGGGCAGACCTGGGCAGAAAATGGTGTTTGATGGCATTACTGGAAGGGCAGCCTTAGTGCTCAGGGCGAGGGAGTGATGCAGGACAGGGGGATGAGGAGAGTGCCGGCAGCTGAGAACGTGGCGGGGTTCTGGGGTTTGCTTTGGGGTTGGGTGGATCCAGAGGATTTTCACCGCTGGGACGGGATGGTGCAGTTGTGTGCCGGTCTCCAGTGCAGGGGTGGGGGCTTTTTGGGAAGGACCTTTCAGATCATGAAGTCCAACCATCAGCCCAGCACCACCACAGTGTTCAGCACTTAACTGGGTCCTCAACAGCCACATCCACTTGTTTTTCACATGCTTCAGGGACGTGACCAAACCACTGCCCTAGGCAGCTGTGCCAGGGCTTCACAACCCTTCACAAAATACATAGGAAAGCCCAAAATACTGAATGCAGGGGAGCAGAGCTGCTGCTGCAATTAGAAAAGTAACTCCTGCATTTTATGGGTTCCTTTTATCTCTTCAAGCTTAATGTTGGCTTAATGCAGTTGATGCCTATCATTTAGAAACCCAGTTTATATCCTCTTTCATAATTATACTTCTCAGTGTTTGGTAATGCTCTTTATACCTTATTTAATCCTTTTGTTTTGTCAGATGGCTGTAATAGTAAGTCCATAAAAGCAAGATGAGACCAGACCTTTTGTCATTTGGTTGCACTTTGAAATATTAATTTGTTAACATACAGGAAAATAAAATAACTGTTTGTGGAGCAATAAGAAATTTGTTTTGATCTTTGACTTTAAAGTGAAATTATCTGTCTCACAACAGTGGTGTAACCTTTTGCTGTAGACTCTTGGCAGTAGAGTTGTGCTACTAATGCAGAGGTAATAGTATTTTCTTGAATAACTAAACCCCAAAATATAGTAGCAAAAAATAGCCAGGATATTTATTTAACCTCAGAGAACATGTTTTATGGGAGAGGGTGTTTATTTCACTGTAGGGATGTGCACCGTACAGCAAAATGCTCTTCTGTTTGCTGGAGAACGCTGCTCAGTGGAATGCCTTACTTCCCTAAACAATTTCCTTCCGGTCTGGACCGCAGGTCCTGCACACCCTGAAGTCCTTGTGGTGAGGCACACGAGCAGGCAGACGTGCACTCACCAGCGTGGCTGCTGGGATGATGAACTTTGAACCAGAGGAATTCCCAGCTCCCGGGATGCAGGGAGTGGCCGTGGCTGCGAGCCATGGAGGTTTTGCGGGGATCCTGGGGGCTGGTGCTGAGCCATCCCTGGTTATCCAAGCCCGAGTGCACAGAGGGTGGCACGGAGGGTGGCACGGGCAGGCGTGGGGGACGAGCGCCGCTGGAGCGGCCGCAGCTGCCCAGCAGTGCCGGCTCGCTGGGCAGCCGGAGCGGCGTGGGCAGGGGGCACCCACAGAGCTGCCTGGCACCCCGGCTCTCAGGGACATCCCAGGGCTCCACGGCTCTGCTCCTGGCCTCAGAGACCTGCCACGTGCTGGGCAGCGTGGCCAGCCCAGAGAAGGCCGAGCTGGCGCAGATGGGTTGGTATCTGCTTTACCCTCGGGTACGGAAGCAGCTCCTCCCCTAAGGAGAGGTTTGTGTTGGGAGTGATTCTCATGGCTGAACTGAATTAAAAAGTGCTATGTGAATTCGGGTCTGTATTGCTTTAAAGGGTTATTTGGGGAGGAAGAAAAGTAGACTGGTGTTTCATTATTAAATCCCGTTAAACTCCAGGATGTCTGTTGGGATGATTTTAGACTGTCAAGTTTGCATAACTCTGCAAACAGAAGTGAATGTAGTTTTCAGGGGTTTTTAATTTTAAATTAAAGCTTCAAATATCATAGAATCATGGAATGGTTTGGGTTGGAAGGGACCTTAAAGACCAACCAGTTCCAACCACCTGCCCTGGGCAAGGATACCTTCCTTATACATTGCCTAAGCACAATTTTTAATTTAAACTTCCAGAATAATTTTCTTTGATCTTGTAACATAAACTACATTGTGTTCTAGTTGAACTTAATTCATTTCCAGACTCTGAGCAAAAAATGCACAGCTAGTCCTTGTGTTAGAAGAATACCTTTTAATGGGAATCATGTCTTGCTTCCTCAAATTTTAATCTATGTCTGCATTGAGGAGCTGCTTCATTTACTCTGTATTCCTGGTTTATCTACAGGATTAGATGTTTTTCTGGAACCAGCTTCCCTATTCCTTAGCGAAATCCTTCCTGAACTGTTCTTCTGGAGCTTTATTCTGCCCTGCACTGCTCAATACCTTCCCTGATTCAGATGCTAATGTGTGGTGTCTGGCAAGGGACCGGCATTAGCATACTGAGAATAGATTTGAAAAAGACCTTTTTTATTTGCGTGCTTATATTTTATAAATAGCCTGAAGGGGAGGATGGGGTGTTTTGTAAATGGTTTGCGGAGCTGAGATCCAGTGGGCTCTGATTGCTGTGGCATTTCCATTACCCCAGTCCCTTCTTGAACGTGGAGCCTTTGTTATTAACACCTGCACAGCAGGAATGATGCCATGAACTCCCTTACACGTTTACTATTCTTCAAATGTTTGAATTCCCATGGTATTTCCTTGCAACTGGGAAAATGCAAGCAGCAAAGATGGTGCTCCCTGGGGCACTGCAGGTGGGATTTGGGAGGTGGAGGCTGTTGAGATACTGGACAGGAACTGGGTTTCTTCCACTTTGTGAAAGTAAGTGTTTTAAAATCTGTTCCCTGGAACTGAAGTGTGCCTGAAGCATGAATGTGACTGCACCCACAACAATTCCAAACATGATGATAGAAATGTTTAAGCAATTGAAATGGTGAAGAAGGAACTGGATTTCCTTTTGTGGTTTTTATTTTCCCCCACAGTTTTGTTGGCTGCAGTCACCTGACTGTGGCCCATTCTCTGCTTTTCTGGTATTGAATAAATGTGGTCTTCTCCCTTCTGCCTTTTGCTGGCTGTCCTCAAGGGCATCTTAGTGAAACCGGGCTGGGATTTTTTTCTCTGGCAACTGAGCTGGTGCTAATAGAGAGACTTACTTGAGAATTAGTTCTTTTTGTAAGACTTTCACCAGTCACTGCTAGCCTTAGGTGCAAAGAAGCAGATTTTCTGTGTTGAGTAGCTTGTTGCTAAACCTCTTACTGAGCTAAAGCCCTGCAGGAAGTGATCTCTCTATTAAATCAAAAGGTGCTTGTGGTGTGTGTGCCAGGCTGATGGAGCAGGGCACGTTTGTGTATCCACACTCACAGGGAGGACCTCATTTCTGTGCTGGGACAAGTCGTGTTTGTCTTGGTAGGAATCCAAGGCAAACCTGATCTAAACGCAGTTCCACAGGGAAAGGCTGGGTCTGCCAAGAAAAGGCATTCCTGTGTGGATGTACATAGGGAGTTTTAGAGACTATTTTTGCTTCAGTTCATCTTTCTTCTCTCAGGTTCTGAATTTTTCATCCCTTGTGGTGTAAATGTTTGTCTTCCTGGTACTTTGTGCATCTTCAGATAGATCCAAGTTAATGCTGCCCCAGCCAACATGTGGATATGGTCTCGCATCTCCTTCTGGCTTGATTTATATCACATTTGTGGTTTATCTTAAAGCCCTTCCAAACTCACCTTCATTCAGTGTGTGCTGTTCCAGGGGGTGCCATTATTTATGGACATTATTTATGAAGGACACATTCAGGCTTTCAGAAGAGCGTGGCTCTGTTCAGCTCAACCGCAGTCCCCTCCTCCCTCCGAGAAAGAGAAGTCAGGAAAAAGGCTCCTTCTGATGGGCTTTATTCCATGTGGGGTTTGCCTCGCCAGCTCCTGGTGAGTGACGGAGCCAGGGGAGGTTATTCCAGTGCCATGGGCTGTTCAGCCCTGCTTTGCCCAATGTTTAGATGCTGCTCTGACTGCCTGTGAGTGTGTCAGAGCTGTTGGGAGAATAAATAAATCCCAGCTCTGGCAGAGGAGTGGGAGTGTGGGTTAGTCTTTGCTGTGACACTGAGGAGCACTGGAGAGAGAAGCTCTGGAGAGAGGAAGGGTGATAAGAAATAAGGACAGACCCAGAGAGTTTATTTGGGAGCCAGCCAGAGTGTAAACAAATCACCCAGGGAGATGAATTTGGAGTGATACCAAGTGAGGAGAAGCTGTGAATGGATAAAACCAGAAGGTAATTTAAGAGCATGGATATATACTGAGATCAAGAGGAAATGTTATCTTGATCCTTGTGTTTGGAAGGCTGCAGGAGGGAGGATGTGAGATGAAATGGAAGAAATGGGTTTATTTTAGTCAAAACACAGAGGAGGAAAAAAGCCTTATCATTCAGATGGGATGGGTGGATAAAAGGAAATCATCCCAGTGTGTGTTGGAAGGCTGGTGGCAGCATGGAGAGGGTGTGAATGTGTCTGTGTCATTCTGTGAGCAGCTCTGCCAGTGTCACAGCATGAGGGACAAACTCCAGGGCTACTGAGCCCAAAGGAGTGCGGGGTTTGAATGAGGATCTCACCAGTCCAAGTACACGGAAGGCTGGTGTTTAAAATTACAGCACTGTGTGTGGTAATAGAAAAAATGTAAATAAGATGAGCATGAAACAACTATAAAATGTTTACCTTCAACATAGATAAAAGTTTTCTTTGCCTCAATTTTGTCGCGAGGGTGTTCAGACAGATGAGCTGTTCCATTTTCCTGTGGAGAAGGTGGCAGTGAAGAAGGAACAGTCTCCCAGCACTGCCCACTTTCTGTCCCTGGAGGGTCAGGTCAGAACTGGTGTGTGCCTGGCGGATTCTGGGGAGCCTGTTGGTCATGTCATTAGTGGATGAGGTGGCTGCTCAGCGGAATTTATTCTGCTCTGCCCCACAGTTGAAAGATGCATGAGTGTGATGCAGTCTGGGACGCAGATGGTGAAGCTGAAGAGTGGAACCAAGGGGCTGGTCCGTCTCTTCTACCTGGACGAGCACAGGACCTGCATCCGATGGAGGCCCTCCCGGAAGAGCGAAAAGGCAAAAAGTAAACTCCTCATATTTCTTCTAATTTCTGGGGCAGTTCAGTGTTAGAATGTGACTTACGGAGCTACACAGGGGCTCGTGGGCTGATGGGAGACACTTGGTGTCTGTCTCCCCTGCTCCCTTTCTGTAGCCTCAGCCCTGTGATGTTCTGGGGAGCGCTCAGAGCCTCCGGGGCAGCCGGCACGTGGCACAGCCACGACAGGGAACCCTTCAGTCCAACAGGGCTTTGGGATGTGAAGATGTAGCATTAATAAAGTTTAACGCCTCTGAGCCTGAATGACCCAGAATTATGAGAAGCAGGAAGAGGCTGGCTGGCTGTCCCAGCGTGTCCTTCAGTTTCCCTTTCCCCCCAGTTGTCATCGACTCCATTTACAAAGTCAGCGAGGGCCGGCAGTCAGAGATCTTCCACCGCCACTCCGAGGGCAGCTTCGACCCCAGCTGCTGCTTCACTATTTACCATGGCAACCACCTGGAGACCCTGGACCTGATCACGTCCAACCCCGAGGAGGCTCGCACCTGGATCACGGGGCTCAAGTACCTCCTGGCCGGGATCAGCGACGAGGACTCGCTCGCCAAGCGCCAGAGAACGCACGACCAGTATCCTTTGAGGAGCCAGGCCTTCCTCCTGGTTCATATTCCTGCCTTGGTTTCCAGTCTCTTCAGCACAGCGTGTCCTTTCTCCTCCTATTAAGTGACCAAAACCCTTCCACTGATTGCAAAGGAAACCTGAGCGATGGGTTTGACATGGACACTTATGTGTGTGATAAACCATGGGCTGTGCCTTGGGGACTGGATCAAACTGCATGGGAGTCAGGGGATAGGCTTGCATTTTGTTAATGAATTCCTTTTTGAAGGGGCAGACCAGTTATTTCTAGTTATCTCACTATCTCAGTAACTCCTGGTTGTGTGCTTGCCACACCTGGCCATCTCTGTTGCTCTTGTGTAAGTCAGATGCCTGTGTCCTTCCCAGCCTCCATTGTTTGTCAGGAGCACAAATCCTTAAAGCTCCTTGAATGTTTGTTGTAGCCCAGTAGCCAGAGTGAACCTCATGTCCTCTGAATATTTTCTTCACGTGCCTTTTTCTTCACAACAGTTTTTTTTTCACAACAGTGATGACTAAAATGTTATACACAAAGAACACTCTTCCCCCAAAAACCAAACCCTAAGGCCATCTTAATTAAAATTGTAACCTGTCTGTTCTTCTGCCTCATGGAAATCTCCAATGGTACTCCTGGAGAATACACATATTTCAGGTATTTTTAATTTATATCTCCCGTGTTTGATTCTGATCACAGCAGGCACAGGTCCATTGGGGTTGTATTGCATGCTCTGTTGCACCTGTCCTCAGCTTGCTATATTTAACCATGACTTTTCTGAGCTGCTCCTGTCTGCTGTATCTTCTCTCCTGGTGAAACATCACTGCAAGTCCTGTTTGTTTGATCCAGTGTGGCAGCTGGGAGACTGCACACAGAATGGCCCTGTCCCACTCCCAGCTACTGCAAGAACTTAGCAGCAGGTGCTGAGGGATATTTGTGCGAGGAGGGGTGGAAGGTGCTGGTTGGGAAGTGAAGTTCAGATAGAATGAAGGGACAGGTGGAAGAAGATCCCAGAGTAAGCCCAGCAATACTTAAAAACTTTGGAGCACGTTCTCAGAGGAGGAGACAGCATCTGAAATGGGCGTGCAGAGGGGCTGCAGTTGTGAACTGAGCTGTGAATAATTGCCATAAACCAGTTCTGGTTTTAAGCATTTGTCTGAGCTGTAGTAAGGGCAGGGGCAAAAAGGGTTCTTTCCTGAGCTGCCCTGCCTCCCTTGTCCATGGGGAGATCCCCTGTGTGCCTGTCCTTGACACGCTGGCAGCTGGGTGAAGCAGACCTTCGAGGAGGCTGACAAGAACGGGGACGGGCTGCTGAACATCGAGGAGATCCACCAGCTGATGCACAAGCTGAACGTGAGCCTGCCCCGCAGGAAGGTCCGGCAGATGTTCCAGGTCCGTGCCTGGGGCACAAGGGGGCCACTTGAGATCCATTTCTGGGCACATCCAGAGCAGGCTCTGCAGCCTGGGGCTGAAAACACAGCACCTCACAGGCTTTTTCTAAGTCCTACCTTTTTGTAGACAAAGAGACATCAGAACATTGTTTAAATGACATGAAGCACACAGAAGAGTTACCAGTGTTACTCTTTCTGCTGCATTGTTGGTTTCAGCTCTGTGAACTGAATTGTTCAATGCTGGCATTGATGGATGATGAAATTACTCTGTTGCTACTAAAATATTTTTTATGTTCTTTATGGAAAATTATTTAATAGAAACTGGCTTTATGCAAGTAATTACATTTTCTTTAAAAACTTCCTCATATTTAGCCATTCAGATTTGATTGATTTAGAATCAATTTTTTACTTCTGTTGTCTGAAAACAGCTCCCATTTTCCACCAGTCCTTGTGTTTACTGTAGGAAAGGAAAGATAAGCCAAGGACATAATGGAGAGCAAAAAAAGGCATCTTCACTTTTCTAAACCAGTACCAGCTCAAAGCTGGTTTGCTGTAAAACATGGGAAAGTTGAAGAATCTTCTATGGCATAAAATGCCCATTAGAGATACATCTTTGGAGTCTGGAGTTACTCCCAAATACCTGGAAACTGGGGGGGTGGTGTTGCAGAGATTAATTTGGGTTGTACTCGTTCCCACGGATTATAAATGTCATTTAAGCTATATAATAGATCAAAAATGATTAAAAATCCCATTCAACACCATTTAGCTGAGAATTCCTTTCCTCTCAGCTGTCTTGCTGTGATAGGAGTTTGCAGCTCCTTTTTGCATGGAGACCCACGCAGTGCCTGCCAGCCGTTCTCCAGAATATATTCTTTGTTTTGAAAATCCAAAGCAATCCTCTTAGGCAGATGTTCACAGGAAAAAAGCTTGTATTAGTGTGTGCTGAGTACTGTTTTCTTCTCTTCCTACCTCTGAGGAGAAACAGCAAATCAAGCCTGGAGAGGCTGGGTGTATGTTTTGGGGTGGAATCTCAGTGCTGCTGCAGAGTTGTCCCCTCTGCAGACTGCTGCTGGGGCTGAGAGTGCTGCAGATGAAATAATGTGCATTTAAGACTCTGATATTGTCCTGAATGTTTTAAGATATCAGACTGTTGTTGGGGAAGCCTTGGGTGATATTGTTATGCCTCTTGCTGTGTTTTAATCCAGGATAACTGCAGGGCATACAGGAGGGCAAGAGATCAGAATAAAGCCCAGGGTGAGCCTCTTTCTGGGGGAAATAAATATGAAATTAAAGAAGGAAATTAGAGTTTCATAGGGAATCTGTGGCTTTAGTTTAGTAACCATTTTCCCCAAAAACCCCGGAGATGGTGATATAATTTTGCAGTTATTTTAGTCTGTTAGGATTTGTGTCTGAACAGTCTTGCAGATTAGAATTTACTACATTTCTGTTGGTGTGCACAAGTCCTGCTCTGTTTTATTCCCTGATTTCTCCTGTGCTGAGCATGTTTACCTGAGTGTCATTACCTCTTAGGAAGCTGACACAGATGAGAACCAAGGAACCCTGAACTTTGAAGAATTCTCAGTGTTTTACAAGATGATGTCCTTGCGTCGAGATCTCTACCTGCTGCTCCTAAGCTACAGTGACAAGAAGGATCATCTCACTGCTGAGGAGCTGGCCCAGTTTCTGAGGGTGGAACAGAAGGTAGGGCAATATCTGCATCCATGTCTATGGCCATGCACTTACATTCAAGCGCGGGGAAAGGATTTTACAGAAAATATTAACTTGGGGCGGAGGGCAAAGCACAGAGGTGACAGAAGAGCGTTCTGGAGCTTTTATTGTTTTTTGAAATGCTTCTAGAAAGAGTCTGAGCTGCTTTGGGTGATTTTTGAAGTGCCCAGGATAGTGGTGTGAGAGGGTGCTCAGGGACCGGGAGCAGGAGGAGGAACACGTGGCAGAGGTGGGGGAGCTCCTTTGGGCGTGCACAGGGGCATCGTGGACCTGCTGAGGCAGCAGAACCTCGAGCTGACTGTCAGATCTGGCATTCTGCATCCTCTCAGTGCTCTGTGTGCCCTCCTGAGAACACTGCGTGGGCACAGCTGCCTGGGGAGCTGCTCTGCTCAGCATTGCTCCAGCAGCAAACCATAAGGAGTGAAGCCAGGAGCTCCTGGAGGTGAGCCTCTTGGCTGGGCAGGCTGGAGGCACCTTGCACCCCTGTGCCCCTTCCCAGTGCCCAGCACTGGGGGGTCAGGGAGATTCCCCCGCATGTTCCCAGTGCCAGCAACGCCCTGGGGCAGGGCAGCATTGCTCCAAAAGCTGGTCGTGCTCCAGCCAGGAGGCAGCTCCCCAGTACCCTCACCCAAACACCATTTTGGTTTTGTTGTTGTCTGGATGCTTGGAAATCTGTGGACAGTCTGTTCTGCTCCATCTGCTACTCATTTGGCAAGAAATGAAATACTCTGCAGCCTGAGGACAGAACAAAAGTGGGTTGGGGTTTTTGTTAGCTTGCTAAACTGGCTTTTTTTTTTAGAGCTCCCTCATTAGGAGAACACTCCATATTATTTTTAGTGGAGTACTTTAAAGTGTAACAAAAAAAGTGAGTGGCCAAAGTCATCACCTCTCAAGCTACAATTAAAAAAGCACAAATGTGTGGACTTTTCCCTGGCAGATGCAGCTTCGAGCTAGATTAGACATTTCCATTCCTCAAGCACATGAGAACCCCACACTGGGCCAGCAAGGAGCCACGGGGGATAATGGAAAAGTGAATTTGAGCCAGCTTGTACCAGAACAGGGCCTGCTCTGAGCAGTGTTTGCAGTCAAACACCAACCTGAGCAAGGACAACTGGTTATCTTTTCTACTGAAATGTTATTTTTTTATTATCCTGTGTAAATCCTGCAGCATCTTAGGATGGTTGGCTTCGCTGGGACAGTACAAACAGTGAACAGGATGATGGCACAAGTAAGGTGCCAGAGGTTTGAGTGCCAGTATTGTCTTCCTGTGATGTTGGTAGTGGAGGAATGAAATCCACCCCGTCCTCGTTCTTCCTTTGGTTTTCTACAGCTCAAGGCAGTGAGGAAAGTTGAGATGAGTGATGGGAGCTACTCCTGCCCTTTAGTTCTGAAGGAAATATAAGTGTCTACTTGTAAGCGCCTCACAAATCAGTTAGAACCTCAGCTGTGGCCTAGCTGAAGCTGTTGACAAAATTCCTATTTGTTTCAGAAAAGCTGCTGTTTTTCATTTCAGAATTTAATTATTTCTCTCCTAGCCTGTGTATTACAGTGAACTGCCTTGGAAGTAATGAAATCATAGGAGTGGAAAACGCATGAAAATGAAATCCAAGCCTGCCAAATCTTTTTGCATGTCTAAGAAGATTATATTAAAGAATGTAATGTCATAGTTCTCATTTCAGCAGTATTGGCCAGTACAACTATTAAGGCTGCTAAACAGCTAATTTTAATCTTGAGACTAAAATGACATAGGTTTTAATTGATGGCTACCTCTCACTCCTGTTTGTCTCCTCCAAGTTAAGTAGATTTTCACACGCTGGTGACGTTAAGAATGAGTGTACTTCCGCTGTTGTTTTTGTGCAGATGAATAATGTGACACCAGAATATTGTCTGGACATCATACAGAAGTTTGAAGTGTCAGAAGAAAACAAGAAGCAAAATGTTCTTGGGATTGAAGGTAAAAGTTTTGGTTTCAGAGTGATTTTCCCTTGGCATGCTGCAGTGGAGTGGAAGTGCTTTGATGGTGTTTAGGTGAGGCTTCTGCTGTCCCCTGGATCAGCACTCGGGAGTGTGGCTGCGTTCTGGGAGCCGGGGGAGATGTGAGTAGGTGTGGTGAGGCAGCAGCTCTCAGCCATCCATCACAGCCATCCTCAGGAGTGGGGCTGGATGCCTGGGGCTGTGGGGATTTATTGCTCACTCTTACAAAACTGTGCTGTTCCATGCAGTTTATCTATAGCCTGCTCCCAGTGAGGTAATGAAAGCCAAGGGTTCATTCTGCCTTGGCTCTGGGGATCTGGGATCCTGCACAATCCATTCTTTTATGCTTCTGTGAAATAAAGTACAGACAGTAGCATTTTTATTGGGTTTTAATACGTGATTCCCATTGTTTGTGAAAGCAATTGTAAATTGCATGTATATTCAGAATCCAATTTAGTATCAAATCAACCTCAGAGCTGAGATAAAATAGATTAAAAGCCATGGTGAGCTCCTTTGCCTAGAAGGAAGCTTCTGTGGAGCAGCCGAATGTACATGGGGATCTGGGGAGGGGGGAAGTAGGAATTTTCCTCCACGTGGTATTTAAATCCTGGGTATGGCCTCCCTTCAACAAGCTTCTGATGTGACCCAGGGCGCTGCACTCAAACTGAAAAAAGGAAAGTAAAACAAACCAGCTGTGACACTGAAACAATATTTCTGCAAGCATTTCTGCTCCTCTTAACCTGCTGCTGCAGCTGCTTTTATCTCTGAGCTGCTTTCAGGGCTGGTATTGTCTGCACTGTCCTTTGCAAATATCTTACATGTTTCATTCTTAAAGGAGGTATTTTTAAACTTTCTCTGTTCAGCACTGCTCTCATTTAGAGGGCTATAAATGAAGTACCATCTTCTTGAATAAACTTGCAGGAAAAAGAAAATTGTGAAGTGAAGATGATGGGTCAGTGACTTGGCTGCTGATGCGCGGTTCTGCTTTGGGTGGCTGCTGCCCTGTGTGCCCCATCCATGCTCAGGGCACTGGAGTGCCACCAAGGAGCTCTGCTAAAAACAGGCTTTTGCTTCTGAGCCAGGGTGGCCTCCACGGCGCCCTGGGCTCCGTGGCCACTGTCAGACCCTCGGCTCCGGGAGGCGTTCAGAGCCTTCTCCCCGGCCGTGGCCCCGGCTGACGCGTCCCTGTGCCCGCAGGCTTCACCGGCTTCATGCGCAGCCCGGCGTGCGAGGTGTCCAACCCCCTGCACCGCGAGGTGCACCAGGACATGCAGCAGCCCCTGTGCCACTACTTCATCGCCTCGTCCCACAACACCTACCTGAGCGGGGACCAGCTGCTCTCGCAGTCGCGGGCCGACATGTACGCGCGCGTGCTGCAGGCCGGCTGCCGCTGCGTCGAAGGTGGGCTGCAGGGCGGCTGCACGGGGAGCTGCACGGGGCTGCACAGGGGGCTGCATGGGGGCTGCACAGGGAGCTGCACAGGGGGCTGCAGGGGGGCTGCACAGGGAGCTGCACAGGGGGCTGCAGGGGGGCTGCACAGGGGGCTGCAGGGGGGCTGCACGGGGCTGCACGGGGGGCTGCATGGGGGCTGCATTGGGGGGCTGCATGGGTAGCCGCACTGGGGGCTGCACTGGGCTGCACCAGCGCTGCATGGGGGCTGCACGGGGAGCCACACAGGGGGCTGCACTGGGCTGCACCAGGGCTGCATGGGTGCTGCACGGGGAGCCACACGGGGGGCTGCACTGGGCTGCACCAGGGCTGCATGGGTGCTGCACGGGGGGCTGCACGGGGAGCCACACGGGGGGCTGCACTGGGCTGCACCAGGGTTGCATGGGGGCTGCACGAGCCACGGGCCCAGGGCCACGCTCCCAGCAGCAATGCTGGGCTGCCTCAGGCACTGCAGCACTTTCTGACCACTCCAAACTGGATTTTTCTGTTGGGAATGATCACCTTGGGCAGGCGTCACAGGCACCAGCGAGTCACAGAATGGCTGGGGTTGGAAGGGGATCTAAAGATCATCCAGCTCCAGCCCCCTGCCATGGGGAAATGTGGGGATCACACTGGATTCTTGTTTAAGCTCTGCATGATTTAAATAATAGCAAAACATCAGTGTTTTTATATTGGTATTAGTATTTTTCTTTTCCAGCAATAAATGAAGTCTTTTGGCGAAGTTAGACTCAATATTAATTTTTTATGGCTAGCATTACTAAAGGTCATCTGAAAAAAAAAATATTGTTAATCTCTATTTAAAAATTAATTAGAGAAAATGAACCTGAGAAAACTGGGTGATTGCCTTCTGCAGAACAGCTCCTAAGAACACTCAGCAGTGTTATTTTCCTTGACTTCAAAGCTATTGCAGCTACTTCAGAGCCCAGGGAATAGCTCTGCAGCTTTCTCCTTGGGAAGCTCAACTGCCTGTAGAGGCAGCAGCAGTGACAAGATTGGTACAAACTCAGGGTACAGGCATTCATTAGGAAAAGCATTCTTATGCTGGTCCATTCTGCATGTGCTGGATTTGATGGTACTCTTCATACAGTCCGTTATAAAGCTGCAATTTAAATTGGGAGTGGGAAAAGATAGACTCTCCTAAAACAGTTTATCTTCAGAAGCAAAAACTGCATTCCCAAGGTAGCTTTGGGAAATATGTAATATGTCAAATATTATTTGACACATTACACCTTTGTAGTTTTATATATGAGGAAAAAAACTCAAATTAACACGAGGGAAAAAACAGTTCTAGGATGCAGAATTCTCATCTGACCTAGGAAAAGACAGTCCTGTTGGTCTGAGCTCAGCTGTCAGGTCGGGGGAGATGGAATGAGAGGTGCCAAGAGGTGGAGTGAACCTCGTTGGCCCCTGCATGGTGGAGCAGGTGAGCTCTGCTGGCAGCAGGATGAGACTGGGGGCGTCTCTTAATGCGTTGCTTTTCTGGTCTCAACAGTGGATTGCTGGGATGGCCCAGATGGGGAGCCAGTGGTGCACCATGGCTACACCCTGACTTCCAAAATCCTCTTCCGGGACGTGGCAGAAACCATCAATAAATACGCCTTCATCAAAAACGAGTAAGTGTGGAGCCAGCTTTGAAGCTACTCCTGTTTTCTGTAGTTAATCCCACACCGAAAACAGCCATCAAGCCCAGGAAGCGCCAATATTCCTTTAAACACATCGGGGTTGATTCTGTTCCCCTGTTTATTGCCCATGTTGTGTTTATTATTCAGCTGCACAAGCTCTTCCCATGAACTGAGGGAGAGAGTTCTGCCTCAGTTGAACCTTTTTTGTGCTCTTAAACTCAGTAAGGCTTTGGACAGTCTGACACTGCTGATTATCTTTCAATAGAACTTCCCACTCACATCCACAGGGAAATTCTCCTGAAAAATCGATCCCGTGATGTTCTCTACCTACTGAAAATACTTTATTTCAGCAGAAAAATTGAAAAGCTGTCATGTATAGTGTGAGGAAATACTGAGGTGTGGGGTATTGTTCTGAATCTGTTTCACTTGCCACGGTGCTTTATAACAGTTTATTATGAAAACTGTGGACTTTACCCATACACACACACACACACACACGCACACACAGAGTAGTCTCAAATCATGAGTGGGTGTAGAGAATTTCGAGTAGTTTAAAGAGAATAAAAGGAAAATACTTCCTTTTCTTTAATAAAAAGCACCCAACAAAGGATTTGTGGGGGAAAAAACCAACCAAGCCCAAAAGGTTGGTGTTATTGATGAGACGTACAAGGGGGTACTTTCAAAACTGAAGGAGGTGGTTGTCATTATTTGGTTGGGGCTAGTGTGGGATTCCTTGTTAGAGAACCCTGGGGCTGCCAAGGGTTTAGAAAACAGTGGGGCAAATCTGTGGAAGAACTTGGCCGTTCCATTCCCAGGTGGGGTGGTAAGAGTGCAGGTGTTGTCTCTCCACACACAGCTGTGGGACTCTCTGGGGCTTTGTTTCCAGGTTTCCAGTGATCCTGTCCATTGAAAACCACTGCAGTATTCAACAGCAAAAGAAGATCGCCCAGTACCTCAAGGAAATATTTGGTGACAAACTGGACTTGTCATCTGTGAGCACTGGAGATCCCAGACAGCTTCCCAGCCCTCAGGATTTAAAAGGGAAAATCCTAGTGAAGGTAACTTGCTGCTGGGCATGTTCAGAATGCAACAAAAATCAGCTTGTGATATTTATTGTAGATTTTCTTTGGAGGACCAGTTCATATCCCTTTAGCATCTAAACATTATCTGATGGTCTCTCCTTGGACAAAGTACTTTGGAGTGATAGAAAAGTGAAGCTTTCCTGCCTTTCCCCTCACCCAGCTCAGAGTTGTAGTTCATGGGATGGAACTCTTCATGGTTCATCTGCTGTGCTTATGGGAGAAGAGCAGCTCAGGAGGAGCTGGAGGAGGCCCCGGAGCTCTGTGCAGGATTAATTGTGCGAGCCTCTCACTCCAAACAGATTTGCTCTGAAAGGAATTCCAAAGGCCAGGATGGATAGAACAGGGAAGAAGCACAAGGCAGACCTTTGGGAAGATGATTAATGGAGTTCTGCCCTATTAGATTGTCTAATTTACTTGGACACAGGGGGGCAATTACTTCTGTGTGAACTCTCAGGATACTCTGGCTTTCCCCCTGCCCTCGGTATCAGTCTGGCTGCAGGGATTCACAGTTTGTCTGATGTTAGTTTGAACATGCTGCAGTGCACAGAGCTGACTCTAAACTAGGAACCCTTTGAGTGCTCAGCTGTGATTTTGCATTTCACTGCATCAGTTTTCTGGGGTGGCTGCTGGTGAATGAACTGTGCACACACATGGGGCTGGTGTTTAGGGATCCACAGGAAATCGTGTAGAACGTCACTCCCGTGAGAAATCCCACGGCACTGCACTAAAGGCAGGAGAGGCTGGGTGCTCTGGGCTCTTACCTGAACTTCTGAGCTGGATTTTCAGCACGTCTGAGGTTGTCATTTCTGCTGATCCTCCAGCTCTCACTGCTGGAACCCTGTGGATGCAGACTGCTGTGGAGCTGAGCTGTTTTCAGAATGAGAAATTCTGTCTCGAACATCGCAGGATCCCTGCACAAAGCCTTGTCTCCCATCCTCTGCTCAATTTAAGCAGCTCTGTTGGAAAAGATAAAATCAGATTTAGGAATCGGTACCTTGTTGAGAAGTAAGCCAGCTTCCCATCGTTTTGCTATTGTTTTTGCTCTTTTTATACATTTTCCTTTGAAAGGCAGTATTGATTCACTAGCCAAACAATTTCTAATAAAGGCATAATTTTCATCCTTTAAGTGTATATAAAAAGCCATTCTAGTAGCACTCAGGGATTTAAGCCAGTGTAAAGGTACCAGCATGAAGTAAATTTGACTGACTCATTAGCAGCAGTATTATTAATTTCAAAATGCAGCCTAAAAATCAATCCTCTGCATTTCTGCAGAAATCTGGAGTGTCATTCCTGTCTCCCACTGATGAAGCAGGTAGGCTGAGAACATTTCTGTGCACAGGAGCAATATCACAGAAGTTTGGTAGGTGATTTATTTAGGAGCAGATGGTAAAGCAAGAAGAGCAGACTGGGTGCGCTAACTAACACTGACCACATTTATTGCGGGTGATTTTTCCTCATTTTAGGGTAAGAAGTTGCCCTGCAGCCTTGGAGCAGATGCTGAGGAAGGAGAGGTTTCAGAAGAGGACAGTGCTGATGAAATTGAGGACGACTGCAAATTAAAGCCCTGCTTTGTATGTGCACACAGTCAGTTCCCAGAGTGTGACAGCTCTGCATTTCTTACATGCACACTCCATGTCCTACTTACAGTTGTTAGCAGAGTTTTTAATGCCTAAGTTTTTAATTCCTGTGTCAGGTTCATGCTGTTCTATAGGATTCATTTTTATTTTAAGTGCCTTATGTAAGAGACTGGTTTGAGTCTGTATAGTCTGGATGACTGTTAACAGAAATCACTTCCTTTTTTTAACTGTTTGGAGCAGGAATCTCATGTTTAGGGTATCTGTAAGTGCATTAGCTGGGAATTCATGCTCTTCTGAAAGAGAAAGGTGGGGCTTGTGACAGCAGTGAGGCAGAGAGAGCCCATGGCCAGGTCCTGGGGGATCTGCAGGGGGGACTGTGAGCTGAGTTGGGAGGGCTCAGGGGAAAAGTAGAAGGGAAATGGCAGGGAAAGCCACAGGTGGAAAGGGCAGAATCAGGCAGGATTGTGCAAGGAGGCTTTTCTTGCAGAGGGAAGGAAATGGGAGCACTGTGTGACCCTCAGTGTGTAGTGGGAGGGACATAAACACCTACTTGAATTGGGTTTCCTGGTGTCTTCCAGAGCAATGGTGCAACTCAGCACCAGGTGGAATCTTTTATACGAACGAAACTGGAGTCTCTGCTAAAAGAATCCCAGATCAGGGACAAAGAGGATCCTGACAGCTTCACTGTGAGAGCCCTGCTGAAGGCAACTCACCAGAGTTTCAGTGTGAACCTGAAGCAGGTACGTGGGCTCTCCCTTCACAGCCCCTGTGAGGACTGGACAGTGCAATGTGTTGCAGACTGTTTCAGACGAGAGAGCCAGGAACTGAGGAACTGGATACAAACTCCAGGGACATTAAATACAGAGTGAATTTTCTGTGGAGATGTTCCTGCTCTGGAACCAGTGACACAGAGCTCTTTTCTGGGAGTTACTGTGTAATTGATGGACCAGAAAGGGAGCAGTTGGGATATTTTCCTGCTTTTTTTACTGGTCATTTATTTTTCCTTCATTACCGGTCTGCCTTTGATTTTCCCCAAATAATTGCTGTTAAAAGAAGTAAAAATCTGCTAAAGATTCTTTCTACATGTTACGGAGACTTCCAGCCTGAGCTCTGAGCAAATCTCTGAACACGGGTTATTGATTTTGCTGGGCCCCCAGTGCCCTTATCATCATGAAAGCCCAAAGTGACTCCAGCTCAGCACTGAACAGGGAATAGCTGGAGTTCACAGCACTGAAACACTCACCCAGCTGAAATGCTGGGGGAATATTCTTCAGTTTTGTTTTGCTCTTCAGAAGATGAAGGGCTGTGTGTTCCTGACAGAAGTGAGATGCTGCCAGGAGTTATCCAGCTGATGTCTGGGGGCATGGCTGGGAATGTGGAACTCAGCCTGCAGGCTGCCTGTGAGAATTCCACTTTTATCTGCTAGGAGATTCTTTTTCCTCTCCCTCTTCCCTTTGTGGCTGCTTTCAAGAACACTCAGACATCTTGGTTTGTTGTTATTTGCCTGGTTTTGCTAGGCTGCTTTTTCTACATGGTTTGTTGTTGTCATGAGTGCTAATGTTAGTATTTTCCTTTACAGTTAGATGGTTCTAAACTATGGAGCATACAAAGAAATTAAAGAAGTCCTGTAATGAGATTTTGGATTTCAATTTGTTCACAGATCAGACTTTAACTCACTTTGTCTCATTTGGAATAATTTTACTTTCCTAATAGTGAACCAGGGTGACAAACAAGAACTTGTATGAGGTTGAAATGCTGCCTTTTGGAGACTGTAGCAGAGTCTTTAAAGACATTTCTGAAGGTATTTAGTTATACTTTTATTGCACTTTTTCTGCACAGAACTTGGACACAAAAGAAGTTGGAAAAAAGTCTCATGGTCGATCATTGATGGGGAACTTTGGTAAACACAAGGTGAGTGAAATAAATGAGAGCTGAGGTTGCTGTTCTAGGACTGGCAGCATTCCAGAGACCCTGGCAATGTTTTACTGCTCCAGACAAGTGTGGTGGGCATGGAACAGCAAGGAGGGAGCCTGTGTGATTGCACTTGGTGTCTTAATTCTGTTCAGAAGGTTGAGAACCTTTAAGATGAACAAAAACTTCACACATGGCTAAAAGATCACCTTTACTCATGCTGTGGAATTGCTGATTTTCTGATCAAACTTGCAGCAGCAGAAGAGCAGCAGAGACAAATGTCTTGGCATATCTTGTTTTCCAGAGAGCTGACAGTGCCTGGTTCAGTCAGGCCCAGTTTTGCTGTGTCCCACCCTGGTCAGGGCCATGCTGGGACTGTCCCTGCTCCCAGGGGCTGCTGTGGCCAAGTGCTGGCTCTGGGCTCCTGCTCTGTGCAGATGTGTCCTGCCTGATCTCCTCCTGGTTTTCACGTCCTGGTTATGTTTGTGCAGCTGCTGGGTCGGACTGCCTGCTCTGCTGCTCCTCAGTGGTGTCTCCACTGGCCCAGGCAGGAGCTGAGAGCTCTCATGTCACAGCTGGGCACAGAGCAGCCCCCACAAGGGACAGTGCCCACGTGTCCTCCCGCTCCCATATCCTGACAAATGTGCTCCTGGCATCTGGCTCCCCTGTTGCCACAGTCCCACGGTGCCCGAGCCTCAGCCTGAGCTCTGCAGCTGCCAGCTCCCTTGCTGCTGGAGTCACTGAGAGCTGCAGTGGGTGACTGGGCAGAGAGGCAGGTCTGCAGCCCAGTCCCTGTGCCACCAGCTGCCCTCTGCCCCAGCCTGCCGGACTCTGCTGGTCTGTGCTCTCCATGGTGAGGGCTGCACCGAGCTTTGGGACTGGGAATCTGAGCACTTTTTTATGATTAAGAGACATTTCAAAGAGCTTAATCAGCCACCACTCCATCTGCCCTGAAGCCAGCTAGGAGCCGTCAAAAATCCTCTAAGCAGACAGTTCCAGGACTCATATTTACACTTCAATTCCAAGCTTGCATCAGTTATAGTGCTCGTGTTTCCTTCAGCACCTTTAGCTCAGTGCACGTTACCCCCTCAGCATGGGCAAGAGCTCCAGGTACCTGTGGTCCCTGAGAGGGGGCACTGCCCATGGCACCCTGAGCTTTTTGCTGGCCACACAAACGCTGGGAATGGCATGTCACAGGCAAACGTCAGCCACTGGAATCTGCTGGTTCTGCTGAGGGCTGGAAGGTCTGTCAATAATTTAATTACTGCAGCTAGTTATCCGAATGCATGGAGCAGGTTGGAAATCTCATTCATTTCATCCCTGGTTAAAAAAATAAGGGCATTTATAGATTTTTTTTTTTTTTTAATGGTGATTGTATTGTAGACTGAGGCAACAGAGACATCCTGTAACTGCCCCCTGATGCCTTTCCAGCTGAAGGGATGCCAGGGAACACTGGTTGCTATTGATATTTTTGCAGATGCAGAATCATCCACCCAACAATATTGACACATGACATTTTCAGCCAGCTCTTGTGCCAAATGAATAAACTCTCAAAAACTACCGGAGAGGTACAAAGACACTAAAGCTGGCAATTCCTGAAAGTTAACTGCATGGAACATGCTCAGTGCAGGCCTTCAGGCTTCAAAGTGAACCATGCAAGTGATTTCCAATATAGCCAACTTCATGTCAGCACCAAACACAGCAAACTGAATTATGTCCAATAAGGGTGTATGACAAGAGGAGGAAAGAAATCTGTGCTCAGTGAGCCGGATGCAAAAGGATAAGGAGCTCTCAATTATATTAATTACCTCTTGATGAGAAGGGAATTAAATAACTCTCACTTGAAGCTGTGTTTAGCCTTACGTAAGATGTAATGTTGAAAATGGAAACTGTTAAATCATAGGTGCTTATGAAAAAAGGGGATTTTGAGGTTTTAGTCTTTTTTATCATAGCTGTTTTCTTTATAGTGTAATAATTTAGAATAACTTAAATATTTGTATGTGGCTCAAAATGGAGCAGGAAGATGATGTTTGAACATTTTGCCCAGACTCTGTTCACACCTTCACTAATGAATATGTTTAATTTTCTAAACTGGGGGGAGGCACAGGTGGGCAGAAGCAGTGCTCTGTATATTTAGACCCTGCTGTGTGTTGCTGTTTGTTAAATATGACACAATCCACTGGGATTTCAGCAGGAGCAGTGCCCTGGAGCCAGGGGAGCAGTGTTGTCTGGTGTTGGGAGGGAGCAGGGCAGGTGCAGAGCACAGAGTGGCCTGTGCTGGACAGACCCATGGCAGAAATAACCCCTGGGGCTGGCAGCACACAGAAATAACCCCTGAGGTCTGGTAGCACACAGAAATAACCCCTGGGGCTGGGCAGCACACAGAAATAACCCCTGGGGCTGGCAGCACACAGAAATAACCCCTGAAGTCTGGTAGCACACAGAAATAACCCCTGGGGCTGGGCAGCACACAGAAATAACCCCTGGGGCTGGGCAGCACACAGAAATAACCCCTGGGGTTGGGCAGCACACAGAAATAACCCCTGGGGCTGGGCAGCACACAGAAATAACCCCTGAGGTCTGGTAGCACACAGAAATAACCCCAGAGGTTGGGCAGCACACAGAAATAACCCCTGGGGCCGAGCTGCTCATGGCCACAGCTGCAATCCCTGCCTTGGGGCGCAGTGCTGCCTTTCCTTCTCCACAGCAGGGAACATGCTGGCCCAGCCCCAGGGGTCACTTGTGTCCCTGGAGCTGCACAGCCCAGCTCAGCCTCCTGCCCAGCCCCAGCAGAGTAACGGGGGAGCCCCCGGTGAGTGACCCTGCCCGGCTCTTTCCCCACAGAGAGCTGCCAAGGCAGCAGCCAAAGGCCACAGTGCCTCGGATGATGAGGATGGCCAGCAGCAGCCGCCGGGCAAGGAGCCGGGGCAGCCCCACAGGTGAGCTGGAGCCCCTCAGGTAAGGGCAGGGCTGTTCCTGCCATCGGGTGTGAGGCTGTGCCTGGGGCAGGTGCCCTGTGTCTGTGTGTCCCCTGTGATGTGTCTGCCACGCGTCTGTCAGCTGGGTTTGCTGTGAGCCCCGTGTTTGGGCTGTGTCACCTGTCGCAGGCTGCAAGCAGCAATGAACTGCAGAGCGGTGTGACAGTGCCACTGCCCAGGGAAAGATGCCAGGCCCTGTCTCACCCGCTGCAAACAGAGCAAACTGGGCAGGTTAAAGAAGGTGCATCACGGCCCAGGCAACTTTATTGCATCTGAGAATGGAAAAAAAAGCAATCAAGAAAGTGCCACTGAGAATGTGTCTGCTCCCACTGAAATGCTCCTTGGTTTTGTCTAGAACAGCCATGGTGCAGCCATTTCATTGTGTTTTAAATGAAAAATTTTGTTTGTGTGGATGGGCTGTGGAGGTAGAGAGGAGCAGTCACCCCAGAACCCTCTCCAAGGAAGTTTGTCTCACAGGGCTCCCTGCTCACAATTCTTCATTTCCTTGTTGTTGAAAAGAACAGAAAGGGGGATTGAAACACACCTTCAATCCTGCAAGTGCCCCTTTTTGTTTGCTTTGACCCAGCAGGCTTGCCCGCCGCAGGAAGACAGTGAAGCTGTGCCGGGCCCTGTCTGACCTGGTGGTGTACACCAACTCCGTGGCAGCCCAGGACATCGTGGATGATGGTACGGGGCTGGCACGGGGCTGGCACGTCCCCTGTCACCCGTGGGAAGTGGCACAGGGCTGGCACGTCCCCTGTCACCCGTGGGAGGTGGCACAGGGCTGGCACGTCCCCTGTCACCCGTGGGAGGTGGCACAGGGCTGGCACGTCCCCTGTCACCCGTGGGAGGTGGCACAGGGCTGGCACGTCCCCTGTCACCCGTGGGAGGTGGCACAGGGCTGGCACGTCCCCTGTCACCCGTGGGAGGTGGCACAGGGCTGGCACGTCCCCTGTCGCCCGTGGAAGGAGGGGGCTGAGTGCTGCTGTGAGGGTGGCACAGGGCTGGCACATCCCCTGTCACCCGTGGGAGGTGGCACAGGGCTGGCACGTCCCCTGTCACCTGTGGAAGGAGGGGGCTGAGTGCTGCTGTGAGGGTGGCACGAGGGCAAAGCCAGAGCCCAGCAGGGCACTCCCTCCCTCCCTGGCAGTGACTCCTGTGCCCCTGCTGCCAGCCGAGGATTTTGCTGCAGGCTCCGCAGAGCTGGGGGTCGGCAGGAGGAAGGGCCCCAGCAGGAGCTCTCGAGCTTGGGCTCTTTAGCTGGAGCTCTCACTTGGCTCTCCTTTCAAGTCTGCAGACCCTCCTGGAAGGGGGAGCTGCTGCCCTTCAGTTACCCGGGGTGCATGATTTGTGTAAGACAAGACAATCTATCCTGGAACACCGGACTAAATCTGACATTGCCCTTGGTTAATACCCAGCTAATGAGGTCTGGGCTCAGGCCCTGTGCCCTGGGGTTGTTTGTCACCTGTCTGTTGGTTGTACCGTGGCACACAGGCTCCACAGGGAACGTGCTGTCATTCAGTGAGACCAGAGCCCACCAGGCAGTGCAGCAGAAGGCTGAGCAGTTCATGCTTTACAACCAGAGGCAGCTGACCAGGGTCTATCCCTCAGCCTACCGGATCGACTCCAGCAACTTCAACCCTGTTCCTTACTGGAATGTGGGCTGCCAGTTAGGTAGGAGCTGCATGAAAGACTTCCTTCCCTTTCGGTGTGTATGTGCCTAGTAATATTATCTTTATTAATGGCACCCGACTTCTCTCTTTCAGTGGCTCTAAACTACCAGTCTGAGGGACGTGTGATGCAGTTAAATGAAGCAAAATTCAGGGTAAATGGCAACTGTGGTTATGTCCTCAAACCTCAGCAGATGTGCAAAGGTAAGGTTCCAGTGTAGTTATCACTGTGGCTGCCAGGCCGTTCACAAAGTGTCCTTCACAGAGAAGGCACAAGAAAGGAAAGTGCAAACAAATCTAGAATCTTTCATATTTCCATGCTCTCATAGCTCTTAGACTTGCACCAGTGTGCAATCTCTTACTGTGATTATATATATATATATATATATATATATGTATATATGTATATTTTGAGGTATTTGCCTTGTAAACATGAATTCAAAAGAAGAAAAAGGGGTCCTAGGATGCCCAACTGCAGGAAAGTAGAACAAGCTCTGCAGTGGCCCAGGAGCAAGTATCCAGGGCATGGTCCAGTTCTGCCTTGGAATCACATAACCAAGAGCTTCTCCACTCAGAAAATGTTGTAAGAAAGAGAAGGAGAATTTTAAAATTACTAAACAGCTGCTCCATACTCACAGTTTTTAATTTCTGACTGAATTTGTCTGTCAGTGTGTGTGTCTTTGCTATTTGGGGGTGCTATTTGTTATGTGTATCTTTTTCCTTTCACTCTCATTCTTGCCATCTTTCAGGCACATTCAACCCCTACTCTGCTGATCCCCTTCCTGCCAGTCCTAAGAAGCAGCTTATTCTGAAGATCATCAGTGGGCAGCAGCTCCCCAAGCCTCCTGACTCAGTGCTGGGGGACCGAGGAGAGGTGAGATGCTCTGGTCCCAGGGGAGCTCCTGCAGGGACATGGCAGTGTGTGACTCAAACCTTCTCCTCATTCAAATACACCAGTAAATTTCAGATATTGCCAAGCTTTTGGTCACTACATACTACACTTCCCCCAGCCTGTATCCTACTCATGATGTTTAAGAAGTGATTTGTTTTTCACCCATTTTAAAGGGTGACTTCTATGAAAATTAATCACAGCTATCCATAGCTCTTGATGCAAACCATAAATCAACATGGACTTCATGGAGCCAATTCCCATGATAGTGCTGCTTGAAAATTCATGTCAATCAAAGGCGATTGAATTCTCATATGAATTTAAATCAGCTCTCTCCATTAATTTAAAAAAAAAAAAATTCATCTTCATTTGAGTGACTGGCTTGCTTTTAAAATATTGTGTTTTTGAAAAACAGATAATAGATCCATTTGTTGAGGTGGAGATTATTGGGTTACCTGTTGACTGCTGTAAAGATCAGACCAGAGTGGTGGATGACAATGGTAAGATAATCTAAGTGATTTCTTCTTCTTAGAGTAAAATATTAAATAAATATAAATGAATCAGCATCTGTTATTGCTTTCTAAATTGCAAAGCATCTTATCTGATGAAATCAATTTATTGCATTTTAACAAATTATTTCTGCTTCCCAGACAGAATTTCTGGTGTGGAGATAAACAAGTTAGAGGTGAAGGGCAGGAGTTGTTCCCCACATTGTATTTTAACTGAATTGTTCTTTAATCTCCTTTATGCACAAGTTCAAATCTGTCTGTATCTATCTCAGGGCTTGCCTGGGTATCCTGCCAGCTCCCAGGCAGACCCATTTTGTTTCTGAAGCAATTCTAGAGGCAGATCTGCCACATCTAACGACTGACATGATGGAATTGTCATTGCTGCTTGTGTCCTGTGCCTCCTGGAACTGAGGCAAGCACTCGCTATGGACTTGATTCCCAAAGTGTGTCCTGTTTGTCGTGCAGGGTTCAATCCTGTGTGGGAGGAGACCCTCACCTTCACCATCCACATGCCCGAAATCGCCCTGGTGCGGTTCCTTGTCTGGGACCACGATCCCATCGGGAGAGACTTTGTGGGGCAGAGAACTGTGGCCTTCAGCAGCCTCGTGCCTGGTGAGTCCCTCTGTTCTCCCAGGCGTGCAAATCCACCCTCAAACTCAAGGAGAATGTTACCAGCATGAGATGATAGATTTTATAAATCTTTGTGACTTCATGTGAAGCTTGGACAAATCACCTGTTCTCTTAGGGTGCTTTATGCACCATTCCTCAAAGGAGTTTGGTTGTCTGTGCTTTTGGAGATTACTGCTGGTGTGTTTTTTTAGAACTTGGATGCAATTTATAGTGTGGCTTGGAAAACCTGTGGGGGCACCAGAGAAGTTTACTAAAGGCACCAGGTGGCTTCCTGTGTATACATGACTTTCATAGACAGTCATTGCTAGCTGGGCATAAAATACAAACCGCTGATTCTTGGAGGTTTGTGTGGGAACATTTCTGCTTCTGTTTCCCCAGGCTATCGCCACGTGTATTTAGAAGGACTGACAGAAGCTTCCATATTTGTTCATATAATCATTAATGAGACCTATGGAAAGGTAGGTACAGCTGGAAATTTACATCTTCCTTCTGATAAAAATGGATTTAAATGTACCCCAGAACCTCCCAGGATTTGTGTTGGAGTGCCCAGGAGGCTCAGAGTGTGTGTGGGGTTTCCTTGCAGGAGATCAGCAAGGAAACTTCACCATACCATGACTCCACTCTTGCTGTGCACATACTTGCAGATGTTACTGTTAGCACCTAACAATTATCTTGTCTAGGTACAGGAGATACATTTCTTCCATGTGCTAAACTAATCTTATTTTGGAAGTAAATCTTGAGAACTGTAGCTGCACCAGAACATATTTGACAAACTGTTTTTAGCAGTTAATTTAATTAATTTAAATTAACCTAATTTAATTTTAGTGCATAGATTTTGTTTTTCTGCAAGTTTGCTAATTTTAGTGTCTTTAAAGTGAAAGTGAAAGCACGGTGATTTTTCTGTGTTTTCAATTGCCCTTCCTTAGCTGTTTCCATCTGGAGATAAGCAGCACAAAGAAATTAAGGCCATGTTCAGCAGAATGCTAAAGTAAAATGGCACCTTAGCAGTGGTTTAAGAAACGAAGATAAACAGAAATCCCTGACCTTTATGAGGTTTGAGGTTGCAGAGGACACTCAGCCCTCAGCCTTTGTGCCTTCTGAGAGGGTGCAGAGAATGTCATGACAAACATGAACCCAAAGTTGTGCAGCACCCACAGAAAGCTCCGGGTAACAGAGAGAACAGCAGAGAGAAGGACCCAGGGCTGAGGTTTGCTCTCGTCCAGATCCTCTCCCAGCTCCACTTCCTTTCTTCTCCCATGATCCTGGATCATGGGATGGGATCACATGTATTGGTATGTGCACATCTGGGCATATCTGTGAGATCACATCCCTTGGGGACGATTTGCAGGGCCCTGTTTGCCTGCTGCCCTTGTAAGAACAAATATGCTCAAGAAAACCAGCAGTGTAACTCCAGAGGGGAGGCAAGAGGAGCAGGAGGGGACACCCACTGGGATTCCATCTCTGTCCCTGGGTCTGTTCCCCTGATGCTGCTCAGAATGAATCAAGGGCTGCACTGCTGTTTCTCACAGACTGAGTTTGCATCTGTGAGTGAGGAGATCTGCTCAGTTCCTGGGGGACACATATTACACTAAGAAATAGCTTTAAATGGTTTGCCGTAGAGTGGTTCTGTTTACAGCTGATGTACTGTTACCTTATTTGCTTGTGTGGCAGTCTTGAAAACATTAGCCAAATGGATTTGCATTTCTTTTTGCCTTTCAGTGGAGCCCTTTAATCCTCAATCCCAGTTACACAATAATGCACTTTCTAGGAGCCACAAAGGTAGAGCTCATGAGCATGCACTTTGCACTTGCTGGGCACAGACTTTCCAGTGGTTCCCAATCGCATGATGTGCAACTGCCAAACTGGAACCATTCTCCATGCAGGCTCTGAAACATCTGAATATTGCTTTGATGAAACCCATGCATAGAAAACTCCACGTTAATGTGCAGCCTGTCACTGCCGAGCACTTCCTAGAGCCTTGTCAGGTCCCATTAGGAGACTGAGCAAAGCTCTCTGGCAACTGTGGCAGGCTGCCATCCTAATGAGGAGAAAGGCAGGCATGCATGCATCCATGGAGACCTGTGCTGGGAGCTCCTTGCTCAGAGTAGCTGTGAGTGGCTTGGTGTGAGTTTTTGCTTTGCTGCGTTTTGAACTTTGTCGTCATCACTCATAAGCACTGTGAGAGCAGCTCTTTGCCTTGTGAGCGAGCGTGAGCTCAGGCCAGGCTGTGGTGTTGCTGTCCCTGCAGAGCAAGCAGCTGATGGGGCTCCGAGGGCTGTTCTCCAAGGCGCCCAAGGTGGGCACCGCCGAGGCCAGCGGGCACCATGTGCGCAAACGCTCCATTGGCGAGCGCATCCTGCGGCGCACGGCCAGCGCCCCGGCCAAAGGCAGGAAGAAGAGCAAGATGGGCTTCCTGGAGGCTGCTGAGATTAAGGACAGTGCCTCTGAGCCAACAGACCTGAAGGACAAGGAAGGCGTGGTCCGGCGGCCGAACCGCAGCTTGCAGGCACGTCCTGCGTCCATGCCCGTGGACAGATTCCTCATGGTAGAGCTGCCCAGCCCAGCAGAGGACACTGCCCAGGAGGCCAAGGGAGAGGAAAACACATCTGGTAAGATGCTTCCAAAATTACTTTTTGTGAATGGTCAGGGCTCCCCTTGCTTCTTCCAAGAGTACCTGATTTCTAGCAAGTGTTAAAACCAGAATCTGTTACACCAAGTTTACTTCTATAGTCCCTGCTTCATTAAATCTCCAAAGGAGTGAGTCACAGAGCTCAGATCTGGCATAGAAAGACAAGAGGATTTGTGGAGAAAACATCCAATATGTGTTTTTTGAGGAATTCAAACCCTTGCCCTTGTGAATGCTGCTTGCTGGTAGAAGATCCAAGCGAAATCCTTGTAGTGTAACACTTTGCAGTAACCACATGTATAAACCAGACTGGAGTCCATCTACTTGATGCTTTTGACTCAGCTTGAAGCATGCATCCTGTTTTCAAGTGTTGTGTCTTTTAACAGAGCTGTTTTGTTCTGTCTTTATTGCCACGCTTCTTTATAGTACAAATGTGACTAGGAACACAGCTGAAGGTAATGCCACGTGCAAGCTATGATGTGGTACCTCATTAACATTACTTACAACAGATATTACATCACCTGCTTGATGTAATAGACATTCCAAGGAAATTTCAATGAAGTGCCTGCAGTTGTATTCTTCCATTTATTCATGTCACTCAGATAATTTGTACTAAACCTGCACAACCCCATGACTAAGTTCTGTCACAACTGTACCTAGTTTTGCGTTCTCCATTTGTCTGTCTAAGGACAAAATAGCTGTTGGTAGACAGAGCAGAATCTTGTATGCCACTAATATGTTTCTCATTTAATTTAGCCAACAGCGATGACAATACAAATGAGAAGGAAACAAGCTTGAAAGAATTGGGTTTTCCACGTTCGGAGCAAAAGTCAAATGCTTCACATGTAGCATCTCAGTTCAAGAAGGAGAATGACCAGTGGGATTCTACAGCTGACTGTTTAGTACCACCTCCACAGGAGCAACCTGAACATTTGGTTTTTGCAAATGGTGTAGCTCGAGCAAATCACCTTGTGGATTACCAGGAGAATAATCTTTCTGATGGAACTGTCCCCCTAATGCACGACTCTGACTCTGAACTTCCCACAGAAAAATTGCACCACAAAAACTGTGCAGACGGTAAAAAGGAAGATGACACAAAAGGATCTAAGGAAGGGAAGATCAGTCTCATGGGGACTTCTCTTTCTCAGAACACAGAGGTGGAGAATCACAAATGTGACATGAAGAAAAGCACTGCAGCACCTCTTTCCCTTTCTTCTGCCGTGTGCTCTGAAGGCCCTGACTGTCACTCCACGGTGGCCCTGCAGGACAGTGACATTTCTCACCTCATTGATGAAGTCTCTCTCTCGACTGAGAGCGAGCTGGACAGCACTCTGTCCACTCTCATCGGGCAGGTCGATGGCACAGATGACCAAACTCCCCTTCCCCCTGTTTCCAGCCCCCACAGCAGCAGCAGCCAGACCCCCAGGGTGGGGGCTGCAGTCCCACACGCGTTTGCTGCAGACCTGAGCAGCCCCTGTAGGCACAACTTCACTCCCACAAAATCCAACAAATCCTCTTTATTCTCCACTCCGGACACAGCCACGTTCTCCAGCCTGGAGGATGCAGAGTATTCCACATACGCAATTATCCACAAGGCATCTCCAGATTCTGAATGTAAGAGCCACAGGGCAGTAGTTTGCAAGAAAAGATTAAATAATCTAGAAAGTAACTTGCCTGGCTCTTGTTCTTCATCCCTCTCTTTGCTAAATGCAAATCCCAAAAGGAATTGTGCTACAAAATCTGGACCAAGCTGGGAAGCCCCCGAGTCTGCCAGTTCTTTTGGTTCCAACAGCCTCATCTTTGAGGAGGCGCTGGGACCCCCTGCCCCTGGGGAGCACTCGGAGAGCAGCAGCCTGCTGGAGGTGGACGGGGACTGCCAGGACCTCCTGGTAACCACCTGTGAGTACAGACGGGAGGACATGAGCCAGCTGGCTTCTCCTGTGAGCCTGAGGCAGAAGCAGGACCCCGGGCACGGTGGTGACAGGACCTCTGGCAGCGGCTCCACCGCTGCGCCCTGTGCCGCCGCCTGGCTCTGCTCCGAGAACTTCAGGGCTGCGGGGAGCCGGCTCGCTTTCCCTGCCTGTGAGAACGCCGGGGTTTTGTGGCAGCAGCCCTCGGAGAAGCACAAGGCTGCAGTGCGCGCCGCCCAGGCCAGCCCGGCCTGCCCCCTGCTCCCGGGGGCTCTGCCGTTTTCCCCACACCCGGCCATCCAGCAGAGCAGCCCCTGCAAGTCCAAGAGTCTGGGAGACCTGACCTCGGAGGACATTTCCTGCAACTTTGAGAGTAAGTACCAGTACATCAGCAGGAGCTTCATCTCCTCGGGCCTGAGGGACAGGAAGGTGGCTGCCATGCAGGGCGTGAGGCCGCACTCCACGGACGCGCTGACGGAGCAGCTGCGGAGGCTGCTGTCCCCGGAGCAGGAGGACAGCCGGGAGCCCCTGTGCCCCAGGCAGCCGGACGAGGACTGCCCGCGGGCCCTGGTGAGGAAGCTGTCGTCCCGCAGCCAGAGCCGGGTGCGGAACATCGCCAGCCGCGCCCGGGAGCGGCAGGAGGCGGCGGGCAGGCACAGGCCGTGCGGCGGCAGCGCCGTGCCCGCCGTGGTGCTGCGGAGCAAGGCCGCGGGGCCGCCGCACGCCGCCAACCGGCACTCCACCGGCTCCTACATCGGCCGCTACCTGCACGGCTGCCCCGGGGAGCGCCGCGGCGTGCCCGAGGGAGCCTGCTCCGCCCTGCAGCACGGCTGCGGGGAGCTGCCGCTGCCGCCCGGCGCCCAGGAGCAGCCCGAGATCTATTTCCTGCTCAGGCTGTAGGCCGTGCGCGGCGCACGGGCTGCTGCGCTGCGGGGACGGGCCGCGAGGAGCTGCTCGGAGCGCTTGGGGCATTTCAAAACGCTGCTCGGAGCGCTTGGGGCATTTCAAAACGCTGCTTGGAGCGCTGAGGGCACTTCAAAACGCTGCTTGGAGCGCTTGGGGCATTTCAAAACGCTGCTTGGAGCGCTTGGGGCATTGCAAAATGCAGCTTGGAGCGCTGAGGGCACTTCAAAACGCTGCTTGGAGCGCTTGGGGCATTTCAAAACGCTGCTTGGAGCGCTGAGGGCATTTCAAAACGCTGCTTGGAGCGCTTGGGGCATTTCAAAATGCAGCTTGGAGCGCTGAGGGCACTTCAAAACGCTGCTTGGAGCGCTTGGGGCATTTCAAAACGCTGCTTGGAGCACTGAGGGCATTGCAAAACGCTGCTTGGGGCATTTCAAAATGCAGCTTGGAGCGCTGAGGGCATTTCAAAACGCTGCTCGGAGCGCTTGGGGCATTTCAAAACGCTGCTTGGGGCATTTCAAAATGCAGCTTGGAGCACTGAGGGCATTTCAAAACGCTGCTTGGAGCGCTGAGGGCATTTCAAAACGCAGCTTGGGGCATTTCAAAACGCTGCTTGGAGCCCTTAGGGCATTTCAAAATGCTGCTTGGGGCATTTCAAAATGCAGCTTGGAGCTCTGAGGGCATTTCAAAACGCAGCTTGGAGCGCTTGGGGCATTTCAAAACACTGCTGGGGGCATTTCAAAACACAGCTTGGAGAGCTTGGGGCATTTCAAAATGCAGCTTGGAGCGCTTGGGGCATTTCAAAATGCTGCTGGGGGCATTTCAAAACGCTGCTTGAGGCATTTCAAAACGCTGCTTGGGGCATTTCAAAACGCAGCTTGGAGCTCTGAGGGCATTTCAAAACGCAGCTTGGAGCTCTGAGGGCATTTCAAAACGCAGCTTGGAGCGCTTGGGGCATTTCAAAACGCAGTTTCATGCCCATGAGTCAGTGGTGATTTAACGCGCCCCTTCCTGTCAGAGCTGAGGGAAGTAGGAGCCAGCGTCCATCCTTAGGGGCGCTGACGGAGCCTGTGTGCACTTGTAGCGTTCTGTGTCTGCCATGCTCCAAAGCCTGACGTTGCACTGAAGGCAATACTGGTTTCCTTGTGTCTTGCCCTCCTGCTTGGAAAAACACTTCTGGCGATCACTTTTGGCCTTTTGTGAGGATTCTCCAAAGCACTGTGGGGTCTGGAATGCTGGGCTGGGGCTTGTTCTGCCCAGCAGGCAGCGACCCTTCATTAGCATCACTTGTTCAGAATTGTTACAATAAATTTTACATGTTTTCATGTATGAACTGTGATTCTGCAGCAAATGGTTTGTAGAATTAGGGTTAGTCCAGATTTGTGCGTCCTGTGTAGATTTGTCTTCTGCCCTCTCTACAAAGTATGACAACAGTTGTCTTCCTTTTTGTTTACTGTGTTGATTTGAGACAGAGTGGAATGTGGGAGTAATTCTGCTTTTATGAATGAAAACACCTAATTTCTGCTTATTTTGTATGTATTCTTGCTGTTGGTTGTGTGAGTAGCTTGGGTACAGTAGATCCATTTTCTGTATATTTGTAATTTTATTGCTAAATTGTTGACAGTCAGTGGAATTTTTAAACTGACATGGTAGAGTGACTATTTTGACTGTTGACCTTTTTCTATGAAGGCTGAAAGTGAATTGGGTGAAGGAATCTCAGACACTTAAAGCTTCCCTGTAGGGAACAACATAGCTTTATTTTGGTTGGAAGATACTCCTTGCCTTTGCTGTAAGTTTTTCTGATATGTCAAAGATGTACCTTTTACCTTTCTTTTGTAATGCAGAGTATTATTATTCTTGAAAACATCATTAAAATAGATTTTTAAGCACTTGGCTACACGTGTTCTGAAAAAAAAATCTATCCAAATAGATTGGTGCTGAATCCAGCAGCACTTAGTGACTGCACACATCTGTCTTGGCCGGGGATGCAAGGAGGGAAGATCCTTCATTTCACAGGGTGGCTCTTGGCTGGAGGTGGCAGCTGAGCTCTGGTCTCCCTTCTGGCTCACGAGCCACATTGGAGTTTGACTGTTCCACTCAGGCTCTAACACAGGAGAGTGGCTGTGGTATCACTTGGGAGAGAACAGTGGATTTTCTAAACAAAAAGCATCTTTCCATGGAGGACCAGCGCCAGACACTGGGTTAATCCCTTAAGCTTTGGACCTGGGTTTCTGTCTCATAGCCAGGCTGCAATTTGGGAGGTGTGACTGAGGCCTAGCAAAAGTGCCTTGCAAGGAAGCAAATGAGAAGATCTCCATTGTGGGAAGTGAAAAAACTTGCTTTAATTGGAATTAATTTAGAAAAATTGTATGGTGCTTGCAGGAGGTTAGGACAGATTATTGCAGCAGTGTTTTATCACATAATCTCTTATACTCTTAATTTTAGAAGTTAATCCAGATGGGGACAGTTCTTTGTGTGACAATGACATTTGGCTAATGGAGCAGGGCAGGGTTTCTGTAGTGCAGCTGAAGCCAAATACACATTACACATCAGCCTTTAAATAAATAAACAAATTAAAAAAAAAATATATAATATTTCTTCAGTTTTTGGTTTAAATGAACAAGCCTAATTTTCTTTCATGGAGTGGAAGCAATACAAACAAATGTACCTGCTGCCAATCCAGCTGCTCCCGTGGGGATGTTCCTGCCATGGAGTGTCCTGGGGTACCTGAACCACCCTGCTGATCCTCCGGTGCCCAGGTGATGTGGTGTTACTGGTGAGTACTGGTGAGTGCTGGTGGTGCCAGCCCCGAGCAGGTGTGGGGCACTCTGGGTCAGAACTGTTTGTGTCACTGTGAATCGGTGCTGCAGCAGCGACTTGGGGTCCCAGAAAATCCAGCCTGGGGGTGGCATGCTCCGTGCAGCGACTCCAAAACGCCGTGGGAATGCGACACTCTGGGAAAACTGCAAATGCCTCCTTCTCCAGCTTTGTGCCCTGGATCATGAACCAAAGGGAGGCTGAGTTCAGAAATTCGGCACCTCCAGAGCTCAGCCTTGAAGCTCTGGGAACATCTGGTGTGTGGATCCCAGCAGCATTGCACAGAGCCAGGGCTTTCAGACTTCTGGGTGGGACAGACCAGAAATCTGCACTTCAGACATCTAGATGGCCATTCCGTTTTAGTCCTCTCCCAAAATTAATTAAACTGTCTGAACAAGGCTGCAGCTTGTTGAAAATCCATCTAGTGAAGACTTTTTTGGTGTAGAATCTGCACCAACGCAGAATACACAATCACTTCAGCCTAGTAAAGGCTAGTGGCTCACATCCTGGGTTAGCAGGCTTAAATTGCTTTGCTAATTCATGAAAGAAGGCATAAATTAAGCTGCTCAAGAATCTGCAGAGAACAGATGGGTTTGGAATATTACTTTTGAGAAATTATATATTTTCTAATTCAAAGCCAGGAAGTGTCCAGTTACATTTCTGTGATTGTTTACTGGAATATCAGCGAGCCCTGCTTTAAACAGTTGTACAGAATGTTCCAGGTGTTAGGAGCCATTCCACATCCCTCACTCCTGCACGGGAGCCCCTGTTCCAACGCTTTGGTAGGAGGGCTTTCATCCTGAGTTTCCCATTCACATCTTAAATAAGATTAAGGTATGTAAGAATAAAACATTTCGTGAAAGAAGAGCCAGATTTTCACCCAGGAGCATGTTGGGTCAATTTTGTTTGGACTGATGCTCATTTGGATATGTTTTGATGAGATTTTAATGCTGTTCCTTTTCACAACAAGGAAAATCATGCAGGACCCTCAGTCACACACGAGACAGTGGCACAGTGATTACACTGATTACAAATCTGCTTAGACGTGCAGGAGGAGAGACAAATTGAATTTTTACCAGAGATAATCTTTTAAAGTCCTGTGTTGGTTGAGACAGAAAGAAATGAAAATGAACAGTGCCTGGCTGGCCTAGTTGAGGTGGGATTTTGTGCCCGTAGAAAGCCGTGGAAGTGGAAATATCTGCTTTGCACATGACTTTAGTCTGGCTGTGGACCAGCCAGGAGAGTTTGCAGTCGGGGTTCAGTGAGTTACCCGGCCTTGCCTTGTCTCTGCTCCCAGTGCTGGCCTGGCAGAAGGGCACGGCTGTGTTTGTGTGAGGGGGCCATGGAGGGGATGGAGGGAGGGAGAGAGGGCAGCTGCAGTGCAGTGCTGTTAGCCCTTGCTTGAGCAACAGTTGGGGTTTTAACATGAAAACCCTCTGCAGCAGAGCCTTGCCCTGTCACTGCTGCAGTCCAGCAGCATTTGGAGGGTCCAGCTCCAGCCTGAGGAGCTCTGCAGCCTCTCTGCAGTTGGAGCCATGTGGATTTGCTGCCCTGGTTCCGTGTGTGTGCAGTGAAAACACAGAAAAGGGATGCTGAAAAGGGAGTTCGAGGTTCTGAACAGCCTGAATCTCACTGGTTGCTTGTCTGGGCACTTGCAAATAAAGAAGAATCCCATTCTTCCTGGTGGGTGCATTTAAAAGGAACGGGAACTTCCATGTTAGACTTCATAATGACACAGAAATAGTTCCTTTATATTCAAACCAGTCAGGTCTTTTCCAAACCCCACTGTTCTCTGATCTAATCCCAGCACACAGGGAACGCAGCCATGTACAAAGTGACACCAGGGGTGGGAACTCTGGTGTCTGACAGCCCAAAACTTGGGGTACGGTGCGGCCCTGCAGCTGTGAGGGAGGGCTGTGACCTCCTTCCTTGAGGAGCCACCTCGCTGGCCCCACTGCTCTGTGAGGCTGCACGAGCAGAAACTGGGGTAAATGAAACACTGCAGCAGCACCGGTGGGATTTGCAGCGTGCCCGTTAGGACCTGCGCTGGGGCACTGAGCTCCCGAGGCCTGGCAGAGGCGGTGATGCCCCTGGAGCTCTGCTGCTCCGCTCCGGCCCCTGCTCTAGGCATTGCTGGGATGGGTAATTAAAGTGCCGCTGGGGCCGCACTGCAGTCCACCAGTGCAGCCGGGCAGTGTTTATGTGATCCCATTTCAAGGAGTAATAGACTTAAGGAAGCACGTTTTTAAAGTAACCGATGTCTGGAAGCAGATGATTAATTTGTGCTGAGTTTTCAAGCACTCATTTAACTTACAAGCTCCTTAAAGTGGATTCTTTAATTTAGTGTTTCATGTCTTAAACATTTATAGTCAAAATCTTATTTCAGTTAAAGATGTTTGTTTAAAGTGATACTTTTAAATTCAGTGGAGTTCTGCAAATGAGCACTGCTCAGAGAACAGAATATGGACAGTTGTAGAGTGCTGCAAGCCATGTTAATTTGATTATTTCCAGAGCTGGTAACATTTTTTCAGTAGCATGGAAATTCAGCTGCATCCAAGGGGATCCTCTTGCAGTGCAGAGTTCAGCAGCGTGAGGGAACACAACTGAGAGCAAACTGCAGAGGATTTCATCTTTCGGCATTTCCCGAAGCCACCGTGTGCTTTCATGAGAGAAACCAAGATTTACCAATCAATGCCGTTTTTAATTGGGAAGATGAATCCTCAGCAGCCCCTCTGGTCTGTGTTCCAGGCACAGAGCTGAGCCAGCCTTGCAGCAGGAGTGCTGCTGGACTGACAGCAGCAGTGAGGGAAAAGGGCTGATGCACACATGTGCAGGAATTGCCCCTTTGGTTTCCTTGCAGAAAAGCCCTTGTTTTGACTCAGAGGAGGTGTTTCTCTGCCCGTAACTCAGGCCCATCCATCACCGGGCCAGCAGGCCCTGCTCTGCTGTAGGTCTGTGCTGGGAGCCGTGCAGAGGGATTCAGTCCAGAGCCAGAGGAAATGGTTCCTGTCTCTGGGATGGTTTTGGCAGCACCTCCTGCTGCACACAGTGGAGATGCTGAAAGCTCAGCAGGAGGAATGCACACAGCAGGCCCTGTGCTGCTCTGATGGGAAGCTTTAAACGAGGAGCAGCTCCATGTGTTTGGTTTGAGCTATACAATAATCTAAATTAGGCCAAAATTCTGAGTTGGTGGTCATTCACATCCCATATATTTTCATTTGCTACCAAGTGGGAGAATTGTGGGGAGTGATGGCAGTCCTGCAGTGCTGATCCACCAAAGCCTTCCCAGGCTCAACAGTCCAGAGGCTGCAGTTGCTGAATGTATTTCTGTTCATTTTTTATTGAAATGGTTTTAGAGTTAGTCAGACCATTATTGATTGATTGGTGAGAACTGGAATGTGATATCCAGTTTGGATTTCCCAGACACTTTTCCCGAGGCATCTCCTCTGCAGGAAGGACGGGAACACAGCCCCTTAGAGCTCACAGTTTTCACCCCCGGCAGAATCCAATGGCAGCCTCCTGCTTTAGCTGAGGAAGTCATTCCACCAGCTGTTCTCTTGCCCAGCAACTTTCCTTCAACCTCTTAGATGGAACAGGATAAACAATAATGGAATGTTGTTAGGGATAGATATTTGTCCCTTGAAGTTTCTCTACATTTGTTAGTTTTTCCATTCCATTTCTACTTCCATGGACGTTACTCCAACTACACCAGCAGTGCTTTTTGTGACCAGTGGTCAGGTTAACATGTTGATTTAAAAAAAAAATGTTTAAATTGAAACCTTCTTAGAGGCTTTCCTTCTGTGGCTTTTCCCAGCCATGCTCTTGTGCCTCCTGTCCATATCACTTTGTGGTCACCCAAGCTGTGGATAACATTTGATCTGTGCAGGCTGCAACCAATCCTGTTTGTGTGGGGCCAGAGAGAAAAAATTTTCACCCCCTCCACACCAGAACAAACCCTGGCTGCTCTCAGATGGTCAATTATCTTAATTGACTTCTCACTATTTATTAACAGACCTTTAATTCATCTTTCATTCTTACCTTCAGATTTCTCCCCAATCTTTCCCCATGTGTGAGACGAGGTGATTTCTATGCATGGGCTGTGCACTGAACAGATGGATCTGACAGCAATGCCATATTCTCCCACCAAAATTGACAGGATAATAAGTGGAGATCTTGTTAAACTTGGCTGTGTTGCCATCAGTGCTTGTTTGCTAATATTTCACAGCAAGGCAGACTGGCTGACAGGGCTTTGCTGAATGCATTGGCAGCAGCCTTTCCTGGAGCTTCAGAAAGAAGAAAAGAAGAAAAAAAGGAGCAGGGATCACTGGAGACCTTACCAAGACCAATCTGGAATATTATGGAGAAGCTCAGGGGCTGAGGGAGCCCAGGGCTGCCCACCTGACATGGATCTGACCCTCCTGCCAAAGGCTTTTCCATCCAGGCGGCTCCTGAGCTACCCAGAATTACACACAAAGCTTTGTTTGGCAAAAGCTGGGAGTCTCTCCAGATCATGTATCTCTTCAGCAAGTGCAGCTTCTCTGCTGAATTGTGGGCCTGGCACACCTGGGCACACCTGGGCACACCTGGGCCTGGAGGGCTCAGAGGCAGCAGGAATGGACCGGGGGTGGCAGCAGCAGCAGGGGAGGATTTGACAGAAACCCCTTGGGTTTAACTTGGCCCCCTGAGCCACAAAACACCTGCTGGAGCTGGGCACAAGAACCGAATAGCTGCCAGACAGACACTCGTTAAAGTTTAATTAATCACTCAGAACTGAGGGTGGATCCAGCTCTGGGACTTGCACACCTGGGTTCTGTCACTGTCCCACCTCTGCTGCCAGCGCTGGCAGGGACCCCGAGTGCCTGCAGAACAGATTTGTCACGGCTGTGGTGTCACCCTGCTGCCTTGTGCCTTGTGTGTGCTCGCCTGTCAGTGTCTGAATGGCACACGGCTCCTCCAGACTGAAATGGGTCCTTTGCTTTCCAGGAGACAGCTCCAAGCTCGGTGTATTTAATAAACCTGTTTGGAGATACCTAGGGTTGTCAGGTTTCTAGGACTCAATGAACTCATATATTCTCTGGGGTCAGAATTTGTCTGGAAGTTTTCTCCTCCCTTTCTCATGTGTGGCTCCCCCTTTTTTTGCTATTCCATGCTATATACAAAAAATGGTGGGATTTTTTTTGTCACTGGGCTGCCCTCATGGCTTCTCCATGTGGCATCCCTGGCATATGTCCCTTTTCACTGGTGAATGTCACTTCTCACTTGTCAATTTATTATGTTGTCAAGACTCACTACACCTGTTGATCAGCAGGGATAGTAGGAAAACAAAAATATCTGTTAAAGCAGTCAGCATCTTTAGGAGCCAGAGATGAGTGAGCTGTCCTTGGTGGCACACATGAAGTCAGTGCCCCTCCACCCTGGGGACACTCATCTCTTGCTCATCCTCACCCCAGGTGTGGGCAGGAGGAGCCAGAGAGGGGCTGAACACATGGCAGTAGAGATGAGCTTTGGGGCACCCCAGGCATGCAGGGTCAGTCCTTCCCTGCCTCCATCACAGCTGCCACTGCTCCAGGACAGCAGTGTGGGGAGGACTGGGTTCTCTGGAATGGGTGGGCATTTGGTTTGGGCTTTGGAGTTTGTTTCTTCGGGGTTTTTTTAATGTGAATCAGAGGCTCAGACCAAGGGGAGCAAGGGCAGTGCCCAGCAGGGGCAAAGAAGTGTCCAGCAGGAGCAAGGGGAGCCAGGGCAGTGCCCAGCAGGAGAAAGGGAGTGCCCAGCAGGAGAAAGGGAGAGCCCAGCAGGAGAAAGGGAGAGCCCAGCAGGGGAAATGGAGAGCCCAGCAGGAGAAAGGGAGAGCCCAGCAGGAGAAAGGGAGAGCCCAGCAGCAGCTAGGGCAGTGCCCAGCAGGAGAAAGGGAGAGCCCAGCAGGAGAAAGGGAGTGCCCAGCAGCAGCTAGGGCAGTGCCCAGCAGGAGAAAGGGAGAGCCCAGCAGGAGAAAGGGAGTGCCCAGCAAGAGAAAGGGAGAGCCCAGCAGGAGAAAGGGAGTGCCCAGCAGGAGAAAGGGAGAGCCCAGCAGGAGAAAGGGAGTGCCCAGCAGGGGAAAGGGAGAGCCCATCAGCAGCTAGGGCAGTGCCCAGCAGGAGAAAGGGAGTGCCCAGCAGCAGCTAGGGCAGTGCCCAGCAGGAGAAAGGGAGTGCCCAGCAGCAGCTAGGGCAGTGCCCAGCAGGGGAAATGGAGAGCCCAGCAGGAGAAAGGGAGTGCCCAGCAGGGGAAAGGGAGAGCCCAGCAGCAGCTAGGGCAGTGCCCAGCAGCATCTGGTGCCCAGGGCTGGAGCAGCCCCGGGGGCAGGGTGTGCAGGGTGTGGGGTCACGCTCCACTGGGCTGTCAGCACGGGGCATCCTGAGCAGGGTTATTTTTTTGTGCTGGATGGGAGCATTTAAGGTGAGATTTGATCATTATTTTTCCAACTCCTCTGTAACCATGGAGACCAGGAGCTTCCTAAAGCAGAGCAGGAGCTCTCGAGGTGCAGCTGGAACTCACTCAGACATTTCTGCCTCTTTTGGCCCCTTGTCAAGTCCTTTTGCTTTCAGGAAACTGGAAAAAAGAATCAGAGCAGCATCTGCAGACTATCACACTTCAAATTAAAGTTCAGTGGGATAAACGTGAGTGGATCTTCATTTGAAAACAAAGGGCAACTCAAAAGCTCCTCTCCCACAGCCCCTGCTGTGGACGTGGAGGGTATATGCCAAGAAAATGAGCAGATACAGATCTCTTCCTTCTCTATAAAACAAAAGCAAGAGGACCTGTACCTGGAAATGACAGAAACTGAGGAGGTGGAAAAATGTGAAGAAAAATATCTCATTAGTCATATATATTTGAATCTGTAAACTGTTGGATAGGGATAGGAAAGTCTCTATCATCTGACTTCCCATGATTAATTGTTCCCACTGTGACAGGATTGCATGGTGCCAGGTCCAGCTGTAAGGCAAAAGCTCTGATGGATCAGTGCAGTGAAGCCTGACTTTGTTTAGCATTCCTGCATCTTGAGCTAATTATTTTGCTAGATGTATACATGGTCCTGCCTTCGTTTTGTTAGATGATCAACAACTTTGTTGTCATCCTTAGTTCCTTACACTCGTGTTCAGGGAGCAGAATTTATTTCCTCAGCATTTGTTTTATTGAATTGCAGTTTAATCTTGAATGGCAGCAGAGAAAATGCTTTGTGTTTTTTTTCCGTAATTCATAGCAGGAGCTCGGTTTCTCTGCTGTCTGGGGCTGATGAGTCCCCTCAAGAGCTGGGGTCTGTGGAGTCAGTGATTTCAGTGTCCAGGGCACATCCCTGAGGAAGCTGAGCTGCTCTGGCCCAGCTCCCAGCAGGAACTCTCACCTCCAGCAGTCCTGGCTTCCCTCCATGGAGGGAAGGAAACTGAAGAGAGAATTTTTCTTGGATGTGGAGCAGATAGTTCTGTGAAACAGCAGTAAAGCCATCCCTTAGGGAGAGCCCATGGATTCCTGCTCCTCGTCCTTAGCTTAACTTGTCCAGCAGCAGCCTCTCTCCTCAGGCTGGGAATGCCCAGCAGCCTTCCCTGTGCCAGCAGGAAACGGGGGACCCTGCAGCAAAGTGTGTTTTACTGAATCACAAAAGCCCAGGAATGAGCAAGTCTGGCTGGTGAGTGGCAGGACTGTTCACAGCTCCTTGTGTGTGGCAGCAATCCCTCCCAGCAGGGAGGGAGAAGGGAATGCGCCCTGTGCAAAGATGTGCTGGGAAATGCATTTGTGGCAATGAAAATTCATTGGTTTGTGGTGCAATGAGTTGTCACATGTCAGGAGACACGAATAATGGATATGGATGAATTTTAATAGGATTTTTAAAGTTATCTGGAAAGGATCCTGAGTCGCCCGCAGTTCTGTGAGATTTCAGCCCACACAATCATCATCTTGTTCAGAGAATTGTTATACACAAAGTTTGAGTAGCTATGGGGGAATTGTTTTCTTTTCTCTGTATTATACAGAAGACTGAATTTAATGACAGGAGAGGAAATGTCAGAACTAAATAAATGACTAATTCCTTGCAGCAGCAGAGCTGGTGCCATAAAACATAAGTTAATAAATGACAACTGTTTAGACAGGCTTGAGCCACCCTTACTCTTCCAGGCATTTTAATGGCAGAGGGGGGTTGTGAATGCTTTTCTCTGAAGCCAAGGAGCCGTGGCAGAACCTGGAATTGCCTTGGGATGCTGCCCGGGGATGGGCTGCGTGGGCAGCCTCAGGTGTGGCTTGTGCAGCCACGCAGACAGAGATGCTGCACCTTCCCCTTCTCCCTGGGGAGCTCTGCCTCACTTGAGGCTGAAAAATCCCTGCCTTGCCCTAAAAGCCAGCAGTGAGCGTGGGGTCATGTGTGTCACTGTGTCCTTGGAGCCAAGCACTCCTCTGTTAGCCAGAGCACACCGAGTGAGTGGCCACAGCTGGTGCTCACCCTCCAGCCTGGCTCCTCCTGCAGCTGCCCCGTGTCCCTGTCCCCTCCCAGCCCTGGCTCCCTTCCTGCCCCAAACCCTGTGTGCGCACCCTGGGGTGCCATCCCTAACTGCCCCTGAGCCAGGAGTGGCAGCATTCCAGGCTTTACATGCTTTCATTGACTTTAAGATTAGATGATCAGCTTTGCAATGTATTGAGGAAAAATAATAATAAAAAAAGGGTCCTGTTTTTCCCCTTAAAAAGTCAATGTGCAGGTGTGGCAGGGAAGCAGTGTGAGGCTCAGGATGTATCGATATCAGCATGTTAGAGGCATCGTTCAGCAACAGGCTGTTTAAAAACCCAGAAGACAAGTTGGGAAGGAGATTTAATAAGGAAGGAAATGATCTGTGTTTTGTTTTCCTGGAGCAGCTGCTGTTCATGAAATTGAGGCACACAGTGTGACATCACAGAGGTAAAAGGGCGGAATGAGCAGAATTCAGAGGCAAGAGGAGCTTTTTTTGGGACATGCTTATACTGGGATGTCGTGTTTGGTGCAAGACAGTCCCATAATTTAAGATCTGTAATTAGTTCAAGATCTATATTGTTAGGAAGATATTTCCCCAAAAGAGCCAATATGCAGGTTAATTTCAGTACTAACATGACTTACTTGAGACTCCTTAATATTTGTTAAAATTGGTAGTGGAGAGTCAAAGAGGCTCTTTGTGGTTCTGGTATCTGCTTCAATGAACTTGGAATCATCTGTTAGCAGGAAATTAGTGAACAGCTGTAATTATGCTAAAAATATAAAGCTGAGAGGATTAAGGCAGGCCAGGAAGAGGCTGGGCAGTGGGGTGGCACAAGGCAAAGTGAATCTGCCCAAAGCAGCAGCCACGACCACGGCTCACAGGCAGCACTGACCCCGTGTGCCAGGCGAGGACAGGCTGCAGATCCCCGGAGCTCCTGGGTGTTTTCTGGGGGCTGCAGGGAACAGCAGTGTGGCCTGGCACATGCTTTGCTGCAAAGGACTGGGAAGGCAGCAGTGCCCCTCGGGTTGGTGCCAGGGAGATCTTTGCTCCAGAGATGAGCTCATGGTTAATGAGCCTGGGGAGCCACACGTGCCTGGGTCACAGTCCAGTGTCCTCCTGGCTGGGTCACAGCCCAGTGTCCTCCTGGCTGGGTCACTGCCCAGTGTCCCTTCAGTGCCCTGGGTCACAGCCCAGTGTCCCTTCAGTGCCCTGGGTCACAGCCCAGTGTCCCTTCAGTGCCCTGGGTCACAGCCCAGTGTCCCTCCTGGCTGGGTCACAGCCCAGTGTCCCTTCAGTGCCCTGGGTCACAGTCCAGTGTCCTCCTGGCTGGGTCACAGTCCAGTGTCCCTTCAGTGCCCTGGGTCACAGTCCAGTGTCCTCCTGGCTGGGTCACAGTCCAGTGTCCCTTCAGTGCCCTGGGTCACAGCCCAGTGTCCTTTCAGTGCCCTGGGTCACAGCCCAGTGTCCCTTCAGTGCCCTGGGTCACAGCCCAGTGTCCCTTCAGTGCCCTGGGTCACTGCCCAGTGTCCCTTCAGTGCCCTGGGTCACTGCCCAGTGTCCCTTCAGTGCCCTGGGTCACAGCCCAGTGTCCTTTCAGTGCCCTGGGTCACAGCCCAGTGTCACTTCAGTGCCCTGGGTCACTGCCCAGTGTCCCTTCAGTGCCCTAGGTCACAGTCCAGTGTCCCTCCTGGCTGGGTCACAGCCCAGTGTCCCTTCAGTGCCCTGGGTCACTGCCCAGTGTCCCTTCAGTGCCCTGGGTCACAGCCCAGTGTCCCTTCAGTGCCCTGGGTCACAGCCCAGTGTCCCTTCAGTGCCCTGGGTCACAGTCCAGTGTCCCTCCTGGCTGGGTCACAGCCCAGTGTCCCTTCAGTGCCCTGGGTCACAGTCCAGTGTCCCTTCAGTGCCCTGGGTCACAGTCCAGTGTCCCTTCAGTGCCCTAGGTCACAGTCCAGTGTCCCTCCTGGCTGGGTCACAGCCCAGTGTCCCTTCAGTGCCCTGGGTCACTGCCCAGTGTCCCTTCAGTGCCCTGGGTCACAGCCCAGTGTCCCTTCAGTGCCCTGGGTCACAGCCCAGTGTCCCTTCAGTGCCCTGGGTCACAGTCCAGTGTCCCTCCTGGCTGGGTCACAGCCCAGTGTCCCTTCAGTGCCCTGGGTCACAGTCCAGTGTCCCTTCAGTGCCCTGGGTCACAGTCCAGTGTCCCTCCTGGCTGGGTCACAGCCCAGTGTCCCTTCAGTGCCCTGGGTCACAGCCCAGTGTCCTCCTGGCTGGGTCACAGCCCAGTGTCCCTTCAGTGCCCTGGGTCACAGCCCAGTGTCCCTTCAGTGCCCTGGGTCACTGCCCAGTGTCCCTCCTGGCTGGGTCACAGCCCAGTGTCCCTTCAGTGCCCTGGCTCACTGCCCAGTGTCTGCCAGGATGACCACACCTTCAGCCCACCACCTGTGAGGTCTTTCCCACGTCACTCTTTGCCTCCCTGCTCCTTCCTGGCGCTGCCTTTTCCCTGCAGGAGCGGAGCTGAGCCCTTCCCGTGGCTGGGCAGGGCAGGAGTGGCCAGGTGCTGGTGTCCCCTCCTGTGTCCATGCACCCCCAGCCTCGCTTTGTCCCAGGATCTGTCACAACAAACTGCACGGTCAGATGTGGAAAAGCTGCAAAAAACCAATTAAAAGTGTCCCCAGCGTAAATTTATGAGCAAGGTGATGGAAGAGGATCATTCTGACAGAAGGGTTATTTATATTTGCCTTTTTAGTTTGAAACATTCAGAATGGTTTGAGGGTTTTGATGTGTAATAGAAGCCTGACCTGTTTTCTGCCAAATTGCAATTGTACAGCCTTGGCTTAGCAATATATTGCCAGCTGGAACTGGGGCAAAGTAAATCCACATACATTATATAACTTGAATTGGTTTATACAAGGAGAAAGGGATATATCTTAAGCCTTTTAAATAAGGGATAAGTGCAATACTGGGAATTTGTTAATATTATCTCATGCTAAATTTTAAAATGCATTTCCAGGTGCAGCATTTAAAGATGAGGATGTTTAAGTGATGGGATCATTGGCTCCCCTGTGTCTGGGAGCTGTCACAGTGGGGATGGGATCGAGTGTTGTGCTGTGGTGAAATAGTGTTGGGAGGAGCCTGGTGGATGTACCTGGATGGCAGGGAGAGCTTTCCTCACAGCCAGAAAAGCAAGGAAATCCATCATTTGTCAGAGGGGATAGAAATAGTTCTGGTTTAAGGCCCAGGCTCTCCTGTAATGTTTGTCAAAGTCAATGAAGAGCTCCAAAACCAGCTCCTTCTGTCAGTATTATTGACCAGCCTGGAGAGAACAATCCAGAACTTTCAGTAGGAGAAAATTAATTTGTTGACATTTAAAACATATTGACTACTCTGGGGAGGCTAGAGGATAATACTTTAAAATATCTCCATTGTGTAGGTTTTTTTATGTCATCATTCCAGTGTCAGAGCCTAGGGCGGAGCACAAAAAGACCAAAGATGTGATCTTAGTGACTCCTGTGTGCACCAATATATAATATATAACACATAATATATAATACATGCCTAACTTCATGCTTCTGGAGTGGATGGGGCCAAGGGGCAGTGGCACAGGGGTGAGCACTGCACTGGGAAATGCAGTCCAGGCATCTTGCAGCAGTACGTGTAGTACAGACAGCACATTAAAAATAAATCAATTAAAAATAGCCTGTACATCAACAAGCCTGGAACTGGACACGCTGCCAGTCAGCAGTGCCCAGAGAGCCCCAGGGGCCCTGACAGTGAGGGGAGGGAGCAGCACTGCTCAGCTGTGCTGCCCGAAATGCCAGAGGCTGGGAATTGGAAATGCCAGAGGCTGGGAATTGGAAATGCCAGAGGCTGGGAATTGTTTCCACGTGAGGCACCGGCTGCTCTGGGGTCACGAACCCCCCTCTCTCTAGCTGGCAGGGGACAGTTGTCAGGCACAGGACAAAGGCCAAAGAATGGCCTTTCGCGACTGTTTTACTCGATTTTCAGTAGGCTTTTGGATGCTGTCATTGCCGTGAGCGTTGGCACGTGTGAGCTTGCGACGGGATTTGACCAGATCTGAATGCTGGGTTTGTGCTGCCCTTGTTCTTCCCCCGAGGAGAGCAGGGAAGGGTTCCTTCCCGTATCCCATGTAACCCTGCCTGTGGCAGTGGGAAGCCATGCCCTGTGTCCCGTCCCTCCAGCTCCTGATGCTCTTTCCCAGGTTCCTGGTGCCCTCTCCCGAGCCCTGCTGCTGTGGAGCTGTTGGAAGGACAAGGGTGGCATCCTTGTGACACTCCCAAATTCCTGGAAGGAGTCACAGAAGGGATGACCTAAAGCTGTGTGAAGGACACTGTTTTAAATGAAGTTCTCTGGGATCAATTTTAACTCACCCGAGCTTGCTTTAGGAGGAGAGAGCCACGGCACCAAATCCTGCAAACCTGTCCCGGGTCACCTGTGGGATGAGGGCAGCTGGCACTGGCAGTGTCACAGCAGTGGCTCAAGGAGCTGCACAAACAGAGATCAAGGACATGGTCAGGCCATTACAGATCCTTGACTGAATACCTGTGCACACTAACAATGATGTGCTGATGGATCAGTACAGAAAGGCATGACACTGAATATTAACTGCCTCCATTTGAATGTTGCTTAGTACATCCAGAATTTAAGGTCAATGTAATTACCTTTGCTACTCATTTAATTAGCATTCGTTTAGGAGAAAACATCCTTTGGCATTTGACAGCATTTAAACTTTATGTTGCTTGTTCAGAAATAACTCCTACGGGAAAAAAGTCATTTAGGGAATGTCTGAAAAATCCCAAACTATTTGGAAATTAAACTGTTGTTTTACTTTCCTTCCCATGTGTCTGCTCAAACAAAAATAAGCCTTGGGGTTTTAGAATCCTCAATTTGCACGAGGGAATGTATCAGATAATAATAATAATAATAGTAATATTCACTGAATATATTTGTATCACTTACCAGCAGCATCAGTTTCTCTGGAGAGGGGAAGCAAGTGATTTTTGTGCTTCTTTTGGGGTTTTTGTATATTCTAAACTATTTCTGCTGGTTGAGGGTGATGGTAACTGTTCATGCAACACATGGAATATTTTGACTTCCGTATTTTTGGGGCTTTTTGTAGCCTAGAAAACTCAATGGCAGTTCACAGCACCTGCTGAAGTAGCAAAGGCTGGTGCTGAGGTAAAAATCCATGAAAAGTTCTGACACACATTTAGAAAACGAGAAGATCTTGCTATCTGCTGATAAGATGATCCAGCAGAGATTATCACACCGCAGGAGGGTGATTTTCCTCCATTTTTGCTTTAAATCCAAACTTCAAGATAACTTACCAAAAGACTAGTTTTAGGGATTATATCCCTATAAAAATCTTCAAAACTATCTTTTTTCCCCCAGCCTTCAGGCTTTTCTGCCTGTGCATTTACTGGCAGCATGATCGTAAAGCTCTTAAGCCCTTACAAAAGATAACATGCTCTTGATGAGGTTTAAAGATAGCTTATTTCAGATTAATTTAAATGAACCCTGAATAAACTGACTCTGAGGAAAGCCTTTTACTGAAATAAGAATTTTAGTATTTTTGCAGCAATCAACTTAGAAGTGGAGTAATTAAAGTGGTAAATTTCTGTTTGTGGGGGATGGCCTGGAAAAGGGATCATTGGCCTTTTATCTTTTGAAGGAGGATTTTATAAACCCATTATTCTTCTTCAAAATGTAACACCAGCTGGGGGAAATGTCACTTGTGACCTCTTTTGTCATTTGAGGAGCATTGCAGAACACGCTGATTTTTGAGGAAAGCCGGGTGAGTTCAGGCATTGGGTGGGGTAGCAGAAATACG